>NC_081847.1:90512045-90859426 GCF_963259705.1 Myotis daubentonii
GCCATGCTCGGCTGCCCATGCAGAGCCCTCGCTGCTGCAGTTTCCTGAGCGAGGCCCACTTCTGGCTCTTGGCCCCAGGACCTAAGAACTCCCCAGGAACCGCAGGCCTAGGCTTTCTCCTGCTCCTTGACCTTCAGGCACAAGCTCGGCGACCCCTGTACCCAGCGGAGGTCCCGGGATGTTGGGGGGAAGTCTTGGCAGGTAGGAAGTCAAAGGACACTCCCCCTGGCAAGTGCTCCAGGCGGCTTTCGTCTCACCTCAGCCACATAGTTAATGTTCCCTGAAGGCTGGAGCCCTGGCAGGAGCTGTTCCTGTCGCACTTTGGCCCTGCCTGGCGCATAGTGGGAACTCCTGTTTGTTGAGTCATTGATTGACTCCTGCCTGGTGGTCACACCCAGTCAGTTATGTAACCGAGTCTAAAGGGAGGGAACTGTTTTTGCCTGTGGCACATAAGATGAGTTAGAACATAAATATGGAGGCTCTCTCTTGTCCCTGGTACCAAGAGAAAAATGTTAAATGTCAAACTAAAAGCAGATCGTACCGGAAAAAGAAAAGGGTGGCGTCCGGCCTACGCTGTGACTTCTCGTGATGCAGGAGAACCTTCTCGGAGCATGTCCAGTGTTTATGGAACGCTGTGGCCACAACGATTTTTTGTAAACACCTGAAATCATTTGATTTGCTTTAAAAAAATTACACTTTTGAAATGAAGTGGTGCTTTTTACAGGCTCTGTGACCGAGAAACGGGTTCCCCCTCTTTAGCGCGTGTGTGGGATCCGGAGGACGCGGTGACAGTCAGATGTGGCTTCAGGTGGGGGCTGTCGGGAGGGAACTTGAATGGGGCAGAAATCCCAGTGCTCCCGTAGAACTAACTAGAAGTCCTCTGCATCGCGCCAGGGGAGTACGTCCTGCCCGAGAGACCAGCCGCGTGTCCCCCAGCTCTTCCGCCTGATGACCAGGGAAGGTGCTCAGCTTTCCAGGGACACGGGGTCTGGGACGGTGCTCACTGCGCCCCAGTGTTTAGGAACAGAAGGTGCTGGGGCCAGGGACCAGCAGGGAAAGCGTCTTTCACGGGAAGGGCAGCAGGGCTGGTGGCGGGCGGTGAGCTCGGTGTTGCCGTGGCCCAGGGCCCAGGCCCTCAGAGGTGCCTGGCCCTTTGCAGTGTGTCCGTCCGTTCATTCTGTCCTGATTCTGTCCTGCCCTCCCTGCTTCGGGGGCGCAGTTGTGCTGTCTGCCCAGCAGTGTTGGTGGGCTTTGTTCCTGTCTGTACACGTGAGGAGAGCTCTGTCCCCCCAGCCATCATGCTGCATCTCTGTCACCCGGCTAGGCGGTCAGCGCTTTCCCACCCACCCTCTAGGGCAGCGGTTCTCAACCTGTGGGTCGCGACCCCTTTGGCGGTCCAACGACCCTTTCACAGGGGTCGCCTAAGACCATCCTGCATATCAGATATTTACATGACGATTCATCACAGTAGCAACATGACAGTGATGAAGTAGCAACGAAAATCACTTTATGGTTGGGTCACAGCATGAGGAGCTGTATTTAAAGGGCCAGAAGATTGAGAACCACTGCTCTAGAGAGAGAACTAGGTGTGGGACCAACAAGATCCCAGAAACGTGACCCCCCCCTCTTCTCTTCTGTGCTTGATACGGCTGTTTATAAAGTATGCTCTGGTCCTTTCGTGTTTTCGCAAATATTTTTTAATACGGTTTTTTTTTTTAAAACAAAATTACCACTGACCTCTCCACAAGGTGAGAGACGGTTCCCTTCCTAACAGGAGTGTCCCAGGGAAAAGCAAACCGCTCCCGGCTCCAGGCCTGCAGGGGAGCAGCCATGGTGCCCCTGAGGACTGTGGCAGGCGAGCCCGGGCCGAGGGGCATGCCCGGCTCACGAGGTGGTGGCAAATTGTGCCAAGTGCCCTCAAATCAGAATGGCTTGACCGTCTCTCTTAAGTGAATGATCATCATTGTCTCTGACGTTTCTTCTAAACACATCCTCTCTTTCCTCGCACTGTGGGCCTTTCTCCATATCTGTTCCTGGGCACTGGCTCATACGTCTCAGATGTTCCTCCAGGTGACTGTGAGAGTGGCGGTCTGCAAGGCCTCCTCCTTTTGTTTTCCTCTCAGAAGTGCCATTTTGGAGAGCAGTGATGGGAAGGCTATACGTGGCAGGAAACCCTATAAATAGGCAAAATATTTAACCTCCTGAGCCATTTGCCGTGGGCGTATAACCTCTTCACTGCATGACTTCCGACGGCTGTGGTCTGTGCAGTGAGTGACGCGTGATCAGCACTACAGGACCACAGCCTTCTCCAAGGTCGTGCACAGGGTCCGGCCTGGGGCCTGGGAACCCAGAGGCAAATACCCTTCTTCGCCTCCAGCCCCAGAACCAAGTGTGTTCACTCTGGGTTAGTTGTTGACATGGCAGCGTCCTGAGATGCGTGAAAGGAAAGTCATAGAAGGAGCTTGAGGTCGTCACACGGGGTCACACCGAGGTGCACTGCGACGGTGACGAAGGATCCGTCACCCTCCGTGAGGGACAGGGGCGCCCCGCAGCCTGTGGGACGCGTGGGGGGGCTGAGTCCAGAGTGGGTGGGAGCGTATGTTCGTGTTACAAGGCTGGACGTGCATCGGAAATCAGGCTCCTGTCACGCAGCCTCCTGGGTGGTTGGGGCTTGAGAAGAACACGAACTACAGGGTATATTTCATGCCATGGCGACGGGACCGAGATCAGTGAGGGCGGACGTGAGCGGGTGTGTCTGAGCCTGCCTCCGACAGGCTGACCAACGGAAAGAGAGTAAGAGGGAGTGCCTGGCGTCCTGGGGTGCCCGCGTCCCCCTCTGGCGCTGGACGGGGAGCAGGGAGAGCGTCCATACCGGAGGGTCAGGGTCGGGAGCCACAGAGCTCCCTCCACCTCTTAGCTGCTTAGCAGCTGCGAACCGTGGGCAAAATATTTAACCTCGTGAGCCATTTGCCGTGGGCGTATAACCTCTTCACTGCATGACTGTATCGGGCGAAGTCCTTGGCCCTTTTCCCTGGCGTTCGCTGAATAGTAGGCGTCTCTTATAGACAGGATGGACTTTGACTTAGGGTCGTGATTTGGGGGAGTTGTTGCCTCTGTCCTTTCCTCTCTAGGGGTTCCAGCCTCTCCAGAGAGTCAGGGAGGCTGGGGGGGGGGGGGGACAGGGGTGGGAACAGGCAGGCCTGCCTCCACAGCCTGCCCCCCCAGGCCCGGGCACCCAGGCCGGGGCCAGTGTCCCCACGTTCCAGAAGTGCGTGGGATGGTCTCATTTCCCTGGGTCTCTGGGAGATTGCAAAAACCCGAGTTTAAAAATAACAAAACATTCTTTGCATCTGACTGTAAAAACGTCTACCTGATAAGCTGGGTGTTACGTGATGGTTCCCTGGCTGTGGAGGCAGATGCGGAGCCGTGATAGACCCGCAAGGGAGCCACAGACACGCTGGGCATCATGTGGGCCCCGCAGCACGGGGCTCGTCCCTGAGGGAGGGGACTAGGGACAGAGTGGCTATGGAAGAGCCACCTGTGGCTCTAAGGCTGCAGCCGCAGACCCGACACTGGCAGGTCCAGGCAAACCCAGAGGGATTAAGGCTGAGGAGTGGCCTTGACTCGCTCTTCCGCGAGATGGCACAGCCCTGCAGGATCAGGTGACTACCTGAGGCTTAAAAAGAAATGCTATGATATGAGCATGACCCCTGGACACAGACAATCGGGGGTGAGGGCCTGTGCTGCGGGTAGGAGTGGCCAGGGAGAGGCCCATGGGGGGACAAGGAGACTCATTTAATACTTTAAACACTAAAGAATTTAAATTTTTTTTAAAAATCTGACATTTCTGTCAAGAGGGGACAAATTATGTGAAAATCTTGATTAAAATAATCATTAGTGATTTTGCTGAAAAGAAAGCAAAGCAAAAAATATGGAATAAATATATGATAATGTAAAAAAAATAAATGCTATAAAAATATGTGGGTTTTTTTTTTTTTTTTTTACGTTGATTTCAGAGAGGAAGGGAGAGAGAGAGCTAAAAACACCACTAGGGATCGAGTCCTCAGCCCAGGCATGTGCCCTTGACCGGAATCGAACCATGACCGCCTGGTTCATGGGTTCAACTACTGAGCCACACCGGCCGGGCTAAAAGTAGGTTTCCTTATGAACTGGGGAAAGTGGCTATGAGAATTGATTCTACTCTGAATTTTTATTTATTTTGTCCTTGGCCTTTTCCCCTCTGTCAAATATTAATATTAGATAAAGGCATTAAAGGACAGATTTTTCTTAAATAAGCCTGACATATTAATATCCAAGTTTTGGTACTAAAAATATTAATCTGGAAGTGGTTATTTACTTTTCAAAATAATTGCTCTGCCAAAGGACTTGCCCAGGAGTTCACTAATTAATGAGTCTCCCAAGGCATCTGACATGTAATTAATTTTAATCACAGGCTTTGAGGTGTACTCTGTAAGCAAGCCTTGTACCTAGGCCCCCACTTGGTCATTGAAATGAGCACTAAATTATTGTTGTGTTTTAATAATTTTGAAACTAATTGCCTTTGGTTTCATGGAGGTAATTTGATTTTAAATGAAACCTCAGCCGGGATTTTTTTTTTCCTCCCGTGTCCATGAAAAGTCGCAATGATGACACTGCTGATAAAGTCATTCGAATGTTCTATGGGCTAGCTCTTGTTTCAGACCTGGACTCTCACATAGCATTTGCATAAAATCACATTAATAGGAGGGTCATACACCCTTTAAGCATATACATGTATCATGTGCTATTATACTCCTTGCTCAGAAAAGCCCTTTTCACCCCTGCTCAAGGGCACATTCTCTCCCTGCGCCCATGGAAGCACCCTCGGGCTTAAACAAGCCCCCCTTTCAGACCCACTTGCCCTTCTGCTCCCGGAGCGGCCTCCTGCACCCCCGCCTCCCTCCCCTAGGGCTTGGACAGGAGGCTGGCTGAGACCCGGCCTGCGTGGGTCCCTGTCAGTGCAGAACGCTGGACAGGAAACCTCCGCATCTGAGAGTCAGGATCGACGGTAAACCCCTCTGCCCGCGTGCCATCCATCGCAGAGGCTCGTCTGTTGCCATTTTGTCCTGATCAAACTTGAATTTCTGTTGGGCTGCAAATGCCCCTGGCGGATCCACGGCAGGGTTATGAACCCTTCGTATAAAAGCCTCTTTATAAATAAGATTTCTGACGGCTGTAACGATTTTGTTATCTGGGAGAGGGAGTGTGGGAAGAAAGGGAAGACGCGGGGCAGAGGGTGGGCAGCGAAGGCAAAGTTACAAAGTTCGAGGAAGCGTGGCCACAAGACTGCCGTCCCGGTCGCCGGCAGGGGCCCGAGGTTGGCTTTTCGGAGCAGAAAACCCACAGGAAAGGGGAGTCCGTCCGTCGTCTGTATGTTTCCTGACTCGTCTTCACACAGAAACAGAATGACCCTTCGCTGCCTAAGCATCTGGAATCCCGGGAGTGGCTGCCCTCGCGTCTGAGATTTTCACTTCCCGCCTGTGGGCTCGTCAGCAGGTCTCCAGATTCGTGGCCTTTGATTTAACAGTGGAGTTACCACTGCTAGGAAATTTTCTCTTTTTTTAAATAATATATTTTTTAATTGATTCAGAGAAGAAAGGAGAGGGAGAGAGAGATAGAAACATCAATGATGAGAGGGAATCATTGATCGGCTGCCTCCTGCACACCCGCTACTGGGAATCGAGCCCGCAACCCAGGCATGTGACCTTGACCGGAATCGAACCCGGGATCCTTCAGTCTGTAGGCCGATGCTCTATCCACTGAGCCAAACTGTCTAGGGCAGAAATTTTTATTTTATTTTTTCAGGAAAAAAAAAAGACAGTTAAGCAAAAAACATGTCATAGTAAGTGTACCATTTGCTCGCCTTAACCTTTGTCCTTGGTCCAGTTAGTGAAGGGGCGTGTGCGTGTCAGTTCTTCCATCGGAGGAAAACAGGGAATTCCAAGAAACGAGGACTTTTCAGGAAACATCATCACACCACAAACCCCGTCCCCCTGTGCTGCCTCATGAGCACTGGGGGGGTGTTTATCCTCCTGTAATTCCTAGGAAGTGTCAGAGGAAGTTCATGTCACAGGAGAAAGACGTCCGGTCACAGGTAACGTGTATGAAACACTCTACACGTCTGCGTGTAACCCTGTCCCCGGTCACGCAGCAGTGAGCGTCGTCCTTTTAACAGGCCCCCGGGCATCATGCTTAACACGCGGCTGTGGCGAGACAGCCTTGTTTGCCATTGCCCACCAGTTACTGGTCCTTTGCCCTCTGCTCTTTGCCCTTTGCCCTCTCCTAGCTAAAGAGTTAGAGACATGGGCAGTGGAGAGGGGACGGGCGGCTCACTGCCCGGGCCAGGTGGTAGGTAGGTGGTCCCAGGGAGCTTTCTGGACAGTGTTCTGGAAAAGGAACTAGTCCGGGGTGGGCAACCTTTTTGTGAGTGCGTGCCCAAACCAGCAAAATCTCTGACTCAAAATTCTGCGTGCCAACCCTAATTTTTTGAGAACATGTTACGCCTACTTGATATCTCTTCAGGTGTACATATATGAAGAACCTTGAAGAAATAATAAAATTCATTCGAGCGACAAAAACACAGGATATGATGATGAAAAATACATTTGTTTTTTAATGTATACATGTACACTGATAGTCCGACAGAAAACTTTATGACTCTGTTTGATATTATCAGTGGGACTTTTGCCGCTGCATCGCTGATGACAGAGATTTTACATCAGGTTTCTATTTCGTGACCTTCAGAGACATGCACGAGCTACTACTTTCATCCATCAGGCTACTCCTATTAGGAGACTTAACAAAATTCATCACTGAGAACAAAGATTCACAATTGTAAATGGAAGATTATAAGAGAGGGTTTCGCGTGCCAGCAAAAGTTACTGGCGTGCCCAGTTTGGCAGGCGTGCCAAGGGTTGCCCACCCCTGAACTAGTCCCATTCGGTGACGCGTTTGCTGGGACCGCAGATCGGAGTTGGGGAGCTCGGTTCTGACTTCACTGACCACCTTCACTGGGAAGCATAAAGCTTCCCAAAGCCATTTGCTCTGTCGGGGGTGCTCCGTCCTGGCTTCAGCTGCCGGGGCAGACGCTGCCCTTGGGGACTTGTCCGGCCCTCCGTGGCCATGATGGCGAAGGCAGAGAGCAACAGCAATGCCTGTGTCCTCTCTTCCCTCTTCAGGGAGAGGAGAGCACAGGTCCCAGGAGTCCGTGCGCCCTCGGCCTCCTGCTCACCTGTCCACACCAGGCACATTCTTCAAGTTTCTTCCAAGTTTAAAAAATGAAAATAGAGCCCGGCCGGTGTGGCTCAGTGGCTGAGCATCGACCTCTGAGCCAGAAGGTCACAGTTCGATTCCGAGTCAGGGCACATGCCCGGGTTGCAGGCTCAATCTCCAAGTAGGGGGCATGCAGGAGGCAGCCGATCCATAATCCTCTCTCATCATTGCTGTTTCTATCCCTCCCTCTGCCTTCCTCTCTGAAATCAATTAAGACGTATTTTTAAATAAATAAACGAAATTTTAGAAAGCATGCCTTCTTCGATCCTGGCCCCTTTCTCATAACTGGCTCCCCCTTACTTCCGGCCAGTATTCCTGAGAAGATGGTCTGGTCCCACCGGCCACCCTCACCTCCTGTTCTAGCTTTGACTCCCTGGGACCGGCTTCTGCCCCCCTCACTGGACTCAAGCTTCACCTGCTAAGATCCCCAGTAACCTGCTAACTATTACATAACGTCCAGACGCTTCCAGACTTCCCCACATCCTTCCACCTGTCCTCTGTCTTCCTCCTGCTGTCCACCTCGCCCCGGACACCATCCAGCATGGCTCCGCTCTGAGAGGGGAAGATGGGCCCACCGGCTGCCTCCCTCCCTGTCTCCCCCTCCCCGTCTGTGGCCGGCTCTGCTTCACTGCTTGGTGGCGATCTCAGTGCCTCCGGAGCCCAGATCCTCTTGGCAGAGCGTCTCGCTCCAGCTCAGCAACTTCAACACGGAGCTCCCTGGTTTCTGCCAGCCCTGCCCTGCCCTGCACCTTCCCGTCTGCTGAGTGGCTCCAGCTTTGTCGCCTCACCTCGGCCTCCAGGCCAGAGCACTGGGCGGGCTCTCTGTGCCTCCACACCTTTGTCCCTGCGAATTCCTCCTTCCTGGAGACTTTCTCAGTGACATTTCCTAGGCCACCCGGGTGGGGAAGGAGGTGACAGGACCAGCCCCGAGGGGCCTCGAGAGCCTGGGGTTGGGAGAGAGGGCGTCTCCGAGGTCAGATTCTGCAACCAGCGGCTTCGCTGGGCTGTAACCCTCGGTCAGCTGGTTCCGTTCAGATGCGCCTTGTAACTGGCCCCTCCGCGGAGGATCACTGGCATCTAGGCAGCAGTCTCCAATGAAAGGCCGTCCTCAATGACTAGTCCCAGAATGTGGGAAAGTCTAAATCAGACCCAGCACCCCCCGTGTGCCCCGCGTGCTGCTCCCTCTCTCAGGATACTGAGGCATCGCTGAGTGTGCATTTTAAAAATGGGGACGTTAGTCAGGTTCCACGACCACTAATCCTGTAAGCACAAGCGCAACCACGCGCCTCTGCGATGCAGGCCCACCTCCACCCCCGATTCTGCAGACGGTCCCCAGGCTGAGAGCAGCGCAGTCCCTCCGTGCAGCCCCTGACACGGCGGGAGCAGTGACACAGTGTGCTGGTTACTCGTCTTGTAACCAGTGTGTGTTCCCACAAGCCAGGCTGGGCGGGGGGGGGGGGGGGGGGGGGGGGGGGGGGGCGGGCGGGACCCGGCCAGAGCTCGCCAACGTCCTAGTTGGTTCTTAGCTTCTCTCTCTCTCTCTTTCTCTCTCTCTCTCTAATTTGTTTTATTTTAATTTCAGAGAGGAAAGGAGAGGGAGAGATAGAAACAGCAACAATGAGAGAATCATCGATCGGCTGCCTCTTCCACGCCCCACACTGGGGATCGAGCCCGAAACCCGGCCATGTGCCCTGACCCGGAATCACACTGTCACCTCCTGGTTCGGAGGTCAAAGCTCAGCCACGGGGCCACGCTGGGCGGTTCTCGGCGTCTTCAGAAGACCCCAGAGTGGTGCCAGGTTCCGCGAGCCAGCCGAGCACCCCGTCCTTTACCCAGACCTCCTCCTGCACCCTCCGCTCCACCTTCCCAAGAGCGAAGGGGAGAGCCCGCGGGCAGAAGCAGGTCTGCTGCTCTGAGGATTTGGCTTTTGCCTAAAGCCTTCTCCAGATGCAAAGCTAGAACCGGAGGGTCCCCATAAGCGGGGAGGGGGGCCTCCAGGCGCCAGCAGTGACACCCCTCCCGCCCCTACAGCCCCAGGAAGAAATCCCGTGGGTCGGGTTTTTAAAATCGCTTCCATTTCACTTAGAATTGAGGTTCACCAGGTCCCCAGGGACACGTGACTTTTCTTCCTTCCCACCCGGTTTTCTCTGGCCGGTGAGTCAGGCCTGGGCCAGTTAGAGCCCGGTGCGCGTGCGGGTGGTGGGAGATGCGGTGGAGCGTGAACCCGTGTCACTGGGTCTTAAGCAAACTGAGAGGCAAAGCCAAGGGGAGCTGGCCGTTTCGTTGCCTTTGTCACCCCAGAGCTGCTGGGGCAGGAGCGCATTGACAGCAAAGGGGAAGGAGCCGGTGGGGACGCGGCCTGAACGCAGGCGAGGGTGTGTTTGCCAAAGTCAGAATAGGCTCTATTTTCACCTGTGTCGTTCAGGGTAGACCAGCAGAGTCAGGTATAAACTGCCCCCTGCTGGCAGACACAGAGAAGTGCATAAAAATGTCCACCTCTTTAAAAAGTCATATTCTGGCCTGGCCGGTGTGCCTCAGTGGTTGAGCATTGACCTATGAACCAGGAGGTCACGGTTGGATTCCCAGTCAGGGCACATGCCCGGGTTTCGGGCTTGGTCCCCAGTGTGGGGTGTGCAGGAGGCAGCCCACCCATGATTCTCATCATGGATGTTTCTCTCTCTCCCTCTCCCTTCCTCTCTGAAATCACTAAAAATATGTGTTTTTTACAAACGTGCTCTCTTGGGGACTGGAGAGCTGCCTTCATTATTCCTATGACAGCCTCACTCCTGCAGTGTGGGCCTGGTCAGTCTCTCCGGAGAGCTTATGAGGAATGCAGACTCTCAGGCCCCACCTGGGTCCCGGAATCAGTCCACATGTCTGCAGGATCCCCGGGGGATTCATGATCCACGTTCACATTTCCACGTGAGAGCCCTGAGCATGACTTCAGAAGGAACTCTGACCCAGGGGACGGTGCGCTGTGCCCTCGGGTTCGGGTCAAATTCAATTCACTTTGATCAGTGAGTGACCACCACCGAAGGGCAAGGAGAGTTTGACCCCCGACCGCTTTCTGCGCTTATTTTCTTACTCCTCTTGCTGCACATGTCCGCGGACGTCACTCGCCCTTTCACCTGCTGTGTCTCGATGGCCTGCGGTATTTCAGCAGCGGCGTCTGTCCCGGGGAGGATGGGAGGGGCAGGGTTCTGCCTCTGGCATCCTCTGTGTCCCTCTCCCGTCCTGAGGCCCTGCTGGCACCATCTGCGTTGGCCAGGAGCGGTGGGCCGCGGGTGGAGCTGCCGGGCACTGCCCATCCGTCTAACCACCGTGTTCTTTCCCGTGCCAGGTCAGGGAAGAGTGCCGGCTCCTGAACGCCCCGCCGGTTCCGCCCCGAAGCGCCAAGCCTCTGTCCACCAGCCCCTCCGTCCCGCCTCGCGCAGCCAGGCCCCGGCCGCAGACTCGCTCTCCCAGCCCCACCCTGTCCTACTACTCGTCAGGGCTGCACGACATGTAAGTTCACACCAGGGCCACGCTGGCAGGCTCTGCCCAGGCCGGGTCGGGGGTCCCGAGAGCCGTGTGGAGGGAGCCCCCCCCCCCCCAGGCAGGTGGCGGAGAGGAGACATACTTGTTGGTCCTGAGCTAGGATGAGAGCCAGTGTCCCAGGAAGAAGGAGCCCGAGCCTGAGGAATTCAGAGATCAAGGCCGACTGGGTTCTCTTAGCACAGTGGTTCTCAACCTGCTGGCCCTTTAAATACAGTTCCTCATGTTGTGACCCAACCATAAAATTATTTTCGTGGCTACTTCCTAACTGTAATGTTGCTACTGTGATGAATCGTCATGTAAATAACTGATATGCAGGATGGTCTTAGGCGACCCCTGGGAAAGGGTCGTTCGACCGCCAAAGGAGTCACGACCCACAGGTTGAGAACCGCTATCTTAGAAGCAATCCAGCCCAGCTGGTGTGGCTCAGTGGTTGAGCATTGACCTATGAACCAGGAGGTCACAGTTCAATTCCAGTCAGGGCACATGCCCAGCTTGCAGGCTCAATCCCCAGTGTGGGGTGTGCAGGAGGCAGCCGGTCAATGATTCTCTCTCATCATTGATGCTTCTCTCTCTCCCTCTCCCTTCCTCTCTGAAATCAATAAAAAAAATTTTTTTCTTTAAAGTAGTTGGTCATTTGGAATGTGAGTCTCTGATTCTTTGTCAGTGCTGGCATTGAACATATTCTGGCTTTCAGAGTCAGGTAGGACCTACCGTCCTTTATTGTCGTTTTTTAATTGAACATATTTGGTAGGCAGCAATCCGTGGGCTGCCCTCAGCCCTCAGCCCTCAGCCCTCAGCTCTCACAAACCAGCACGAGTCCCTTCCACTTGGCGCCATGAGCAACCAGGCTGCACCTTCGGGACCCAGCTGTGGCAGGGTCCCTGGCTCGCTCTCCTCGGGGTCCCCCAGGCAGGACGAGCCCTTCTGGGCCATCGCTGCCAGGTGTCCTTCCGTCCCATCTGCACCCCCCCTGCTCTGAGCGCCTTCTCTCGCAAGACAGCTCCTGTCATTCTGGGCAAATGCCAACCCTATTCTTAGGAACCTTTCACGTCAAGTTGGCCATCTATCTCCACGTAATTTCCAGGCATTTCTTATGTCTAGAAAATTGAGGGGCCCCAGCTTCTCTTTGGGAGCCCGTGAAGGTGTGGAGTCGGCCAGGGTGTGAGTCTTCTCAGGTCCCCTGGTGCCACCGCCGGTGTCCCCCGAGCGCGTGCTGGCTCAGTCCCCTTGTGCTATGGCCCAGAGCCGAGCGCACTTGCACGATTCCCCCTGCCCCGCCCCTCATACCGCCCCACCCCTCATACCGCCCCACCCCTCATACCCCTCCCATCCCGGTCCTCACGGGTTTAGGTAGCTCGTCTTTGCAGGTGTTGTTTGTTCTGCAGACATTAGGCTCTTCATGCTAACGTGACTCGATAGCACAGAAGCCAGGCCAGCCCAGCACTGCGCCCAGAGCGTTTCCTCTGCCTCAAGCTCTTGGGTGGACAGAGAGTCGTGGTGGTGGCGGCGGCGGCGGCGATGTGGTCGTGTCCCAGGCGCAGGATGGCAAGCACCAGGCACCCATCTGCCACCCCGGCCTGGCTGCTGCGGGCGCCACCAATCAATCCAGCCCCTGCGGGTGATAAGCCCAAGCATGGCTGAACCATGTTTCTCATCAGAAAGATCTAGGCCCCCACCAATAATGTGTTTCTTGTTAGTTAAATATGTGTGTATACATATATGTGCCATCTCCCCTGTAGCATTTTAAGTCATGTTCATATCCATAATTACCAATATATGTTAGTAACTTAAAGATTCTCTTTTTAGTTTTTTAAAGTATATTTTTATTGATTTCAGAGAGGAAGGGAGAGAGAGAAACATCAATGATGAGAATCATTGGTGGGCTGCCTCCTGCACGCCCCCTACTGGAAAGATCTTTTTTTAAAAAAAAAAAAAAACTCCCTGAGGTTCGCAGGTACTTTATGGAATTCACTAGAGGTCCGGTGCGCGACATTCGTGCACTGGGGGGCCTGGGGGGCCCTCAGCCCAACCTGCACCCTCTCCAATCTGGGAGCCCTCAGGGGAGCCCTCTCCAATCCAGGAGTTTTGGTCTATCTTTGCAATCATATGAGCAAATTGTCTGAGACCCCAACTCAGTTTGGTTTGTTGCTCACAGAATAATAGAGGCATTTTTTTTTTCTTGCTTCATTGGTGGAGATTTCCTGGAAGTTTTAGGATATCTTCCCTTTAATTTTTCCTAGACACTCTGACTTTACTTATGTTTCTCACCTTTGCTTTCCCTCCATCCCCCAACCGCAACAGTAACTTGCTCCAGGCTCACTTTGCTCTAGTGCAGTGGTCGGCAAACTCATTAGTCAACAGAGCCAAATATCAACAGTACAATGATTGAAATTTCTTTTGAGAGCCAAATTTTTTAAACTTAAACTATGTAGGTAGGTACATTGTTATTAACTTAATTAGGGTACTCCTAAGCTGGCCTTTGCTAAAAACGTCCTCAATCTGATTGAGGTACGTTCGCTGGGGTCGACCCCTTCCAACTCTCCCATCCACACTCGTCTTGTATACTTGTTTTGTCTATCTCCTTTCGTTCATCCTCTCTATATGTCCAAACCATCTCAACATACCTTTCTCAATCCTTGACCCTACATCTTCTTTTACTCCACAACGTTCCCTAAAATTAACTTAATAAACTTTACTTAAAGTTTTAAGTCAACTTCGCACTGTACATGCGCGCCCGCAACATGGTATTTTGTGGAAGAGCCACACTCAAGGGGCCAAAGAGCCACATGTGGCTCGCGAGCTGCGGTTTGCCGACCACTGCTCTAGTGTCTACTCTAGGAAATTCCACAACATGCCTGCCACCAGAACTACGATTCCCAGCATTCCTGGTGCTCCCCGCACTCTGGGCTTTCGCTTCTGGTCCTGGGGCTGCCACCAGAACTACTATTCCCAGAATTCCTGGTGCTCCCTGCGCTCTTGGTTTTCCCTTCCTGCTCTGTCTCTGTCCCGTGGCCTTCCACTCTGCCAAGTCCTCCAAGCTACCAGCTCTCCCTCTTTGCTCTCTGTCTGGCAGCTTGGGGATCCAAGTTCCCCAAGCCGCTCCACTCTCTGCTGGCTCTCTTGCTCTGCTCTCTGCCCGGCACCTGTGTATGCAAATTAACCCGCCATCTTTTTGGGTCAATTTGCATACTCACTCCTGATTGGCTGATGAGTGTAGTCGAGGGACAGTCAATTTGCATGTTTCCCTTTTATTATATAGGACTAGGAGCCCGGTGCACGAAATTCGTGCACTGGGTGTGTGTGGGGGGTGGGGGTGTCCCTCAGCCCAGCCTGCCCCCTCTCACATACTGGGAGCCCTCAGGCGTAGACCCCCATCACCCTCCAATCGCAGGATCGGCCCCTTGCCCAGGCCTCATTTCCCCCCATCACTGGTTCTGCCCCCAGCCCCCTCCAATTACTGGCTCTGCCCCTTGCCCAGGCCTGATGCCTCGGCCAGAGGCGTAGACCCCCATCACCCTCCGATCGCCTGATCGGCCCCTTGCCCAGGCCTGACGCCTCCGCCAGAGGTGTCAGGCTTGGACAGGGGACCCCCATCTCCCCCCAATCACTGGCCCTGGCCCCCGCCGAGGCCTGAGGCCTCTGGCCCAGGAATCATGCCTGAGCAGGGGACCCCATCTTCCTCTGATCGCTTGCTACACCCCCCGCCCAAGCCTGACACCTCTGACCCAGGCTTTAGGCCTGGGCAAGGGGACCATCATATCCCTCCAATCCCCGGCTCCTCCCCCAACCCAGGCCTGATGCCTTGGCCAGAGGAGTTGGTCCTCATCACCCTCCTATCACCAATCACTGGATCGGCCCCTTGACCAGGCCTGAGGCCTCCGGCAGAGGTGTCAGGCCTGGGCAGGGGACCCCCAGCTCCCCGTGGTTGCAGGCTTCGCCCCTGCCCAGGCCTAACGCCTCTGGCCTAGGCGTCCGGCCCGGGCAGCGGGGACCCGCAGCTGCAGCGGCCCCGCGATCGTGGGCTTCGCTTTAGGCCCAGGCAAGGGACCCCTAGCTCCCGGGACTGCCAGCTTCGACAGTGCCCAGCTCCCATCGCTGGCTCCACCCCTACTTCCTGCTATCACTGGCCAGGGCGGAAAAGGCACCTGATTCTCCGATCATGGCTGGGGGGCAGGGCAAAGGCGGTCCCAGGGCCGCCTTTGCCCTGCCCCCCAGCTCTTAGCTCCCCGCTGGGTTTCCGATCATTGTCAATGGCAGGGGGCTTCTTCCTGCTTTCCCTTTTGCCTCCCTGCATTGTGCCTACATATGCAAATTAACCGCCATCTTGTTGGCAGTTAATTTGCATATAGCCCTGATTAGCCAATGAAAAGGGTAGCGTCGTACGCCAATTACCATGTTTCCCTTTTATTATATAGGATGGTAAGAAATGGTGGCTACGTTCCTAACTGCATTTTCCTACTCGGCAGCAGCATCTTGGGGAGGAGGAAAGGCTTGTCGTTGACCCTGCTTTTGGCCGCTAACCTCCCTTTCTGTGTTGGCTTTCAGCAGCGTGACTAAGAGCGACACCAGCCCTTCCGACAGCGCCCCCGCCTCCTGCTACCCATGCCACCGTGGGAAGCCTGACTCGGTGGACCTGCAGTCCCCGCCGGCCAGCCCCTCGGACCCGCTGTCTGCCCGGCTCTCCTGGCCCAGCCATCACTCGGGAGCATCCTCCGAGGGCCACGCCCGCAGCGACTTCCTGCTGGACCCTAGCCGCAGCTACAGCTACCCCAGGCAGAAGACGCCGGGCACGCCCAAGAGACACTGCCCGGCGCCCTTGGACCTGGAGGGCCGCGAGCCCCTGGCCGGCCCCCCCAGCGCGGCCCCCGCAGGATTCGGCGGCGGCAGCTCCGGCTGCCCCAAGTCGGCCAGCTACTCCCTGGGGAGCACAGACGAGAAGCCGCTGGCGGCTGGCACCACCAAGCAGAGCCTGTCGTGCCCCGCCCTGCCCCCCCGGGCCCCCAGGCCGGTGGAAGAGAAAGCCTCCTCCGCAACCCCGCCTTTGCCTCTGAAAATCGACGGTGCTGAGGGGGACCCCACGGCGGGGCCCGCGGACCTGGCCGAGGACCAGTACTTCGTGCCGAAGGGCGCGCAGGACATCTTCTCGGTCCCGTACCCCTTCTCCTCGCCGCTCCACCTGCAGCTGGCCCCCCGCTCCTGCGGGGACGGCTCGCCCTGGCAGCCGCCCGCCGACCTGTCGGGACTCTCCATCGAGGAGGTGTCCAAGTCCTTGCGGTTCATCGGATTGTCGGAAGACGTCATCTCCTTCTTCGTGACCGAAAAGATTGACGGGAATTTGCTCGTGCAGCTGACAGAAGAAATCCTCTCGGAGGATTTCAGGCTAAGCAAACTGCAGGTGAAGAAGATCTTGCAGTTCATCAGCGGCTGGAGGCCCAAGATATAGCCCGCCCCCCGCCGGCATCGCACGGACCGGGAACGTGTGCTCCAGGCGGGGCTGGGACGCGAGCTCATGTTTTCTTTTGCACTAAAAGCCTTCTCTGTAAATAGGGGTAGGAGAAGCCCTCACTAGACAGATCACGTTTTTGAGCGGCGAACAGGCTATTTTGTACATCAATAAAAACGCTGTACAGAACACTCAGAGGTGCCTTGTACGTCACTCAACACTCAGCAGCTGCTAAACGACAACAGGCATGTCCCGAGTCGGGGTTCTCACCCCCAAGCAGGGTGATGCGAGACGGGATGGTATTTATTACAGAATAGCCAAAGCGGAAGAGACACGAGGATCTCTGAGAAACAAAACAAACCTACAGTTTTGGACAACAGTCCCTTCCTGGGGGGGGAGATCTATTGTAGCGAGCGCTATCCTGCGCCCTGTTTGGGGTACTCAGTGCGAACTGTCTTACTCTTGTGCCTGGAATGTTAGTGATATGAAATGACACTGGAATGTGAGGTGCTCGGTGGGGATCTGTGCATCGAAAGGCATTTTCCAAAAGTCGTGTGTGGATGGAAGACACAGGACGTCCTTAGAAATCATACAAACCGTGACCACAGTCATTCATCCGTAACTGCTGCTAATTTTATTGAGCAGAAGAAGAAAAAAAACAACACAGAATAGATCCAATATGTGTGTAAATGTCTACGCAATACATATGTGTATGTTTTAAACCTCATTGTGAGTCTGATGTTTTTGCAGTGGTTCTCAACCTGTGGGTCGCAACCCCTGAAAATATGTCCTGCATATCAGATATTTACATGACGATTCCTAACAGTAGCAACATTACAGTGATGAAGTAGCCACGAAGATAATTTTATGGTTGGGGGTCACCACCACATGAGGAACTGTACTTAAAGGGTCGCGGCGTTAGGAAGGTTGAGAACCACTGGACATCTGTTCGCTTCCACGTGCCCACTGAGGTTCAGGGGGGCCGCTGGCTGGGTTGACTCTCGTAGGAGGAGTGGACAGACGCCCCAGATGTGCTGGGAGCCCACCCCTCGAAGCTGGGGCTCAGCGGGGCTTCCCACGGAAGGCGTGGGGGAGAGAGCAGGACAGAGCCTGTGCTGGGAGTTCTGTGGGACGTGAAGCCTGCAGGTGGGGGGCTGGGGGGCTGGGTTTTGCGCCTAATCCTCCCGTGCTGACGTCTAGGGACACGACCATTCTTCTCCGGGTTGAGGGCCTCCCCCCTGATCTCTGAAAGGGGGGTCTGCAGGGCATTCCTCGGACGTCAGACGCACCACCTGCCGTGACTTGGGGCTACGTCTGTTGCATAGTTTTTAAAAGTATTGATGAGAGTCCCTGTTTAGTTCCTACACCTCTTCACTCCTCTCTTCCAAAGAAAACACATCATTACTCTGCTTTTATCCCAAGAATGTCAGAACATGATTCTGTCAAATGTTGCCAAATGTGATTAAATATTCCAAACCCTATCGGCCTCCCCTTCACGTTCGGCTTTCTGCAGGAGCATGTGTCTTAGCAAACCTTCTGCTCCCAGGCGAGCGTCGCCGCGTAGCCCTGGGGTGTGTCCCGGGTTCCGGAGGCACTCACAGCCCATGGCTGAGGCGATCTGGCTGTTCCCTCCTCCTGCCACTAAAACAAATTAGTGAAGGCAAGACCCACCCCTCTCCTTCTGCAGACCTGTGCACATGGCTTTATTTCTTGGCAATCAAGATACTTTTCATCTATCTTATGGTTTCCATTTTACATGCCCTTTAAAAATAACAGTCCAGCCCTAACCGGTTTGGCTCAGTGGATAGAGCGTCGGCCTGCGGACTGAAGGGTCCCAGGTTCGATTCCGGTCAAGGGCATGTATCTTGGTTGTGGGCACATCCCCAGTAGGGCGTGTGCAGGAGGCAGCTGATCGATGTTTCTCTCTCATCGATGTTTCTAGCTCTCTATCCCTCTCCCTTCCTCTGTAAAAAATCAATAAAATATATTTTTAAAAAAATAAAAATAACAGTCCACGTAGAAGTTTCCAGTACGGCTCCCCCAGGATAGGAGGGGGGTGGGGCCCTGCCGGGTCTTCCCTGGTCGGAAAGCATCCCTCTGTCTGCAGGCAGCCCCCTCAGGAGCGCCAGCCTCTAGACAGGGGTGGGCAAACTTTTTGACTCGAGGGCCACATTGGGTTCTTAAACTGGACCGGAGGGCCGGAACAAAAGCATGGATGGAGTGTTTGTGTGAACTAATATAAATTCAAAGTAAACATCATGACATAAAAGGGTACGGTCTTTTTTTTTTTTTAGTTTTATTCATTTCAAACAGGCCGGATCCGGCCCGCGGGCCGTAGTTTGCCTACAGCTGGGCTAGAATCTTCCCTTTACAGGGAAGCCGACGGGGCACCATGGAGAGGGGCGTGTTTTCTCGGCGAATTCATGCCAATCTGTTTGCAAACACGTGGCCCGTGGACACAATCCTCACGTGCAGGGCGAGGAAGAGGGTGGGTTTGGGTTCCCTGTGAAGATTGCCCTGCATAAACAACTGCCTCCTTTAAGCTTTTTTTTTTTTTTTTTTTTTTGCAAAAACGTTACAGAAAATAGTTTCTGTTTTTGTCTTGGCGCGTGGACGCTGAGTGTGTGTGGCTGGCCGTACAGAGACCCAAGGGCAGGGCTGTGGCCTGGGGTTTCTGTTTTATGGGATCACAGCGTCCTGAGCATCTGTCGTGTGCCAGGCCGGAGCTGACTCCACGCTGCAGAAAGGGATTTGCATGGAGATGGCAGTGGCTAGGCTGTGTCTGTGGGGCTGGGGGGCATGAAACCCCCTGGGCAGTGGTTGGACGGAGCGTACAGTGTGTGCTGTCCTTGGAGAACCCGCAGGGGGCAGAGCTGCAGCCTCGATGGGAGGGGGAGACCAGCACCCAGGACAGTGAGCGCCCGGGATGGGCCGGCGGCCGCCTGTACTCGGCTCCCACGGGCACACTTTCTCCTATGGATCTGGAGTTGTTTTAATCGCCGTAAAGACCTTTTCTGGCCTCTCCAAAGCCCCGAATGCAGGGAATTGTCCCTGCACCGAGCTCTTGTCCAGAGGCGGCCGTGGCCTCGCAGAGCAGGCAGAGCCCGAGGTCACCACACGCAGCAGGACAGCTCACCCTCCTGGGCTGTGCTTTTTGTAACGACGAGTGACAGTCGGGATGGTCCCACCAGTAGAGCTGCTCCCAACCCTCCTGGTGGAGGCAGAGCGCGCCCGGCCGCTCCCTGCAGACAGGGCGGTGGCCAGGCGCCTGGGGGAAAGTGTCGGTCAAAACAGGACCCTTCGTTGGGTCCTGACATTCCCAGCCAAAATCATCCCGCCCTCGGAGAGGTAGTCAGCAATAAACCAGCCCACGCAGCTAAAGTGTCAAAGGTGGGGCCGGCTCCCGGAGGAAGGGAGGGAGGGAGGGAGGGAGGGCGGACCCCCACCTCGCAGCCCGACTCCGCAGCCGGCAGAGGCCTGCAGAGGCCTGCAGCCCTGTCCCCCGGGTTGGGCTGCTCAGCCTGGTGAACTGTGCAAGTCACATGTGTGCTCTCACCCCCATGTGCCGTGTAAGCATATGAAGTCGCCACAAGTTGCCCATTCGAGGACACGGCAGTGTTTATTCTTGTCTCGTGGAGAAATACCACAGCAATCGGATGGGAAATGTTAGGGCTGTTCCCAGGCACAGCCATAAGCAGCCTTCACTGCCATCCCAGGCCCCTGCACGTCCCACGGGAGATGGGGGTTCATGCGGTAGAGAGGGCCCTTCTCCCCAACACTCGTCACCGCTCGCCAGTCAGGCCTCCAGATAGAAGGTGAACATTTCAGAGAACAAACGGGGGAACAGAGCAGCTGTCCGAAGACTCTCGGAGCTGCTCCAAGACGATGTCCGCATCCTCCCCCGGGAAACCTCATCCCCATGTTGGACCCAGAGACTCGCAGAGACTCAGTTCATCGAATGGATCCCCACTATTTCTCTAGTCCTGTACACGCATCGGCTGCTGGGCAAGAGGAGGGAGAGGCCCAGAATTCCCTCGATGGGAAGCAGGACTTTCGCCCTGTGGGGCTGTGGGATTGTGACTTCCGATGGCCGCTTCCTGTCGGATCACATCGCTTCGTCTTTAAAGCGTGGTGTCTTACAACTTGTCTCCTGTGAAAGCCAGGACCCAGAGGCAAGCGCCGTCTCAGTTAAAACCAGAGAACCGTCTTCTGTGATTGTGCTGCTGTCTCACGTTTAGGCTATGATTTTTGTATGAGCTTATCGATGACAGATTTCCTTGGTTTACAATCTCCTGGAGGGGGGCTCGGATCACTTCTCAGCTACCCGCCTCCTCTCCCACCTTCACGTGACGCTCCATTGAAAATACTGTTTAAGCCCAGCCTAAAAGACTGAACTCAAAAATTGGGGAATTTTTTTTTAACTTACATGGAAATGGCTTGTTCTTCTCACAGAATTTCTTGGCGTGGAAACCGGGGCCTGTGGACATCCAGGGCCCAGTCGCATTGCGGTCCAGAGCATTACCTGATGGGCCCACTGTGTACCTCAAGAGAAACAGGGGACGTTATGTCTGGAAAAATTCATTGTCAATTTCAATGGTTCTGAAATGTCTATAAATAAAGAAATTTTAAAAGTTGCTTTCCTGCGATTGTTCCTCAGGGAGTCAGACCTAGAGGTTCTGTGGTTTTCTAGAACTGCTCTTCCCCATCCTCATTAAGGAGAAGGGAACTTGCCCTCGCTGGAGTGGCTCAGTGGATAAAGCGTCAGCCTGTGGACAGAAGGGTCCCGGGTTCGGTTCTGATCAAGGGCACATGCCAGGGTTGCTGGCTCGATCCCCAGTGTGGGGCCTGCAGGAGGCAGCCGATCAGTGATTCTCTCTCATCATTGATGTTTTCTAACTCTCTCTACCGCCCCTTTCCTCTCTGAAATCAATAACAATATATTTAAAAATAATAATATGATTATTTTTTAAATAAATAAATAAATAAATAAATAAAGGAGAAGGGAACTTGTCTGAAGGGAGTCTTAATGCTGCGAGCCCGTTCTGTCTGAACAAGAGCTGAGACCCACGGCATTCAAATACCCCGACGGCACCCACACAGAATGCAATGCCTGTGTGATCGGGAGTTAGAACCGGACACAGACAGATGACCTGGAGAGCTTCAAAAAAGAGAGTCCATGCTTGCACAGGACAAAGAGAGTACACATCCACAGCGCTGGCTTTTTGCTTCTCAGACCTCTATGCTTCACGTTACACCTTTATATCGAGCAGAAATAGTGGAGGGTGCTGGAGCAAGGCCTGGGCATGTAGTGGGCTATGGCATCTGGCACCTGTAACACCTGTACGTGCTCCAGAAAAGTTAGCAAGTGGAGGTTGGTTAAGCGCTTTTATTGTGCTCCAGCTAGCATCAAGTAGCTCCCCGACATTTATGCCCCAAATTTCTGTCGGTTTGTTTGTTTGTTTGTTTTTCTATCGAGCCGTTGGAGTGAGGTTCACTAGGGGAGGATGGGCGGACAATGAGATCAGATGTTCTGACCTCCCCAGCTCCACACCAGGAAGTCGTGCTGTTCTCTTTTCCCCGGACAGGGCACCCCAAGTCATTCACCCCATCTTAGTACCGAAGCCTCGACCCTCTGTCCTGTTTCCCGGGGGTAAAGCCTGTGGCTAAACTGTAGGTGGCCCTGTCCCGGGTTCAGGGACACGCGCTGGAAGAAGCTATAGGGTCCACGAGGTTGTCTGAAATGTCCCAGGATCAGCCTCACGGTCCTGGGAGCTCTCACCCCGTGTACGCTAGGACGTATGACTCCCCCAAACGGGACCCTGCAAAGTGAATTTGAGTTTAGAAGTTGGATTAGAATCGAGGATGTTTGGGACCCTCCATGCCTGAGGTTAGAGAAAGCCAGATCATTGAAAAGAGTGATGCGTCCTGGGTAAATTCTTATTTCACGGACTGAAATTTCCCTTCAGCCCCTTCCCCCCCTCAGCCCCTTCTTGCGTATCTAGCTCACACAGGTGAGAATTGACCAATAGCACCCCTCGCTGACGGGGTGTCTCTCTTCTGTGCTGAGGTGGCCTTCCGCCTATACGGCCAACCAGCAGTTGAGTGTTGACACAGGAACCAAGGGGTCATTGTTCGACGCCTGGGCAGAGCACATGCCTGGGTTGTGGGCTGATCCCCAGGAGGGGCCATGCAGGAGGCAGCTGACCGACAATGTCCCGCTCTCATCGATGTGTCTAGCTCCCTCTCCCTCTCCCTTCCGCTCTCTGAGCATCAGTCAAATCACGTTTAAAAGGAGCCGGAGATGACCTTGCACTGCTGCTCCCTGGGCAGTGCTGGCTGCAAATCAAGACTCGCCTCCCCTGCTTTCTGCTCATAAAACGGAGGCCCTGGGCATGTCTCCTGCTTTCTGACCAAAAGGGGTGACTCTGGAGATGTAAGTGACACAGGATAAGATTTAAAAACTGTAAGAAATTCACACACCGGGCACACGCCTTTCACCCCGCTGTAGCCAGGGGAGCCCCGAGGAAATTTACACACTGGGCCCCATTGGTGGAGAAGCAGCTGTAGTACTAAGTATGGCCACATGGTGTCAGGCTTTGCCAACCAGCTAATGACTACCCCAGCGTTAGTCAGGCAACATTTTTGGGTTTTTCTATAATCATTATTTCTATTATATGTTTCCCCACAGCTGTAATTACTTGTTAATGCAACATGGGAAGGGGAAATAAAAGGTTAATATTATGTCGACCGGTGTGACTCGGTGGTTGAGCATTGACCTATGAGCCAGGAGGTCGCGGTTCCTGGTCAGGATACATGCCCGGGTTGCGGGCTCCATCCCCAGGAGGGGGCATGAAGGAAGCATCCAATCACTGATTCTCTCTTATCATTGATGTTTCTATCTCCCTCTCCCTCTCCCTTTCTCTCTGAAATGAATTTTAAGAAATACATTTTTTAAAAGATGACTGCTAGGCTAGTGTTCTGAAGAAACGAGAGGATGTGAACTTTATTGCAAACGATGATGCTCCAGGCGGAATCTCAGCTGGACCGTTCCCGCGTGGAAGGAAAGGGGAACTCAGCCGGGCAGCACCTGTGGCTCTGTCCTCTCGGCCGTCACTCGGATCCCACACCCACAAGCATTTTTCCTGGCTGCCAAGCAGGAAGAACGCTTAGACGTGGGGAGGATAAAAAACACATAGACTCTGGCCTTTAAAAAAAGGTTTTTATTGATTTCAGAGAGAAGATGGGAGAGGGAGAGACAGAAAATCGAAAAAGAGAAACATCGATCCGCTGCCTCCTGCACGCCCCTCACTGGGGATGGAGCCCGCAACCCAGGCATGTGCCCTGACCAGGAATCGAACCGTGACCTCCTGGTTCATAGGTCGACGCTCAACCACTGAGCCACACCAGCTGGGCCCTGACATGACTCTTTGAACAAGGGGCTCCCCATTTTCATTCCGTACTGAGCCCTGCAAGCTGTGTAGCTGGTCTCAGGCAAACAGGGCAAGAAGCAGACAAACATGACTCGTATTGTTGGCTCTGCCCTGTTCCAGAAGCAGCAGCCCCTGCTCCTTACGCTTGCCCTCGTGCTGACACGATTGGCATGTGGGATGCTGAAACAGCGACGCCTTCTCTCATCTCCACACCCTTCCTCCGCTCATCTGTGGAGAAGGGGCGGGGAGAGGTATGTCAAGTCAGTATCAGATGCAGTGACAAAAGAAATGAGCCTCAGCTTGTTATCATAAGTAGGTATGAAGAGCCATTTAAAGCAAACGTTCTTTACACAGAAAAACAATGAAGGGGACCAGTCTCGGAGCACCTGGGGGAAGAGAGTCGTGTTTCACTAATTGATGTCTGTCCCACGGAGAGCAGTGTGTGGGCAGGAGGAGCCCAGTGCACAGGAGGAACCCGTGGATGGGAGGAGCCCAGTGGACGGGAGGAGCCCAGTGGACGGGAGGAGCCTGTGGACAGGAAGAGCTGGTGGACGGGAGGAGCCAGTGGACAGGAGGAGCGGGTGGGGTGGCTGGCAGGCTGAAGTAGAGGCTGAGGAATGAATGGGCTGACAGAGTTCATCCAGAGGTCAGGGACGCTCCCCAGGCAGCCCCAGCCAGGACCAGGCCACCCACTGCGCGCGCCAAGGAACCCCCAGGCTCTTGTTCGACTGCCCACCCACTGTTGGTCAGTTTTGTGTGGGCTTCTGGAAGTTGCACTTATGGCCGGGCCAGAACTAGTCACGAGACCACAAAGGACACAACCAGCAGCAACGAGCGTCCACACTGAAGGAAATGCCTACAAGCGCGAACAACACGCACACACTCCGGGCTGGGTTGGAGCTTCTCAGTGAGGACCTTTCGATGGCATCTCTGGATGCTGACAAGAGTGATATGATGGTATAAACAGTCACCCACAGCCTAACCGAGAGCAAAAGTAATAAAGAAGCCGATTTCTTAAGCCTCCGCGCCAGGCAAATATGCAGTTTTTAATGTGTTTTTCCCTATTCTACCTCCTGCAGCCTAAAATGTCTTTACATGACCCCTGATCACCACAACCCCATAGATCAGCGGTTCTTAACCTTCTGGCCCTTTAAACACAGTTCCTCATGTTGTGACCCAACCATAAAGTTATTTTCGTGGCTACTTCATCACTGTAATGTTGCCACTGTGATGAATCGTCATGTAAATATCTGATATGCAGGATGGTCTTAGGCGACCCCTGTAAAGGGTTGAGAACCGCTGCCACAGATGGAAGGCAGACAGGCGTCCCGGGAAACATAAGGAGGGTGGTGTCTTCTGTAAGGGCCGGTGTGAACCGGCACACCCACCTCTCTGTCTAGGACGATTCACGTCTCTCTTCAACTTTGACCCATTGGGGAAGGCAGCGCAGAAACGTTATCCTTTGATCCAGGAACGGAGACGGGAGCACATGCTCTCAGGGCCCTTCTCCCCAATGGGAGGGAGCCTTCCGCTTTCTCTAGGCGAGCATCGTCCTGCTGCTGCTGCTGCTGCACTCTGCCCCTTTGCACACGCCCCTTTTGCACACGCCCCTTTTGCACACGCTCCTTTTGCACAGGCTCCTTTTGTACATGCCCCTTTGCACACACTCCGTTTACACACGATGCCTCACTGCATCTTGGGTTTTGCACTCACCACCTGGAATCCTTTTCAGGTCCTGCAAGCAAGCCTAGCTATGACTATGACGTGGCTTAGGTATTGGGAAATGTTAGGGCCGTGTCTATGACAGCCTGGTGACCTTGGGAGCATATTGAAAACAATAGAACTGCCTTCAGGAAGCAAGAACCTGGCTTTCAAACATGTAAAAGGGGAGAGTTGAGCCCAAAGGAAAAGCAAAGAGAAGCAGCAGGAGGAGGGAAGGCACTTCCTTGTCTTTGTCTGTCATGTGACACAGCAAGATGAGGAGCCCAGGGGTGGGCCTTGTCCCTGGAAGGAAAGACAGGGCCTGCAGATGCCACTTGGAATCAGGAGCTGGGCCCAGGCGTCCTTACTCCCCACAGCGCCCCCACAGCACCCCCACAGCCAGGAGCTGGCAGTGCATGGTGGGTAGCAGCTGTGGTTGTTTCATGGGTGGTTGAGTGCCTGGGTTGGTTGGTTGGTGGATTTTAATTCAACAAGTGCCTTTCTCTGCTTCTGTGTTAGTGTTATTGGACCAACGGGTCCGTTTGCAAATCAGCGCACAGTAAGACACGAACAGGAGTTGGCAGCACAGACGGCAAGGGTTTATTTTTAGGAAGTGGCCCACGCCCAGAGAATGGTGAGCTAGTGCCCAGAGACCTGCTTCCCATGGCCTCCGGGGGGCGGGTCTGCAGGGAGATCATTAATCATGGTGACCCAGGGGCTTAGGGTCATGGTCTCTGCTGCCCAGTTGGCACTAGGGCAGGGGGAGTCGATCCCTGCATCTGGTCCTGACATCCGCCACGGCATCCCTGTGTGTGGTTCCTATGCTGCCCTGGGCCTGGAGCTAGAACATGACGGAGGCCTAGACACAATCTCTAATTTGACCCAAACTGTGTCTCTGGGTCAACAGACCCAGGATTTGTTCCTGAGAGTATCTGATGCCGATCAGAAGCTCACTGTCCTGTGGGCTCCGTGATTAAGGGAGTGGCCCGCAAGGGAGAAGGAGGCAGAAGAGGAGGGCCTGGGGAGGCCAGTTTGAGTCAAAAGGAAAGAAAGGAGAGAAGGTTGTAGAAGAGAAATGAAGCCTAACCAGTCTGGCTCAGTGGATAGAGCGTCGGCCTGCGGACTCAAGGGTCCCGGGTTTGATTTCGGTCAAGGGCATGTACCTTGGTTGCGGGCACATCCCCAGTGGGGAGTGTGCAGGAGGCAGCTGATTGATGTTTCTAACTCTCTATCCCTCTCCCTTCCTCTTTGTAAAAAGATCAATGAGATATTTTTTAAAAAAAAAAAAAAAAGAAGAAGAAGAAGAAGAAGAAGAAGAAGAAGAAGAAGAAGAAGAAGAAGAAGAAGAGAAATGAAGTTTCGCCCAGCCGGTGTGGCTCAGTGGTTGAGTGTCAACCCGTGAACCAGGAACGAGGTCACAGTTCGATTCCCTATCAGGGCACATGCCCAGGTTACAGGCTTGATCCCCAGTAGGGGGCGTGCAAGAGGCAGCCCATCAATACTTCTCTCTCATCATTGATGTTTCTCTCTCTCCCTCTCCTTTCCTCTCTGAAATCAATTTGTGTGTGTGTGTGTGTGTGAGTGTGTGTGTTTGTGTGTGTATGTGTGTGTATGAGTGTGTGTGTGAGTGTGTGTGTGTGAGTGAGTGTGTGTGTGAGTGTGAGTGTGTGTGTGAGTGTGTGTGTGAGTGTGTGTGTGTGAGTGTGTGTGTGAGTGTGTGTGAGTGTGTGTGTGTGTGTGTGAGTGTGTGTGTGAGTGTGTGTGAGTGTGTGTGTGTGTGTGTGAGTGTGTGTGTGTGAGTGAGTGTGTGTGTGAGTGTGTGTGTGAGTGTGTGTGTGTGAGTGAGTGTGTGTGTGAGTGTGTGTGTGTGAGTGTGTGTGTGAGTGTGTGTGAGTGTGTGTGTGTGTGTGTGTGAGTGTGTGTGTGTGAGTGAGTGTGTGTGTGAGTGTGTGTGTGTGTGAGTGTGTGTGTGAGTGTGTGTGAGTGTGTGTGTGTGTGTGTGAGTGTGTGTGTGTGAGTGTGTGTGTGAGTGTGTGTGTGTGAGTGTGTGTGTGAGTGAGTGTGTGTGTGAGTGTGTGTGTGTGTGAGTGTGTGTGTGAGTGTGTGTGTGTGTGAGTGTGTGTGTGTGTGAGTGTGTGTGTGTGTGTGTAAGGAAGTTTCTACAGTTGCAAGAGCAGCCTTCTCCTCGCTCTCCTGTCTCGGCCGCATGCTGCCCCGCCTGCCTGTCCTCAGGCGTGTTTGAACCAGCAGGCGTGTCTCCCCTTAGCGCCCTGAAGGGCCTTTCTCCCCCAGAAGATGAGTTGGGGCCCAAGGCTCTCATTTTCCTCCCACTAGACTGCCAGCTCCGCTGTCTTCTTCACCTTAGTCCTGCTCCTCCCCTGCCCTCAGCCTGTCCCTTCCTGGCCATGTTCCACAAATAGTTAAGTTGTTGGATTGGACTTTAAGCAAATTAAGCATTTAAATTCTGCTTTTGAAAATAAACTCTTTTTTAAGAAGTATTTTTTGAAAAGAAGATACATGTGTGCGGAAAGCAGTGTTTAGGTACCTGTGCTGTAGGCGGGGAAGGGCACCAGCTGTGTGGTCAGTGGGGAGGGGGAGGGGGAGGGGGAGGGGCAAGGGGTGCTGGGGGAGGGAGAGGGCACCGGGCCTCCCTCCTGAGGGTGGTAAGGGCCGGGGATTTAGGGGAGGTCCCAGGGGAAGATCGCCATAGACCAGTGGTTCTCAACCTTGGCTGCACGTTAGAATCACCTGGGAATCTTTTAAAAATCCTGATTCCTGGGCCTCATTCCGGAGGCCCACAAAAACAATATGTAATTATATATGTGTTTTCCGATGGTCTTAGGCGACCCCTGTGAAAGGGTCGTTCGACCCCCAAAGGGTTGAGAACCGCTGAACTAGAAGGTCACTGTTTGGTTCCTGGTCAGGGCACATGCCTGGGTTATGGGCTCGATCCCCAGTAGGGGGCGTGCAGGAGGCAGCAGAGCAATCATCAGTGATGTTTCTCTCTCATCGATGTTTTTATATCTCTATCCCTCTCCCGTCTTCTCTCTCTAAAAATCAATTTAAAAAAAAACACACCATTTTTAAAAAAAGTTCTAAGAGAGCACAAGTCTAATTTTCTGTCTGAGAGGTAGAGAAGACAGGCAGAGATGAACAAAAATAGAAGGAAATTTAACTCATTGGATTTTAAAAAGATTCCCAGGTGATTCTAATGTGCAGCCCAGGTTGAGAACCACTCTTAGAAGATTTCCGCACGGGGCGTCATCCTGGCTAATAGCACCCAGCTGATGAGCGAAGACGCCGCACCTACGTTGGCAGCTGACGATGTGGCAAAGATCATGAGATCCTGCAAAACGCAATCTAAAGAGAGTTACAGATCGCACGGAGACCAGCTAATGGGTAATGAGATCCTGCTCTCATGTTGCTAATGGGCAATGGAAGTGTTTCCTGTTTCTTAAACAGGGTATCTTTGACCATTTGAACAAGCCTGTAGCACCAGGCCCCCACAGGAGTATACTAAAAAGGCCGTTTTGCATATGCCGCCGGAGGTAAGAGCGTGAGAGGAGGCATCAGTGTCTTATTAATAGCCAAGCGCCCGCTGAGTTAATAGTGCGTTGATAACTTATTTTTGTTCCCCCTCCTCGCCACGCTTGCATGACTCGGTGATGTAATATTAGCGAGGAAACAGCCGAACTAGCACCATTACGGTGTCATCATTTTCCTGCGTCAGCGTGTGCTTGCCTGTTATTGGAAACACTTTCTTATCCTCAAGAAACATCATTTGACATTTTTCACAAATACTTGGTGTCCAATACATCAACCCCAAACTCCCCACGTCTCTCCTTACCCTCCCCCTTCACCCAACCCGAAGGCCCAACGTTGGCCTCTTCAAGAATTCACTAACCACCGGACTGTTGACTCAGTCTCCCTCTAGCCTAGGCTCCGCTCATCTTCTCAGTCTGCCCTTGGAGCGAAGGCTCATGGGCCGGTGGCATCTGAGCCAAGATTTCAGGTGCTTTCATCCAAGAACTTGCAATTGGCAACCTTCATCCAGCACTGACTCTGTCCCTCTCACTGCTGGGCACTCCGGGAGATTAGAGATCCACCAGACACAATCCTGCCTTTCTGTCTGGTGTATTCCTTGGGCTTGCATTTATTCAGCACTGGCTCCATGCCCTGAGGCGTTGCCAGGCACAGACAGAACCAAAACATGGAGACACCAAGCTGTCCTCAGGAACTTACAGAAAAGAACAAGAAATTAGTGCGTGGCCCAGCGGTTGAGCATTGACCCAGAAACCAAGAGATCATGGGTTCGATTCCCAGTCAGGGCACATGCCCGGGTTTCAGGCTCAATCCCCAGTAGGGGGTGTGCAGGAGGCAGCGGATCGATGATGTTTCTCTCTCATCATTGATGTTTCTCTCTCTCTCTCCCTCTCCCTTCCTCTCTATCTAAAAATTAATTTTAAATATTTTTTAAAAAGAAAGAAATGAGTGCATCAAATGCTCTATGAGACAGTACGAGCAGAATGCGGGGAGCACTCCACAGAAAGTACCAGAAGGACAGTCAGAGAAGGAAAATATTGCGCAGATGGGAATGGTGCGGAAGTTTCCAAGAGTAGGGTTTTAGCTTTCCGTGCTTCCTTTGTGAATTGATGTTAGAGACATTGATTTGTGGATCCACGGACTTATGCATCCACTGGTTGACTCTTGTATGTGTCCTGACCAGGGATCGAACCCACAACCTTGGTGTATCGGGATGGCGCTCTAACCAACTGAGCCACCCACCAGGGCCTTCCCCGGAGTGCTCATTTTAGAACTCATTAGAAAATACTCCTAGAGAACCCCTGCTTCTAGGTACTCCCTGTTCCTCCACGTTCAACACTGTGACGTCCTCGGATTTCCACTTGCTTGTCACCTTCAAGGCATGGAACCAGCCTTCCCAAAATAGAGTAGCCACCCAGTCCTTCTCTTTTATATAAACTTTGCCTAACATTTGCCAGAATTACTGTTTGTCTAATGGTTTTATAAACTGTCAGAGGCTCAAAGAAAGCCAGGACTTTGTTTTGTTGCCCGCTCTATCCCCAAGCCTAGAACAGTGCCTGGCGCACAGACGGTTCTCGATAATATTGTTGAGTGGATGAATGATAAATGATAAATAAGCCTGTGGCCAGGCCCCCTTTCCCCTTCTCGAATCTTCACATCACACCCACTCTTCTCTCCCCTCCCCCACATTAGTCCTGAGCCAATGCCCAGTATTGTCCCCCGGGAAGTAAATGGTACAGAACGCTCCCCACACTCTCTCACAAAGGCCCTCTCCCTGGGCCCCAACGCCTTGGACAAGAGTCACGGTCAGAATCAAAGCCTATGACTACTTTGAAACTTGAGCTAAGTCTGCATAAATATCAAATTATAATACTATAATTTTTCAACAGTAAATAGAATAAACTAAGAAAATACATTCTGGATTATAAACAAGTGTTATCTTTTTGCTATACGTTTATGGTCTCTTAGTTCAGATTTCATGAAGATTTAAAATTTTGTATAATGGGCTTTGCTCACTTCCTAACATCTCATGTCAAGCAGGAGGAATGCCATTCTGAGCACAGGGGAAACGCCACAGTTCTGTTTTACAGAGAAGTGAAAACGTACTCTGCCTGGCCAGCGTGGCTCAAAACCCGCACCAAAAGGTCCCCAAGTAGACCCCAAGTCAGGGCACAAGCCCGGCTTTCCCAGTAGAGGGCGTGCGGGAGGCAGCCCACGATGTTTCTCTCTCACATGATGTTTCTTTCTCTTCCCTCTCCCTTCCTCTCTCTCTAAAATCAATAAAAACATACTTTTTAAATGTATCCTAAATAGTATTTAGGCTTGACTTGCTAATAATAATGATCCAAAAGGAGATACTGACTCTCCGTTAAAGCTTCTTTCTAAGAAAATAATTCTTTGGAAGCCATCGTTACCTTTTCCCGTGCCTTGGATTGTGCTGATCGGTTCAATCAATCCCCGGGAGATTTGCAGAGGCTTCCAAGCGCGTGGGTGAGGGGCGGCTAGGAATGTCGGAAAGAGGAGAAGGAGCCTCGGCCTCCGAAAGCCCGGCGTCTGACCATGTGCTCAGAACACGGTGATGCAACCTCCGGATTTAGAAAGACCGTGCCCCTCCTTTTGTGTTTCCAGCATTCGAACTGGAGACCAGGTCAGCGGAAGCCGCCTGCGGGCACAGGAGCCCGGGGCTGGGGCAGGCTTCCTCCATGGGGCGTGAGCCCAGCACCGTGGCACTGAGCTCAGACCAGAAGCGCCCTCTGCCGCGGTCGGAGGTGCCCTCCCCCGCAGGCCGGCCATCAGAGGAACAGGGCGGGAGGACTGCGGGCTGTTCACAGGGGCCCTGGGCCAGAGGCACAGCCGGAGGCACCGCCAGACTCCGCCGCTGCTGATGGGAGGGGTTGGATGCCTGAAGGACGAGTGATAATAAATCCGGGAAATGTACAGCGTGGGCCACGGGGAAGCAAGACGTGCACGCTTATTAATTTGTGCAGTTATTCAGTGTCTGGTAAGTTCATGTTCAAGAAAAAATATTAATTTTTATTAAAATGTTCTATTATTTTATGTTAGCGATGACTCATTTATTTCAGCCCTTTGTATTCAGCATGTCTCTATCGAAATAAACCTACGTTTCTATGAAAATTGAAGCTTTTGTTCTTTTGCTGCCACACACACTTAAACCTTGCTTATTTGGCCCGTGTTAGCCTTTGAGTTTGACATGCTTGATCTAGGGCAGTGGTTCTCAACCTTGGCTGCACATGAGAATCACCTGGGAATCTTTTTAAAATCCTGATTTCTGGGCCTCACCCTCCGGAAATTCTGTTTCTTTGTGATGGGGTGGGGCCACAACATTAGTAACAAAGAAACAGAATTTCCGGAGGATGAGGCCCAGAAATCAGGATTTTAAAAGATTCCCAGGTGATTTCATTTGCAGCCAAGGTTGAGAACCATTGATCTAGGGGATGAGCCTTATCATTTTAAGAACCAACACTTTTCCATTTGGAACTATTTGTTGAATGAATGGATGGCTGAATGAAATGAATTGTGTAACTGCTTTTGGCAATGGACACTGAACATGATTTCCCGGTGAACTTGGACACATAAGCTACACTGCAGGACCATCACACAAGTGCACCATGGGAGCTGAAATGTGCGCTGGGACTGAGCTTCGTTCGGAAGCCCTCACCTGTGGAATCAGAGGTAAGGGAGGAAGTCTAGGTGGCGGGTGGGATGGGCCCGCCAAGAGCCTGTCACTGATGGCCACCAGGCATCGGCCGAGGAAGCACCCTGCAGAGAAGCCATCAGATCCAGAACTGGTTAACACAACCAGTGCCAGGCTTCTTGGAGGCCAAGAGGACTTCTGAGGCCTGCAGAGCATGCGTGAGTGTGGTATTTGTCCTCTGGGAAGCCGTCATGAACTGGTCATAGTCCTAGGGAAACAGGGGTGTGGATGCCGGGTGTGGCTGAGCTCATGGGCGAAAACCCTGGAGAGTCTCAGATCATAGTGCAGGCGTGTGAGTGGTGGGAGGTTCCCCAAAGCAGTTGGAGGCAAAAGACAGAAAAATACTACTTATCACTTTAAAAAATTTTCTTTTCCTGTTTTATTGAGATACTGGAGGCCCGGTGCACAAAATTCGTGCACTTGGGTGGGGGGGGTTCCCTCAGCCTGGCCTGCACCCTCTTGTAATCCGGGAGCCCTCAGGGGGGTGTCCGATTGACGGCTCCCACGGGGAGTGGGCCTAAGCTGGCAGTCAGACATCCTTAGTGCTGCCGCAAAGCAGGAGAGGCTCCCGCCACTGTCGCTGTACTCGCCAGCGTGAGCCAGGCTTCTGGCTGAGCGGCACTCCCCCTGTGGGAGTGCACTGACCACCAGGGGGCAACTCCTGTGTTGAGCATCTGCCCCCTGGTGGTTAGTGCACATCATAGCAAGCAGTTGAGCGGCCTTAGCATATCATTAGCATATTACATTTTGATTGGTTGAACGGCCAACTGGACGACCGGACACTTAGCATATTTGGCTTTTATTATATAGGATAATTGACATGTTACATTGCATAAGGTTGAGGTACACACAGGATGGCTCGATACACGTATGTATTGGGAAATGATTAGCACAGTAGCATTAGTTAACACCTCATCACCATCACCTCCCATAATTACCTTTGTGTGTGTGGTGAGAACATTTCCATCTACTCTCCTAGCAACTTTCAAGTGTACAATACGGTATTGTACACCACAGGACCATGCCGTGCAGTACATCCCCAGGACCTGTTTATCTTAGCACTGGAAGTTTGTATCCATTGTCCAAAATCTCCCCATTCCCCCCACCCACACCCTTTGCAGCCACCACTCTCCTCTCTGCAAGAATGCTCAGACCCACCTCTGTCAGCTGTATCCCTCCACGCCTTCCCTTCTACCCCGGGCTCCCCAGGAACTTGCTACAAGAAATAGCAAATAAGAAAGTGCCATTTTGGTAGGACTGAGTTAGTGTCCCATGCCCAGCATATCCCTGTGATGAAGCTGGGCTGGAGCATACAACGTGGGCCTCCCAACTAAAAGTCTGCATCCAAAACCCGAGATAATACCACTCCCAGCCAGACGCAAGGGGCGGCAGCACCGTGATCTGCACCTTTAGGCGTGCGTATAGGGAAAAGAGGCCCGGAGGCCCTGAGTCCACACAGCCAAGTGCGTAGAAGTAGCTCAGACCTGGAGGCCGGGAGGCAGAGAAGCACGGTGAGGGCAGAATTACTCCTCAGTTGTCACAATGCATCTGTTCTGTCATATATTAATTTCATAATATATGAACAGTACAACAGACTCCCCTGGGCAGTTTACGTTTTTAACCCAGTACCATAATGTTCTGGTTTTCATTTCTAAAATGTTCCAAATATGATAGAGCAACTTTATGTAAATATCTACATATTTGTAAATTCATATTGAGTCCTTTAGTCCTCTAGGTAATGAATTATCAAGTTGTCAAGTACTATTTTGTATTGTGTTATATCTTCCATTGATAATGCATCAGTGATGCATAAACCTATCCTATATAATAAAAGCATAGTATAAAAATTGTCCCCTCGACTGAGAGGTCGTCCAGGAGTTCGACCAGGGGGCGGGGTTGGCCAGGGGAAGGGAGGGAGTACCTGGTCAGCGGCCAGCACCCACTAAGGACCCTACCAGTGCATGAATTTTGTGCACTGGGCCTCTAGTGTATTATACTTAGTTAGGAATTAAATCTCTTCCTTATTTAAAATTGTCGACTGTGACTATTACATACCAATCCATTTATTCTTGTCCTTTATTTTTTCATGTTAGGATTTTACAATTTTCTTAAATGTTGTGTGCCCTGAGTAATTCTCAGTTATTCAATATTTACACCAAAAAAAGGAAATCTTTCATTATCATTGAATATTTTAGCATATAGCATTCACATGTACAAATAACGAATGTTGTATATTTATTTTATATATACAATTTGAATATTTTATTACCTCTGGTAATTTTTGATAGATTCCTTTCAATTTTTCAATGATTGACTAATAAAACCTACAAAATTCAACTGTTTATTCTTTTGGTTCTTTTTTTTAAAAAATATATTTTATTGATTTTTTACAGAGAGGAAGGGAGAGAGATAGAGAGTTAGAAACATTGATGAGAGAGAAACATCGATCAGCTGCCTCCTGCACATCTCCTACTGGGGATGTGCCCGCAACCAAGGTACATGCCCTTGACCAGGATGGAACCTGGGACCTTTCAGTCCGCAGGCCGACGCTCTATTCACTGAGCCAAACCAGTTTCGGCTCTTTTAGTTCTTTATACATATCTTTTCTTTCTCAACTATCTTTTACATTTTTTTATGTTAAAAGGGTGAATTCCATTGAATGTGGAATAAAATACAATAAAAAAACAAACCCACCAACACAAAGTTCTTTCAAACATCCCATACATGTCATAATAATAAATGTGTTTCCTCAAAGTAATCCCCACCCTGAGTTTCATTCATGTACTCTGCCAGGAGTTATTTCTTTATTATTATTATTTTAACGATGTGAAATTATTTTTTTGTATTTCATTTTACTGTTTTCTTTTAAATTTTTGAATGGTAGCTAAGGCTTTTATTCTCTGTCTAATAAGATTATCTCCAATGTTAAATTAAGCAATTCCTTTTCATTTTTACAAATCTTAACATATGCAGTTTTTAAGATCAAATGGAAAGAACAACATGAGGTTAAGTATAAGAAATTCAAGTGCTAAATAGAATAACAGTGTTTCATTCCTTTTAATGAATTGGAAAAAAGCTCTCTAAAGAATAACTATTTAGGACATTCCTCAGTATCACCAACTTTTGGGGGCCATTAACTACTTTCTCTTTACCTGGAGTTTCCCAGAATCACACAGCCGGTGAATGGGCGGTGGGAAGGGCCGTTCTAATCACCAGGGCAGAAGAACAGGTGGCCGGAAGTTACCCTCATGACTCTCCCCACTGCCCATTTAGTTGTTGTTTTCCAAATAGAAAAGAGGATAGTCAGTCGTCAACCGCTTAAAGAATAGAATCTGGCTTCTAGCAGACCTGCTTGAGAAATACAATCTTATCTTTTGTGTGTTAATCCAATAGCAGTTACTTATTGCAGGCATGGCATAGAATGGTGATTTCCCTGTAGCCAGGTTGCCACCCCCTCCTTGGCCACAGGGGTGCACACGTGAGCCACACTGGGCCCATGGCACCACCTTACCCCCCCCCCCCCAACCTGCCCCCCACCACCACCACCACGTTGGCCCATAACTTAAGCCATGGCGGTCACAAATCCTTCTCCACACGCTTCAAAGTGCAGCTGGAGGCAGAATGCCATGTCCTGCCTGTGGCAGAGCTGCTAGAACCTGAGTCTGGCACCACCTCGCCACATCCTCTGCCACAGAAAGGGAGCCAGTTTGATAGAACACAGCCAGCTCACAGGAGGAGGCAGAAATGGGAGCATTGGCAGGCATATTTCTGATTCCTGTCATTCCTGGGGCCAGCCTGCTCCCGAAGGTCAGAATTTCAGGCCCATAAAGTCCTCATTTGCTTAAACAAACTGTATCTCCTTCACTTATCACCCAAGAGACCCTGAATTGCATGGCCAAAGGTCACGTCTCCACTCAGCTGTTCCTGGAGCTTATCTCTCTCCTTCTCTGGAATGCCACCGCCATGCCTATGACTAACCAGCAGTGACTGTACCATCTTTAGTGACAACAGCAATTTCCTTCTCATTTCTCATCGACTCTGCCAGGCAGCAGTGGTTCAACACCTAGGCTCTGGAGTCAAAAGGTTCTGGTCAGATCTCAGCTTGAGCATGTGTTTACGAGCTGGGAGATGAAAGCACGGTGGGGACACCTGGAGAAAGTGGTTTGTTTAAATTGTCTATTGAATGGAGGGTCCTTTCTGTGGACCGCCTGTAAGTGGGCATCTCACAGGGCATATGACTGTCACAGGTCAGAGCACGGTCTCCAGAAAGCACTCTCATTCTGTCGCTCCAGCCACCGCTCTTTACTAGTAGCTTTTCCCTCCTTCCCTTTTCCTTCTTATATTGTTACTAGAGGCCTGGTGCGTGACAATTCGTGCGATCAGGGGGGTCTCTCAGCCCAGCCTGTACCCTCTCACAGTCTGGGACCCCTCAGGGGATGTCCACATGCCAGCTTAGGCCTGCTCCTGGCCCTAAGATGGCAGTCAGAGACATCCCTCTGGCAGCCTGGGAGCCTTTGGGGGATGTCCAACTGATGGCTTAAGCCGCAGTCGGGCATCCTTCGTGCTGCCGAGGAGGCGGGAGCAGTAGTCAGCCTGGCTTGTGGCTGAGTGGAGCTCCCCCTGTGGGAGCTCACTGACCACCATGGGGGCAGCTCCTGCATTGAGTGTCTGCCTCCTGGTGGTCAGTGTGTGTCATAGTGACTGGTTGTTCACGGTCGTTCCACCATTAGGGGTCAATTTGCATATTACCCTTTTATTATATAGGATTGTAAATGATCCCAGAAGATATAGCCAAGAGAAAGAACAACACAAAGGCAGCAGCAGCCCAAAGAAGACACAACTGGAGGGACATTAAGTGGTTGAGCATTGACCTATGAAACTGGAGGTCACAGTTCGATTCCATGCCCAGGGTTGCGGGCTCAGTCTCCAGTAGGGGGCATGCAGAAGGCAGCTAATCAATGATTCTCTCTCATCATTGATGTTTCTATCTCTCCCTGTCCCTCCTCTCTGAAATCAATAAAAATATATTTGAAAGTAATTTTTAAGAGTAGAAAATAGATAAATTTCTTAGGATGATTAGAGCTTCCAAGGAGAGCAATGTATTCAGATCTTTTCTGACATCAACTACCTTCTTCATAGTTACCTTAATATTGGCTTCGAGGCTTTCAGAAGACCATGAAAATTAATCCAGGGAATACTGCCTCTATGGCTAAGGTTTATAGATCAGCAGGTGTTGGTTGTACATTGCTGACAGTAAGCCTGCCTTATCAGTTAGCGCATTATCAGCACCATCCTGACAATTCCATGTGCTCATTACATGGGACAGTGTTCCAAAGCTCTGTGTAATAGGAAATGTGTCGTAATCCTAGCTGATTGGGGCTATACCAAATCACTATCACTAAGGCTTATGACGACTGAGTCATTTCCCAGAATAAGGACACCTTTGACCTAAAGTTCGCCAGTTTGGCTCAATAGATAGAGCGTCAGCCTGAAGGGTCTCTGAGTTCAATTGAGGTCAAGGGCACATACCTTGGTTGCAGGCTCCTCTCAGGCCCTTTTGGGGTGGGGCGGTAGGGGGATGTGGGAGGCAACCAATCGATGTGTCTCTCTCACATCAGTGTTTCTCTCTGTCTTTCCCTCTCCCTTCCACTCTCTCTAAAAATCAATGAGAAAAAAATATCTTCAGGTGAGGAGTAAAGCTATTCATCCAGAAAAGTTGAGTCTTGAGAACCTGGGAGTGATTTTTGTTCTGTTATACAATTATCAGAAAATGAGGACAAAAATTAATTTTTTTAATTGTGACCATTAGAGTAAGAACACAAGTAAACCCAAAAAGATCCTGCAATATTTGAAAATACTTAGGAAAATTTTTTAAAGGTAGCTAACAACACATTATCTAAACTACACTTGAGGTAGTTATATGAAAGATGTACAAGTGAGATTCTTGTGGAAAAAAAATTTATCCTGCTCTAGCCAGTTTTGCTCAGTGGATAGAGCATCAGCCTGCAGACTGAAGGGTTCTGGGTTCACTTCCGGTCAAGGACACGTACCTGCTTGCAGGCTCCATCCCCGGCCTGGGCCCTGGTTGGGGCGCGTACAAGAAGCAACCAATCGATGTGTTTCTCTCACACTGATATTTCTCTCTGTCTTTCCCTCACTCTTTCACTCTCTCTAAAAATCAATGGAAAAATATCCTCGGGTGAGGGTTAAAAAATATATTAAAAACAATCAAAAATTTTTTAAAAATTTATCCTCAGTTTAGATGTCCTAAGGTAATGATTAGAAAACATTTTAAAAAGCTAATCATTTAAAATATTAGGAAGGAAGGGGACATCTGTAATACTTTTAATAATAAAGATAAATTTAAAACAATTAAGAAAAAAATATTGTACCTCCTCCCTCTCCTGCTCCCACCTGTGTGTGCCTTCCCTGAGTCTCTGGAAGCAACTCTAAAACAAAAATTCATACACTATCCAAAAGCTTAATGACTGAAGCTAACAGGGAACTAAGATTTGGACCCACTCTGGCTCCACGATCTTCATGAATGGCATTTTACTACAGTATATGCACACCTGCTCCTTCCCTATCCTTATGATATGTTCAGATGCTACATATGAGTGGTACTCAATATAAGAAATCTGGGACATTTTCCTCTGTTGGTCCTAGAGTAAAAAATATAAAATTCTCCAAAATGTATCTCAGTCTCCATTGGGGAATTAGTGACAGCTTGCCCATAACTTGTTAGTGTTAGTCACCCGAGAACCACACTTAGAGACCTATAGCATGCATACAAGACGAGAGCAGCCTTTAAGGGCTCTATTTTTAACCAATATTTTTACTGCAAATAAAACGTTAAAAAAATAAAAAGCCATGAACAAGCGCTGTGAGGAAAGGCTCATATGCAATTTCTTTTGCTAATGAGATTATTACCAAAAGCTCCTTTTAACTGTTCTTCCTACCAATTCACTGAAAATAATCCACTATCAATCCAAGTTCTTCCCTCCTGCTTCCTGAACCTCCCTCATAGCTCCTCTTCTAACAATAGCAGCTCTCAAACACCTAGTGCTTATGACGCGCCAGGTTGTTCGAAGCACTTGACATAAACGATGCAATGTAAGTCTTGCAACAGCATTATGAGTACGTGCTATTTTTACTCAATAGAGAGACGCGGAAATTAAGCAGAGAGAGAGATGAGTAACTTGTCCCAGGCCACACAACCAGTGTGTGGTGGGATCCAATCCCAGACAACTGGCTCCAGGCCATGCACCTCAATCACCAGTGTGCGGGCAACAATTTCCTGATGTTGCTAAAGTGATTTCCTACAACTTCTTTCTGTTGCTGTTAATCCTCACCCACTGATTTTTAGAGAGAGTGGAAGAGAGAGGGACAGTCCATCATAGAACTTAGTATCTAAACAGGGACAATTTTGAGGGTGATAAGAGTTCCGGACAACAGGTTTTACTTTTCCCAGGTGTGTCCGGAAGTGTGGCCGCCCTAAGAAAAAGAAGTTGTAGGGGTCCTGCCTCAGTGGATAGAGCATGGGCCTGCGGATTGAAGTGTCCCAGGTTCAATTCCAGTCAAGGGCACCTACCTTGGTTGCAGGCTCCTCCCCAAGCCAACTCATGCTGGAGGCAACCAGCCAATGTGTTTCTCTCACTTCGATGTGTCTCACTGTCTTTCCCTCTCTCTTCTACTCTCCCTAAAAATCAATGGAAAATATCCTTGGGAGAGGATTAACAACAACCACAAAAAGTTACACATAGAATTAGCATATGACCCAGCAATTCTACTCTTAGGTATAGTCCCATAAAATTGAGAATAGGTGTTTAAACAAAAATTGTACATGAATGTTCATAGCAGCACTGTTCACAATAGCCCAAAGGAAATACCTCAAAAGTCCACCAACTTTTGAATAGATAAGGGAAGTGTGGCATATTTATACAATGGGATATTATTCAGCTTTCTAAAGCAACAGCACACTGATATTTGCTAAGTGAAAGAAGCCGGACCTAAGAGGTGACATCTTGTATGATTCTGTTTATACAAAACTTCCAGAATAGGTGAATCCATGAGGCCAGCAGGTCCGTGGTTGGCAGGGACGAGGGGGAGTTGGAAAGAGAGTAACTTTGGGCACTGAGTTTTCTTTGGGGTTGTTAACGTAAAAAAGCCATTGAAACCTGTAAAGAATTTTTGTGAGTTTATTTGAGCCAAACTGTCGACATATGCCGGGAAGCAGAACCTCAAGGAATTGAGATAGTGCTCTGGAGAATGGCAGGGTTACATCCTCCGTATTTATACATGAAATTCATTGGTGACAGATTTAAGGAGGTGGGATTAAGCAAATGGGGGGCGGGGGGGAACCTCTGTGATAGGATAAAAAGTAAAATGATGGACACATACTTAGGTGGGTGCAGGATCAATTAACATGATAATGAAGGAATTTGTAGTATCTGTCCTGGCGCCCAGAACATTTGGTTGTGCCCCAGGGGTTCCAGAAAAAGGGAAGTTACAAGTTACCCAGACACTTCAAAGGATTGTTATCTTAGAGGCAAAAAGGCAAATGGGCTCAGTAAGGATCAAAGTTGATCTTGTCAGTGAAGATACTGGCCTAGGACCTAACTGCCCACCATAACCGCTTTTAGTTAAAGTTTAATTTCAGACCATCCTTTGTGGTTATTTTAGGTCTCTGAGTCTGCTAGGCTGCCACACAGGCCTTCCCTGAGCTTGTCAGGTCAGCGTGTGGACACAGGGTGAAAGTGTTCTGGAGCTAGCTAGTGGTGGTGACTGTATGACACTATCAATGGACTAAATGCTACTTTAAAATAGTTAAAATGGTGACTTTTATGGTTTTAAAATTTTATCACAGTTTAAAATTTTTAAATGGTGTGTGGTGGGGTGGGGGGAAGTAATGATGAGTGAAACTGGTGATACCTTAGCCCAAATCAAGGCAGTGGTCCCAAACTCTACTACTAGGCACTGTAATGTTCCTTGTTACACACTCGCAGGAAAGAAAGAAAGAAAGAAAGAAAGAAAGAAAGAAAGAAAGAAAGAAAGAGAAAGAAAGAAGAAAGAAAGAGAAAGAGAAAGAAAAAGCTGTTAACTTTATGGATGCTCACCCCTTTAGCACACATCTTTTCAATAGCCTGTGTGATAAAGGGGGAGGTGGCGGTAAGGCATGCTGCTGCCTGGGAAAGTGTAGTCATTGTCTCCAGGAAAAACACTGCTGCAGAGACCACAGAAAAACCAAGCTACGCTTTAGAGAAAAGGAGAGACACTGTTTATTTACCCCAGCAGACTCAGGGAATAACTTTCCAAATCTGAGTGAAGAAACATGCAGGGGGCTTCTCTTTATATCTCCCTGTGGTCTTTATCCTGCAAATATGGATTATGCTTCTGGTCCCTTTTCGTGGGCTTTGCAAGATGGCCCCCAGGTGTTGGGGTCTCCAGGCCATATCTGATGGTTTGGCCTGGCGCCAGCGTTAATAACCTAACCCTCCCTCGGGGCAGTGCAGTGTTCACAGTTTTATGGCCTTTGTAACAGGTTCTGCAAGACCAGTTCCTGGGAAGGAGGTAATGACTTAATTATAGGTTATCAAGAATGTACACGGAGTTTGCTGGCATGGATTCAGATCGCTAGCCCCCCAAATATCAGGGTTACATTGGGATTAGCCCTTTTTAGTCCTCTCAACACCAGTATGGTTTTTGAGTTGTGGGATGAATGAGCTTTTTTTTTTTTCATGGAACACAATTTTTACTTTAAAAAAACAACTAAAGGATGAATTATGGTTATTCAGATTTAGTTATTTGGCAGATATTTTTTCAAATTTGAATGAAAATTATGATTTTATATACATGTATAAACATATATGTATACATTATACATATATATGTCTAATATATGTGTTTTAGCATGTCTTTGTATGGCTCTTAATAGTGGTTGCTCTAGGTATTACATTATATACATAATTATAAACATAAATTATTATATTATATATTATTTATAATATACATATAATTATATAGATAATGTAATACCATCCAATAGAGTAAGGATTGCCTTTTCAATAAATAGTTGACACCAAAAACACAATCTATTTTTTTAAATTGATAAATGGGGCTTCATTAACATTTAAAACATTTGCTCTGCAAAATACCTTCTTTTTAAATCGATTTCAGAGAGGAAGGGAGAGGGAGAGAGAGAAACATCAATGATGATGAGAGAGAATCATTGATTGGCTGCCTCCTGCATGCCCCCCACTGGGGATCAAGCCCGCAACCCAGGCACATGCCCTTGACCAGAATCGAACCTGGGACCCTTCAGTCCGCAGGCCGACACTCTCTCCATTGAGCCAAAACGGCTAGGGCCAAAATACCTTTTTAAGAAACAAGTGACAGAATGGAAAAATATGTTTCCAAACTACATAGTCAACAAAAGCCTGGAGCTAGCATATGTAAAGAACTCTCAAAGCACAATGGTAAGTGAGCAACAAACCCTTTTAGAGTCTGGGCAAGGACATGAAGAGATAGTCTACTGAAGAGGAGGTACAGGGGGCAAAAGAGCACAGGGAAAGATGTCACTATCATCCGTCAATAGGGAACTGCAAATTAAAGCCACAATGAGCCCTAACTGGTTTGGCTCAGCGGATGGAGCGTCGGCCTGCGGACTCAAGGGTCCCAGGTTCGATTCGGGTCAAGGGCATGTACCTTGGTTGCGGGCACATCCTCAGTGGGGAGTGTGCAGGAGGCAGCTGATCGATGTTTCTCTCTCATCGATATTTCTAACTGTCTATCCCTCTCCCTTTCTCTCTGTAAAAAATCAATAAAATATATATTTTTTAAAAAATTTAAAAAAAAAATACTACTCACCAGAATGGCTGGAATACACAATAGTGAGAGGAAGGCTACTTGCTGCATGAGTCCAACCACCTGGCTCTCTGGGAAGGGCAAAGCCGTGACTACAGTATGAAGATGAGTGGCCGCCCGGGGTTGGGGGACAGAGGGATGACAGGCGGAGCGGGGGATTGTTAGGGCAGTGAAACTATTCCGTAGGACACTGCTCTTGTGGATACATGTCATCATACATTTGTCAAAACCCACAGAATGTACACCACCAACACTGAATCCCCGTGTAAACAAACCATGGACTTGGGGGGTAATACTCATGCGTCAACGTCGGTTCATCAATTGTCACAAACGGACCGCTCCAGTGGGGACGCTGACGGAGGGAGAGGTTATGCTTAAAGGGGACATCTCTCTAAGTTCTGCTCAATTTTGAGTTGAAAACTCTATTCTAAAATATAGTCTATTTTAAAAATAAAAAATAAAAAAAAACAGTGACAACACCAAAAGCTGGCGAGGATGCAGAGAAACTGGGTCACCCCTGACTGTGGGAATAACATGACACAGCCACTCTGCAAATCAGTCTGGCAGTTTCTTTAAAAAAAAACAAACAACTAAACAGGCAACCAACATGCAACTACCATGACCCAGCCATGCCATCCTCAGCATGTATCCCAGAGAAACGAAGATTCATGTCTCTACAGAAACCTGTACATGGAGGTTTATAGCAGCTTTAATTAGAATAGTCCAGACTGGAAACAACCCACCCCAAATGCCTGGCGATGAGTGAATGATTAAGCAAACTGCAGCGTAACCATGTGGTGGAATACTACTCAGTGACAAAAAAGAACAAACTATTGTACACGCAACAACCTAGATGAGTCTACAGAGAATTATGCTGAGTGGTTTTATTGTTTTTTTTTAAAGGCAGTCCCCAAAGATTCTATACTGTTTGGTTCCATGAGTAGAACATTTTTTAAATGATAAAATTATAGTGATAGAGGACGGATGAATGGTTGCCAGGAGATAAACAGGAGGTGGGAACAAGAGGGAAACGGGTATGGCTCTATGAAGGCACCTTGATGGGTCTGTGGCAAGAAGCTGTTCTGTATCAATGCAGCAGCCTGGCCATGACATTGTACAACAGTTTGGCAAGATGGTACAGTGGAGGGAAACTAAAGGGTACACGGGATCTCTCTGTATTTCTTACAACTGCATGAGAACCTACAGTGCTCTCAAAAATAAAATTTGAATTAAAGAAAAAAGTGAATGAAGTGGACCTTTAAAAGATAAACTGCACTTGCTGCTTCCAAGCAAAAATTAGAATTTTGACATTTTTTTGTGTGCCGCCAGGAGTGCCAACTTCCCAAGACCTAAAGACTTTTTAATGAAACTAATAGTGATATTAACTAAGGCTATGTTAATATATTAAGAAATGTGCCCAAAGTGGTGACAGCTGCATTGCTCAACGCATCAGTGTTTTCTAAGTAATCAATACACAATATTGAAAGGAATTCTTTGAGATGAAATAGGCAGGTTTAGGAAATTTGGGGAATTAACGGATCCATAGAAAAGACACAGGGCTACAGAGTTGCAAAAGGTACATTTCCATAAGACAAGGGAGCTGGGAGTAGCAAAAGGTACACATTTACACAATAAAAGGAAGGAACGGCCTCATTCAAAGAGGGAGGGGGAAAAGCCCAGAGGGAATAGGAGAGCAATAAGGGAGAAGAAGATGGGAACCTCACATAATTCATGGAAGACTTGAGCTCAGGAGTTGCTATAGTGACCAAATCAAAGGGGAATAGTGGCCAACCAGAGGGGATATGGAGGCACAAAGAACTGTAGCCTTTACAAACCGTGGAAAAAAGGAACTCTGTGGGACTCCTCCCCCTCCCCACAGGGGAGTCTGTGCTTGCTTCTCAATAAATTTCCACCTTTTCCTATGCCATCTTTCGTCCGTGGTTTCATTCCTCAACTCCACGGGACACGAGCCTGGGAACCATCCTGCCCAGGGAACACCGCACGTTCCAGTCCAACTTTCCTGTTTCAATATTACGAAACCACGCACAGCTGAACGATCCATTCAAAATATATGATAGAGCCGTGGGCTTACTGGACAGAGTAGAAATGCTCACAGATTCAAAATGCAACTAACCTTGAGTAAGTTACCATGGAACAAAGCATTCGAAAGCAATGTCTACCATCTCCTGGGGACTATTCAAATGTGACCTCCCTGTTCCGACTGCGTGTCTGCATGACGTCAGACTTTCTTTGTGCCCTTCAGCTCGAATAATATATTAGGACAGACTGAATTGAATGAGACATATATGAGAAGTCAGCTATTTTCTATTAAGTCAGACATTAGAAATTTGCAACAAAAAAACTTAAAAAAAAAAAGTCTCTCTCTTTTTTAGACTTACAAGTCCAGGAAGCACAGAGAACCCCAAACAAAAGGAATCCAAAGAGGACCACACGAAGACACATCATAATTAAAATGCCAAGAGCAAAAGACAAAGAGAGAATCTTAAAAGCAGCAAGAGAAAGAAACTCAGTTACCTACAAGGGAGTACCCATACGACTGTCAGCTGATTTCTCAAGATTTCAAGACCCCCCAAAGATCCACCAGGGAGCACCAAATCCGATGCAAAAGCAGAGAGTCTTTTATACAAGCTCACTTGGTCCCCCCCACCCTGCCTCCATTACTGGATGCAAGAGAGAGCCCCGAGTCCCAAGAGAACAAAGAATTTATAGGGCTTGGGGTCGGGGGTGGGGGCAGGGTGCAGCTAGGGTCTGGTTACACAAAGACAGGGGGGGTGGCCAGCATACTTTCGGCCTTTGGCTAGTTTCCCCTGCTTTCCCATTGGCCAAGATAAGGGCAGGCTGAGTAACTGATACATTCTGCGGCTTTTTCTTGGAAGAGGGGTTAAGGACACAGCTATCAGTCCTGTTCTTTCCTTTCACTCAACAGAAACTTTGCAGGCCAGAAGGGAGTGGCAAGAAATATTCAAAGTGATGAATACCAAGAACCTACAACCAAGATTAATTTATCCAGCAAAGCTATCATTCAGAATTGAAGGTCAGATAAAGAGCTTCACAGATAAGGAAAAGCTAAAGGAGTTCATCACCACCAAACCAGTATTATATGAAATGCTGAAAGGTATCCTTTAAGAAGAGGAAGAAGAAGAAAAAGGTAAAGATACAAATTATGAACAACAAACATGCATCTATCAACAAGTGAATCTAAGAATCAAGTGAATAAATAATCTGATGAACAGAATGAACTGGTGATTATAATAGAATCAGGGGCATAGAAAGGGAATGGACTGACTATTCTTGGGGGGGAAAGGGGTGTGGGAGATGCGGGAAGAGACTGGACAAAAATTGTGCACCTATGGATGAGGACAGTGGGTGGGGAGTGAGGGCGGAGGGTGGGGTGGGAACTGGGAGGAGGGGAGTTATGGGGGGGAAAAAGAGGAACAAATGTAATAATCTGAACAATAAAGATTTAATTTAAAAAAAAAGTCTCTTTCTGCCAAAGTTTCTTCATCTTGGAAAATATACTTTTTTTTTTTCATTAAAAATGTGATGTATGCTACCGTAAATGGGCTTGTTTTATTAAATTAGTAATAAAAACGCGGATTTAAATTTTCCTGGTTTGAATTCCTAATAAAGTAAGTGTTCATAAACGTCACGCTCATAAGCAGGGGCTCTTTGGGGCCCCGAGTGATGTTTAAGAGTGTGAGGGCTCCGGAGACCCAAACCTTTGAGAACCACTGTCCCAGGAGCTTCACGTTTCCTCGTTGGTTGTAGTTGTAGGTTCAAACAACTTCTAACCCAGGCCCATGGACCCCAGGATCTACGTAAGAAAGTAAGAGGGTGGCCAGTTTGGGAGAGAGGGGCACGTGTCCCCCGAGAGCACGGGAGCTGTCCCCCTGCCCCCCTAAGGGGACAGGACAGCACGGCCAGGCCGAGGCGCCACGTGGGTTTCTAGGCCTCCCTGTGAGGCCAGGGCCCGGCCCCCAGGGAGAGGGTGAGAAACCCGGCCCGCTCTCTAGCTGCTGTGCGCCTTCGGAGACAATATTATTCCTCTGGAGGAGCCTGAGTTGCTCCCCCACCCTCCTTTTTTTAATTTTTTTTATTTTCTTTGCTTCCCCTCCTTTAAGAACAAAAGCACAAACCACATTTCACTAATGTGCCATTTACCACAAGAACGATTTACTCCAGTGTATGTAGCTATTTACGGAGCTGATCCGTTGATGGAAGAAGGAGGTGGTTGCAAGGTGTTTGCGGTGAAATCCGAAGAATCCTCTTCCGCTGCGTTTGCCAAAAGGCCGCCTTGTTGAGCTCACCTTCAGAACGCATGCTCCTGCGGGAAGGAACCACGATGACTTCACTTCTACTCTTAAAAGCTGCCCTTTCCGTGGAGCCCAACCAAGGGGTCTCATTTTTAGGTGCAACGCCATGGGCCGTCTCCTGGCGTCCCTCCCAGCGCAGGCAGCCGGGTCTGGGCCAGGAAGGCGCCCTGGCCCGTCCAGCTCCTGTTATTCAGAGGCTACACATTAAGGTGAGGCCACCTTCAGAAGGTCATTCTGATGAAAGCTCTATAAACTATAAACTATATCTGGAGGCCCTTGATCGGTGAATTAACGGAGGGGAGTGTAAGTTGATTCCTTGCTCTGGGGAACGTGTTTAAATGACCCAGAGACAAGACAGTTCTGTTCCCATATTACGGTGTGTATGTGTGTGTTTCCCTGTCCCTGGGACCTTGGTAATCCCCCCATTTATTGACTTAGTTTCCTTCTTTCTCTCTCTTTGTTTTATCATTTTCTTTAATTCCTTCCAATTCTTACTGAAGGAGGCTCTTATAATAATTCTGATATTTGTCAGTGTCCAGAGGAATATCCTGGCCATCCCATTCACCCAGCTAACTGATGCTCCCCTCCCTAACCATCCCCCATCTTCCCCACCCCAGCCCCAAGTTCATCAGGTCTGGTCCAGGGGACCATGACGGCAGGTTGGCCTACCCGGTCCTGTATTAGTGGATCTGTTCCTTTTAGTTTGAGGCATAAAATAAGCTGGGAATAGCTGTTTAAAAAACAAAGCAACCTGTATACATCCTAAGTACTTCTCTAAAAAGCTTGTGAAGTAATTGATCCACTGCTTACGGTTAAACTTTAAGTATCTTCCTCGTGTCGAAGAATAGAACAACAGTATGTGAGAATAAAACTCTTTGTTTTCTGTTCATTTATCTTTGGACTAACTTTGCAATCAAATTTAGTATCTTGATACCAGGTTACTCACTTTAAAATATTATAACCCTGCCTGTGGTTGAGGATCAACCTATATGAGCCAGGAGGTCACGGTTCAATTCCCGGTCAGGGCACGGGACACATGCCTGGGTTGCAAACTCGATCCCCAGTAGGGGGCATGCAGGAGGCAGCCAATCAATGAATCCCTCTATCACTGATGTTTCTATCTCTCTCCCTCTCCCTTCCTCTCTGAAATTAATAAAAATATATGTTTTTTTAAAAATAATAAAATATTTTAACCTTAAAATATAGTAGGTCTTGAATAATCATTTTTCTTAAGAAAATATACTCTTAATTTAGCCACTTGCAATATTTTTATTTTCAGAGGTGTCCTAATGGGGCATGTTTTCCTTTAGTTTTACATACTAGTCATTTTCAGAGACTATTTTGAATGAAATAGAACTGGGAAATTTTTAAAGCTTCAGTTTTAAGTGATGTTCAGCTCTTATGCCAATTTTTGGTGCTATTTTGTGAGAATATGAATCTGCATATGAAACTCTGTGCTCTCTATTATTGGGGTGCATAGTGGATGCTGGGGCCCATTGCTCAGTCCTGCCCTTTAACACAAAGGCTCCCATGTAGGACATGTGCTACCCCCAAAACACACTTGCCCGATTTTTCACTCTTCTTGGGGGGCAGCCCCAATCCAATGGCTATTGATCCTGTGAGTACCCCCCTTGCCTCCATTCGGGACACATCTAAGGGGCCATCCCAGCTCCAGAGATTGAGGGGGGCTGAGCCCTCAGCTGCTGAGAGGGTTAAACACAGGCAGACAGGGCAGGGTCCAGTGGAGACAAAGGCAGGTGGGACGTAGGCAGGGCAGACACGGCAGCTTGAGCAGCCTGACCACAGGGGCCAACCACGCAGAAATAATAGAATGTTTCTGGACTCCAGCGGGAGGCAAGGGCGGGCCTGCAGCAACAAGGTGTACGAACACACAGAAACAGAGTCCAGCACAGGAACAGAGAAAGGACACACAGAAACAGGAAAGTTCAGGTCCGCTGCTGGGCAAGAACAATTGAGGGAGTCAGTCAAGCGACGACACAGGTAGCATAGAGCAGGTATAGCAAATATGTACCCTGCACTACAAGGCTTTCCCGGGCAGCCCATTATGGGGGCCCCTCCCCTGCAGGGAGTCTGCATCTGCTGGTAATAAACTTTTACTTAACTCCTGGTCCACGGAGTTCATTCTTCAGTGACTCGAGACAGGACCCCAGGAAAGCACCTCGACTCAGTGTTCTGGTCATCACTGTAACTACATCACAGCCCCACAGCCCTCACTCAGCCCCGCCGCCCTCACTCAGCCCAGCTGCCCTCACTCAGCCCCGCCGCCCTCACTCAGCCCCGCTGCCCTCACTCAGCCCAGCTGCCCTCACTCTGGGCCAGGTGCCCTCACTCAGCCCCGCTGCCCTCACTCAGCCCCACCGCCCCTCACTCAGCCCCACCACCCCTCACTCAGCCCCGCTGCCCTCACTCAGCCCCACCGCCCCTCACTCAGCCCCGCTGCCCTCACTCAGCCCCGTAGCCCTCACTCAGCCCCACCGCCCCTCACTCAGCCCCGCTGCCCCTCACTCAGCCCCGCTGCCCTCACTCAGCCCAGCTGCCCTCACTCAGCCCCGCCGCCCTCACTCAGCCCAGCTGCCCTCACTCAGCCCAGCTGCCCTCACTCTGGGCCAGGTGCCCTCACTCAGCCCCGCTGCCCTCACTCAGCCCAGCTGCCCTCACTCAGCCCCGCCGCCCTCACTCAGCCCCGCTGCCCTCACTCAGCCCAGCTGCCCTCACTCTGGGCCAGGTGCCCTCACTCAGCCCCGCTGCCCTCACTCAGCCCCACCGCCCCTCACTCAGCCCCACCGCCCCTCACTCAGCCCCACCGCCCCTCACTCAGCCCCGCTGCCCTCACTCAGCCCAGCTGCCCTCACTCAGCCCCGCTGCCCTCACTCAGCCCAGCTGCCCTCACTCTGGGCCAGGTGCCCTCACTCAGCCCCGCTGCCCTCACTCAGCCCCACCGCCCCTCACTCAGCCCCACCGCCCCTCACTCAGCTCCACCGCCCCTCACTCAGCCCCGCTGCCCTCACTCAGCCCCGTAGCCCTCACTCAGCCCCACCGCCCCTCACTCAGCCCCGCTGCCCCTCACTCAGCCCCGCTGCCCTCACTCAGCCCAGCTGCCCTCACTCAGCCCCACTGCCCTCACTCAGCCCAGCTGCCCTCACTCAGCCCCACCGCCCCTCACTCAGCCCCACCGCCCCTCACTCAGCCCCGCTGCCCTCACTCAGCCCCGTAGCCCTCACTCAGCCCCACCGCCCCTCACTCAGCCCTGCTGCCCCTCACTCAGCCCCGCTGCCCTCACTCAGCCCAGCTGCCCTCACTCAGCCCCACTGCCCTCACTCAGCCCCACCGCCCCTCACTCAGCCCCGCTGCCCTCACTCAGCCCCGCTGCCCTCACTCAGCCCAGCTGCCCTCACTCAGCCCCACCGCCCCTCACTCAGCCCCGCTGCCCTCACTCAGCCCCGCTGCCCTCACTCAGCCCAGCTGCCCTCACTCAGCCCCACCGCCCCTCACTCAGCCCCGCTGCCCTCACTCTGGGCCAGGTGCCCTCACTCAGCCCCGCTGCCCTCACTCTGGGCCAGGTGCCCTCACTCAGCCCCGCTGCCCTCACTCTGGGCCAGGTGCCCTCACTCAGCCCCGCTGCCCTCACTCTGGGCCAGGTGCTCCCGGGAGCACTGCCCACTCAATCTCCCTCGGGCCAACACCCACCTGAGCCTGCTTCCCAGGAACCGGCCCGAGCCCGGGGGTTGTCAAGAGTCTGAGGCAAGACTTCAACCCTCCAGGTGGGAACTGGCCTTACAGGTAGTTACCGCACAAGAAGCCGGAACCGGAACCTTCTTCCATAGAAGGGCCCCAGATACACCTGCACCCCTTCCCACAAGCCTGAGCTCAGCCGTCACTCACAGGTTTTTCAAAGGAAAACCTACAGGCCGCTCCCCTTCCCGGAGGGGAACTCAGGCAGGGTCAGCTGTGCCTTCCAGCAGGGACACAATTCTAGGAAGATAACAACCCGCCCCCCCCCCCCCACCCGCCAAAGCCTCCGCGGGTCCCAGTTTAAGAACCGCTGATTCAAAAATAGATCCAGAGACTCAGAAGCATCAAACAGACTGTCCAACCTCAGAGGGAAGGCAGGGAGGGAGGGTTAGAGATCAACCAAAGGACCTGCATGCACTAAGCAGAGCCCGTGGACACAGACACTGGGGGCGAGGGCCTCGAGTGGGAGCGGGGGGCTGGGAGAGGTCAATGGGGGGAAGGGGGACATATATGTAATACTTTTAACAATTAAAAAAATTAAAAATAAATAATATTTTTTAAAAAAAGAAGAAGAGCCGTTGATTCATAGTGAAGGTCACAAAAACACGTGGTCTCCAGGCAGTGGTCCCCAGCACAGGGGAGGAGAAGCACTTTTCGAGTATATTTAAAAAGCCTTCATTCCTCCGCATATGAGTTCACTAACAGGTTTGAACAACCAAATCTCAGACTCAACTCACATTTTCCACAGGCACGTCCGCTGTGTTGGAGCCCGTCTTCTGGCGGTAGCGCTTCCGGGTGCAGTAGACGCTGACCAGGGTGACCACCAGCATCGCCCCAAACACGGCGGCCGTGGAAGACACCGCGATGACGATGGTGTCCCGCGTGGAGCCCCTCTTTTCACACCGCTCCCCCATGTACCACCAGTCTTCCCCCGACGGGCACCTGCGCGGCCAGAGCATGCTCTGTTAGGAGCTGGCGTTTAAATCGAGCATCTTCTGCCCGGCAGGCGTGGCTCAGTGGATGAGCGTGGACCTATGAGCCAGGAGGTCATGGTTCGATTCCTGGGCAGGGCACATGCCCGGGTTACGGGCTCGATCCCCAGTGTGGGGGGTGCAGAAGGCAGCCGATCATTGATTCTCATCATTGATGTTTCTAGCTCTCTCTCTCTCCCTCTCCCTTCCTCTCTGAAATTAAAAACTAAAATAACTAAATCTGAGCATCTTCGCCATGAAAGGTGTGTGTCAACATCCAGGTCCTTGACCTTGGGGACATTTCACTCTGGACTAGAGGGGGTCGGACTAGCAGCAGGGGCCGGTGGGGACGCAGAAGGGAGCCTGGAATGACGTCTGATCTGGTTCTCAGAACAGCAGCTCCGAGGGGGAAGGAAGGAGCGTGGGGAATGGGGAAAATTTAGTTCTGAGGGTCCTTGTCCCTTGCCTCCCAGCTCGACACCCTGGCCAAGCTCTTCCCAAAACGTAAGTATCTCCACCTACTTAACGGGGCAGGTACACTGACCACATCAGACTCTTGTGGGGACTTCAGACATGTCACTCATGAGGACTTTTTCAGACAATGAGAACATAATGTGCTGTTTTTTATTGATTTTTTTAGAGAGAGAGGGTTAGAGAGACAGAAACATCATCGATCAGCTGCCTCCTGCTCGCCCCCTACTGGAGATCAAGCCCACAACCTGGGCATGTGCCCTGACTAGGAATCAAACCGTGACCTTTTGGTTCCTACGTTGACGCTCAACCACTGAGCCACACCAGCCAGGCTCATGTGCTATCTTTTTCATAAGTAATTTTATTGTTCTTGTGACTACCCAAAGTCCCAAATAAAGAGCAAAAAATGAATATCCTCTGGCTGGTTTTGAGATGGGAATGAACTGATTTCACTCATGTGAGATATCAGTATTTAGTCGTACGTAGTGGGAATGATAGGGTTTCAGACAGAAGAGGGGGGAGGCCTGGCCCAGGGACCCCTCACCTGCACTCAGCTTTGCCATCCCGGACGGTGCAGACCCCGTCGTTCTCACAGGTGAACTTCACGCAGAGGTCAGGGATGCGGGCGGTGGTGGTGGGGGCGGTGGTGGTGCTGGCGGTGGGGACGCCGGCCGTGGGGACCGGCTGCGGGGAGGTGGTATTCAGGTGGGATATGTCTAAGGGCGGAGAGCAGGGGTGGAAATCAGGTTTTGCTTTAACAAGCATTTGACTTTTAAATTTCAAAATCGGGTTTCGGGTTGGTGAGAGATTCAGGTAATGTTGCAGCGTAGGCCAGCAATATCCTCAGACAGGGAGCTGGTACAGAGGCAGGTTGAAATCTAATACAAAGGAAAGCGGGGCCGCCTGCGGGGCTACCACTGACCCCCGTGCTCCCTGGCCCTGGGCTTGCCTGAACTCCAGGGGCCCGTGGCCTGGTGGCCGTCCACCTAAGAACGAGGGGCCGTTCACAGTGAGAGGCCACAGCGTTGGCTTGAGATCAGCTCTTGGGGGAGAAGAGTTCCTGCAGAAGCACAAGCAACTGGGCTTTGATGAGGAGACAAAAGCAAGGGCTGCGGTGAGAACGGGTGGGGTGGGGGAGTTCTGACAATGGAAGGCAGGCATTTCTACTGGGCAGCTGACGTAACCTAGCGGTGTTTATTCTAAAGGGCGTTTTACTTGTCAATCCCACAATCATCATACCTGCCTCTTGTTCTCTCCGCAAACAGCTCTTTGGACAGAGGTGGCTTTGCCCTGGGCTGACATTCCAGCGGGGAGGCCTAATGCTTTCTCCGTGTGGCAGCTCCGACTCCTTTTTTAAGGGGCCCCATTGGTTATTTTTTCCCAGGACCAACCCTCAAGGGACAGACAAGGAAACCAAAGAGCAGGCCCCAAGGCAGCTGAGGGGCCAGCCCAAAGCCTCGGCTCTCTTGTTTCATGGGGCAGTTGGCGGGTGTTTGGTGAAAGACAACAGGGCCCCTGGCAACCAGGGTGCTGTCCGGGGGTGTGTCCCGTGGCTTCCTGTCCACAGGGGTCGGATGGAACTGACGAACCTGTGACTGGTCGCGGGAGGAATCATTTTATGTGGCCTCTCCTCCCTCGGCACAAATTTCCCTGAAAACTTTTCCCAAGAAGTATCATTTAGATTGACTCCAATTGACAGTGTAATAAAAATGCCATGGGTTCCCCTGCACCCCTTTTCGCCACAAACAAGATTCTGATTTACTGAGATGCAGGTGGGTCTTCAGTTGTAAATGAGTTAAAATCCTACCACATAAAACATAGAAACCACCAGTATTCCTGGAAAATGTGTTCTTTGGCAGCCATAGGTAAGAAACTTTAAAAGATGATAGATGATTATTGCCAAAATGTGTGTGTGTGTGTGTGTGTGTGTTCCCAGAAAAATGTATACATGCACTTTGAATAATTATAAAGGCAGTGTTTATTAAGATATATTTCATTTTCAAAATGGAGCTATCAGCTGTTAAAGTGTGTACAGATTTTGGAGGGGACACCCTGTATATTTGAAAAAGACAATAAATATAATTCATTTTAAATTTAACTTCATGTGCTTGTGTGACATTTTTATTTCTGGAATCCTAGACTATAATCCTAGGGTATAATGGCTATACTTTGACTTACCTCTTTTTTTTAATATATGTATTTTTTATTGTCAATAGTATTACAGATGTCTCCCTTCCTCCCCGTTCACTTTACCCCTCTCCTCCCAGACCCTACCCATCCCCCACTTTAGCTTCTAAAGTTTTCCGGCCTAAAGTCTTTTACTATTGCTCCATGTAGTGGTAATTAAAACCTTTATCCTGGAAGCCTCACTGTTTCCATTTCAATTAGTTTCCTATTGTTAATGATTCATACCAAACAAACAAAAAATTCCACCCGGGCCCATTTCCTCCCACATCCCTAGTTAATATGCCTCAAAGTAGAACCTGCAAGAACACAGTACATCAGCCGTGGCTGCAATGACAGAAGTAGCTTAGGTGGCACTATGCTCATCGCCATACCTTCCACGGTCAGTAGGATGTAAACATCGTCTCCTTTGATGAAGTCTCTGCTCTTCAGCCGCTCGTGGGTGATGAAGGCACTGGTTCCAGTGCCCGGACCTCTTCTGAACTGAGTTCCGTTCGGGAAAAAGGCCACTTCCCCCACTTTGGAAGGCCTGTCCCAGAAATAGCTTTTGCCATCGTCGTCTGCAAAAGCAATTCGTATGAAGGGGCTGCGTTTAGCATCCGCTCAGCTCTCGGTGGTAGGAAACAACAGGCAACATGAAACCCAACTAGGATGGAGCTCCAAGTGATTAAGTGGCGCCCTTGCCCTGTGATGCATCCCCTGCAAATCGCTGGCGCGTGTCCATTTCTAGGCCCCGAGGAAATGAGGCTGCCCAGGAGGGAGGACCACGCTCCGGGTCGCGAGTGGAGGGTACAGGAAGTGTCCCAGGTGGGGAGTCAGATCTGTACTGACTGACCAGCACAGAGACCCACTGCCCGGGACAGTCATTCCTCATGACCTTCTGAGTTGTAGATCGGCCTGTTAACTGGGTTAAACCAGTCTGCTGCTGCTGGAGTTTTCAATACTAGCGCAGAACCATTTATCTTAACCGACTGGCTCACCTAACAGCTGAGTCCTTCAAGAGTAGAAGCCAGAGAGAGAGACTGCTCTGGGGAAAGGGGGCGGCCACCCAACCCGGAGCCACTGTCAGCGTCATTCAGGGAGGAATGTTTTTTTTAAAAAGGGAAGACATTCTGAACATCACCTCCCTACAGTCTTTTGTGGATATTATTTCCCCCCCCCCCATGTCATATAAGTCCATTGTTTTCGTGTATAGAATTCAGGTTTGGCAATAACATTCACCTGGCCATAATTCCGTGTGTCCCTTTATCGGGTTCCCAGGTGGCAAAGGATTATTAAAATGAAAACTGTGGTCATTGTAACCTGACCACGTGGTTTGGTTGGTTGGTGCATCATCCCATACACCAAAAGGTGTGAGATCGATTCTCAGTGAAGGCGCATACCTAGGTTTGCGGGTTCGATCCCAGCCGAGGTGCATACCGGAGGCAACAGATCGATGTTTCTCACTCACATCAATGTGTTGTTGGGCTTTTCTCTCTCTCTCCCTAAAATCAATAAAAACATATCCTCCATCAAGGATTAAAAAAAAAAAAAGAAAGAAAGAAATGTGATCATTGCCTTCTGGATTCTGCTCCTTTTTGAGACTGGAAGGTGCGGGAAACGTCCCCATTGGCAAATCCTCCAGAACTCCATAAAAAGGTATAATCCACTCCCCCCCTTTCCCACACTCCACAGCATCTGCTCCTCTGCCTTCTGAACAAAAGCCACGCCCCTTACAAGAGCTGCCTTGGTTTTGGTGATCCCAGGGACAATATCAGGGTAGCACGGAGTAGGAGACCAACACTGGGCACCTCTTCATACCAGGCCTTCCCGCAAACTTTGGTGCTCGGTCTGGAGTGATTCTCACAACAAATCTCTGTGGTTGCTGTACCTACTTGCTTAGCTAACGAGAGCAAACCTCGGATTTTCATCCAGGCATGTCAGACTCTAAAACCAGCATTCCTGGCCCAACACTGGGAATTCAGGAATGGCCATCAGTTCCCAGGAATACAGTCACTGTCGTCTCTGTCTGCCGGCTTCCCTGCGGACATCCCTGACGCTCTCCTGCCCGGGAGACTGTCCACAGCTGCGGAAACTCTTCCCCCTTTGACCTTCTGCTCCTCAGATCTGGCTCAGAACCCCCTAGGTGCCTGGCTGTGCAGCCTCTCATTCCCAAGTCACCCGTCCCTCCACGAGCAAGGACCGGGTGTGAGCCGTAAAGAAAAGGAGTCACGAACCCGTGGTCAGAAGTGGGTCTGTAGTTACACTCCGCTGGTTCGACATACGCCGTCGAATGTCAGGGTTTTGGTCCAGGAGTGTCATCGTGGCTTGTTGCCAAGGACACGGCCACTCTAATTGATCATCATTGGCTCCAGAGATCAAGTGGAAATATATCCCTGCATTAGTCGCATGGCTTAGAATGAAGGAAATCTGAAAGGCATAACCTTTAGGAGAGTAAAATGGAGGGCTATAGAGAGTTCCATTGGGGCTGCCAATCAGCTGTGTGACATTCCTTATGCGCCAGATGTGATGAGGGCACCGTGTTTCCGAAAGGTTGATGTCGTCAATGGACAGGCCACCCAGTGAGGCACCAGCACCTCTGACCCCTCCAAACACCACCCGGAATTTGTTGGTTACTTTCAGCGTCACATGGTAAAGTTGCCAGCTCCCGGTGGGTATATCTGCAAAACACACATTATTATTGCACAGGAGACAAAGGGCAATGGACCCCATGCAAGTCAACATGAGAGTTCTGACCTTCACGGACGAATGTTCATCCTAGGACTACCGGTTCCCACAGGTCCAAGGCATGGCTTTCCCGCTCCTCCAGCCCCTGTCCTTTTACTTCCAGATATTTCTGTGGGGTCGGACTCCTCTCCGTAATATTCGTATGTTTATCTAGTTGTTTCTCAGACAGGTTACCCTTTCCCAGAGATGGGTGAGCAAACAGCGGCATCAAGCTCATGAGAACTCCATGCCCTACGTAGGGGTGACCTGTCATTCTGTGTTAATTCTATGTTAATTAAACGGTTAAGGAGGCCCAGTATTTTACACTTGTACCCACGATTCCTGTGATACTCAACCAAAGCCTCGTTTAATATACTTATACTCTGCTTGGAACACTTCCTTTACATGGGACATTTTCAACCAACTTTTCAGGAGTGTTAACCAGACTGCACCAAACCCTACAAAGCCCACATCCTACACTTTACTCCTTAATCATACCAGTGACTCAACATGATAAATACTTATCTAATATTTCATACCATCTCCTCTCTCCCCAACTGCACTCCCCCTCCACTGTTTCCCCACCCCCGGCTGGCCGCATGGCTAGGCCATCCTGTCTTATTTTCCTGTATCACATACCCAAATAAGAAACAGTACATTTACATTTTTTCAGAAGCCCCCAGGGAGAGAACAGCTCAATTTATGTGAAACTCATAATTAACACAACAATTTGAGATTTAAATATATTGGCACTTAATGAGAAACACAATTGCTTGAAAATAACTTAGAAGTGTCCAAATTACAGAAAATGCCATCGTCCATGGATGGACTCTAGATTGAGCAAAAACCTTTCACAAGAGCTTCCACTTTATTATTATAGTACTATCTATTTAAATTCTGCACTCCTAGAAGAGATCAACCAAAGAACTTTTATACTTATATGCATAGCCCAAGGACACAGGCAGTAGGGTAGTGAAGACCTGGGGGAGGTGTGGGTAGAGGCTGGGAGGTAAAGGGGGGAAATGGAAGATATCTGTAATACTATCTATATATATAAAAGCCTAAGCGACCAAATGACCAAACGACTGAATGACTGGTCGACCAGTCGCTATAATGCACACCAACCACCAGGGGGCAGATGCTCAATGCAGGAGCTGCCCCCTCGTGGTCAGTGCACTCCCACAGCCAACCTCCTGTGTCCCCTCCCCTCCAGCCAACCTCCTGCTGCTCTGATTGGCTGGATCGCCGGCCAGGCTGAGGGACCCCACCCATGCACAAATTTGTGAACTGGACCTCTAGTCAACAATAAAAAATATATTTAAAAAATTAATAAATTCTGGACTCCTGAACAAGTTTTTAAGTATCTTTTGTGCTATTATGTACCCGTGATAACAGCACAGGTTGCTAATGGAAAGGCATATCTGTATCTTATACACTGAGTGGCCAGATTATTATGACCACCCCGTCATTACTTCGTTGGGCCACCTTTTGCCTTCAATACTGCAGCGAGTCTTCTTGGCATTCACTCCAGGAGATGTTGAAAGGTGATACGAGGAATTGACACCAGGCCTGATGAATAGCACTGTCCAGTTCTGTGAGATTTGATGGTTGTGGAACCAGCTGCCTGATGGCTCTTTTAACTTTGTCCCACAAATTCTCAATTGGATTGAGATCTGGTGATTGTGGGGGCCACCTAAGCAAGGTAAAGTCTCCCTCATGTTCTTGAAACCACTCCTGCACAATACAAGCACCATCATGGCGCACTGTCTTGTTGGAAGAAGCCATCGCCATTGGGATATGCCATCAACATGATAGGATGAAGTTGATCAGCAACGATACTTAGGTATGTTGTGCTATTCAGATGTTTATAATGGTCTGGCCCTCTAGCAACTTCAGCGTGAAATTATAGCCAATTTGCCTACAAACGTCAGGTGGTCATAATAATCTGGGCACTCAGTGTATATGTGCTGTATATTGTATTATATATACTTACATATAAGGCATGTATACAGTGTGTGGTATGTGTATATGTGAGTGTGAGATTGAGACCCTCGGCTTTCACAGGGGATCGGCAATGCCCCTCTGCCCGTGATTGGAATGACGGTGGGCGCCCACCATGGCGTTGCCCTCACCCCACAGAGGAATTGCTCCGGACGTTCCATTAACCCAGTCCTAACATCAGAACCCTTCAGCGGGACTTCCTGGTCAGCTAGAAATTAGAGTGAGAGTCCCCTTTCCAGTCCGATGTGGGAAGAAGTGAGACAGCCAAAGCCCCAGCTTCGTGGACAAGCCCAGTGAGACGCCGAGAGGCGCCCAGCCGCGTCCAGGGACAGGTCCCACCCGGCTGAGGCCAGCCCCTGCCCTGTCCAGGCCACAGCTCAGCCACACCTGGCAGGGGACGCTTCCCATTCTGCCCAAGCTGGCTCCCATTCCTGGCCAAGAACTGGCCTCCTCCGTGCAGGAGACTGAGCTCCGGTTTCTTAGGACCCTCTCCTTCCCACAGCACAGCCCCGGGCGGAGCGGCTGCTGAGCTGCAGGGCCGTGACCCCGAGCCCTGCCCGCTGGCAGGTGGCACACTGAGCAGCCTGAAGCTCGCCGCCCTCTGACCCCCACAGTGAGGGTGCGGGCCTGGTACCTTTTATTTCCTCCACCAGGACCACGGTTCCGTTCGGGGCGCCTGCAGAATACTCGCGGATGTAAATGTTCAGCTGGTCACCGGCACCCCCGCTGTTGTACAGAAAGAACTGCAGGCACTGAAAGCCTCGTTTGGGGTACAGGGTCCTGCTCTCCAGCATGGCCGTGGCCCCCGCGTTCACAGCGCTGCTGTTGAAGTGCATGAAGAAGCCGGCGCCTGGGACAGGGAAACAGCCCACGTGAGAGAGAGCGGCGGCTGGGTCTGGGCCGCGTGTCTGTGGGGCCGGAGTTCCCCTCGCTCCCCGCGGTGTGCGGGGCGTGGACACGTCCCAGGAGCAGGACGTTTGGGAGAGACACAGCATCAGGCCTCCGTGTCCTTTCTGTAGATGCTAGCTTTCAGAAATGGAAAAATGTGTCACCTACAGGCCTAGTCCCTCTCTCTCCCTCTCTCTCTATGTCTCTCTCTCTCTCTCTCTCTCATTCTGTCCCCTCCTCCTCCCTCCTTTTCTTCCTGTTCCTTCTGACCTACGTAGGACTACTATCCACTATCCAAATCTGCATTTAAAATGAAAAGTAGCCCAGTCAGCATGGCTCTGTGCTTGAGCATCATCCTATGAACCAGGAGGTCCTGGTTCGATTCCCGGGTCACAGGCTCGATCCCCAGCGGGAGACATGCAGGAGGCAGCCGATCAGTGATTCCCTCTCATCATTGATGTTTCTATCTCTCTCTCCCTCTCCCTTCCTCTCTGAAATCAATAAAAATGTATTTACTAGTAAAATGCATAAATAAATAAAATGAAAAATATTTTTATTAAAATATATTCAACATATAGCATTGTGTAAATGTGAGATGCACAACATATTGATACATTTATGTATTGTAATAGGTATGTGTACAATGGATTGCCATCGTAGCGATACCCAGCACCTGTGTCGTGTTACCTAATAATCATTGCTTCCTAGTGGTTGGAATAATTAAGTTCTAGCCTTTTAGCAAGCTTGACGATGAGAATACAATATTGTTGTCCATATTCATTGTGCTGCACATTAGATCTCCAGGGCTTATTAACTACTCGTTGCAAGTTTGTACCCTTAAAAGACACCCGTCCCTCCCCAATCCCACCCACCCCGAAAAGGGGGAGCCGTTCACCCTGGAGGCCCACTCCCCGCCTAGACCAGCTGAGCTGCAAGCAGTGCCTCTGGGCTCTGAGGTCTACTTTTACAGATTTGCTGACAGAAATGAGCAAATAAATGAAAAATTGGTACTTGTGGCCCCCCCAAAAAAAGCCCATTTAACTCAAAAGAAAATTATAATAGAAAAATATACTTATGTGAATAAAAATTAAATAACTTGCACTTTCTACCTTGAAGTATTTTTTGTAATAGCAGCATGCAGTCACAGCCAGCTGAAATCCTGACGCTGACTACTGCACAGCCCAGTGCTGTTCCCTCCCAAGTCGCTTACATCCTACAAGCTTCTAGGAAACAGTTCACTCCAAAGATGGGGTCCCCCAGGAGAGACCACCGCTCCTGTGTGGGTGCCCAGATGAGGGGGTACAGGCTTCGCAGAGCCTAGCTCAGACACGGGAAGTAGAGCCAGCTCAGACCACAAGCAGAGAGTGAGCTACGTCCTCATGGCACAGAGCTGATTATGTGGTAGCAACCTGTGGGCTCTCGTGAATAATCAGGTGGGAGTTAGAGAGAGAAGATCCCAGTCTTTCCTAGCAAAGGACAAGGCTAGACGCCCTCCCTCCGGGTACCTGCGCACTGGCCCATGTTGGAGTGGTCGCTCTCTGGCCCCCCGGGCACCCGGGAAAGCCGCTGCCAGTCAGCACTGTCGCCTGAGCCTTGAATCATACCACACACGTTTTCCAGCTCGAAATTGCACGAGTCCATGAAGCTCAAGGAAGAGGCTACGAAAGCAAAGAACAATTACTGACGTTCACACATCATGATAATCTAAGCAATAGAAATAGAGCTTAGTCCCGCCAGTGTGGCTCAGTGGTTGAGCGTGGACCTATGAATCACGAGGTCCCCGTTGGGTTCCCAGTCAGGGCACATGCCCGGGTTGCAGGCTCGTCCCCACTAGCGGCATGCAGGGGGCAGCCCATTAACGATTCTCTCGCATCATTGATGTTTCTCCCTCTCCCTCTTTCTTCTCTCTTGAAATCAATAAAAAATATATATTTTTTTAAAAAATGGAGCTTATCACAGAAGTCCTAGGGATGCCAGGAGGGCATTAAAGGAGGCGCCTCGGCCCTAGCAGGTTTGGCTCAGTGGATAGAGCGTTGGCCTGCAGACGGAAGGGTCCGGGGTTCAATTCCAGTCAAGGGCACATGCCTGGGCTCCGTGCTCGATCCCCAGCGGGGCATGCAGAGGCAGGCAATCGGTGATGCTCTCTCATCATTGGTGTGTGTGTCTCTCTCTCCCTCTCCCTTCCTCTCTGAAAAATCAATAAAAACATATTTAAAAATTAAATAAATAAATAAATAAATAAATAAATAAATAAATAAATAGATAGATAGATAGATAAATAAAGGAGGCGCCCTCTGGTCCCGGGTGGTGGGGGCTCGCAGACGCCTGATGTCTGCCGGACCAAGACATGGCCAGCTCTGAGGGTCTGAATACACTGCCTGGCCCAAGTCTTCTCGTGAAACTATGTGACGACCGCACCCGAGTCTACACGCCTCTCCTTCTTCAGGTTACGAAGCGGCCCCCAGGCTATCTGGGCCCGTTTACATGATGGCTGTGCGCCTCCTTCGGGCTGAAAAGAGTTTGGAAGATCAAACTGGTCCACATTCGCATTAGTGACGGTTCAGGAACCTGCGTGGGGCATGATCCTTCAAGACCCGGGTTATTTTTACATCGGAAAGCCAGCCTGTGGGAGAAGCAAAATGCTGCCTCCAGATTATGGATTGGGATTTGGGTGCTTTAAAAAAAATCAAGCTTTTATCATTTCAGAGAACTTGGTAATGCTCAGCAAAATGGCACCGAAGGTCATTTCCCCCCGCGGAGCAGAGACACAGAAGTCACTGAAGCGCGGTCACTTACAGCAGTTGTACAGCCGGTTCAGCTTGAGGAGGTCAGAGTCGCTGAAGTCCATGCGCTGGCCGATGACGTCCATGAAGTCCGGGATCCTCGTTACAATCGTGGGCTCCGTCCCGTTTCGGAAGGCGGTCTTGCTGTAGTGCATGACTGACGTGTAATCATAGGGGACATTCAGAGCGTCTGAGACTTTGTCATCGTAGGTGTTAAAATTGTTCTCTTTGCCTGAATGGTAAATTTAAAAAAAAATTTTTTTAATTACTTGATGCTCACAGAATTCCATTGATTTTACTCGGAATGCTGTTAGTTTAGGAATGGAGACTGGAATAAACACACTGCAACCTTTGCTATAACTGCTCTCCATGATTTCAGGGGACTTTCGTGCATCCTGTCTGAGAATGCAGTATTCACACTGAGAATTGGGATAGCGGCCATCGTGCTGAACGGATCTAAGTTTTCATTACAGCCCAAAGTTAGCTATTAGCATTGGGCCCACGGTTCCGAGAACTGCGCATGGAAAGGAGGGTTCTAGAAGGTGCTGTGGAAGCAGGCAGGCTCATTGGCAGGCGGTGATGGGAGGGCGGGGCATCCGCAGCGGGTGGGGGTGAAAGTAAGAGGAGTTGCGAGGTGCGGTGGGATGGGACCTGGGGATTATAATGCAGAGTCACCAGAAAGGATTCCCATAGTCAGGGGTTTCGTGGTTCCTGGAATACACGTAGCTGTTTCTTAAATGAATACGTTTAGAGAAGATACCAAGCTGCTTAACATCGCCTACAGGCAACGGATTGCAACTTGAGATCAAATGATTTTGTGGGCACGATGGGGTAGATCTGCTGTCCAAAGCACATACATGTGTTGTCAAGTCTAGACAGAAGTTTCCGCCAACAGCGAGACTTCAGGAATCCTAAAGAATGCGGCTGTGGAGGAAGGTGAGCACGTCTCTTGCTGTGGAATCTTCTAGTCTCTGCTGTGCCTTCCCTAGTTGAGATCAGGACACGGGGAGAGGGCGTGGGAAGGAGCGGGAGCTGTGGTGTTAAGATTATGATGCAGCCAGGACAGCGTGGCTCGGGGGTTGAGCATCGCCCTATGAACCGGGAGGTCACGGTTCGATTCCCGGTCAGAGCACATGCCCAGGTTGTAGGCTTGATCCCCAGTAGGGGGCACGCAGGAGTCAGCTGATCAATGATTCTCTCTCATCATTGATGTTTCTCTCTCTCCTTCTCCCGCCCTCTTTGAAATCAATAAAAATATCTTTTTAAAAAAGATTATGATGTCATAGGCCTCGGCACAGAGCAGACCTCACAGTGCCCCACAGGACAGCAATGCTGCCCCCCCCCCTCGCCGCCCTCCCCCCTGCACCTTCCCCAAACCTACAGAGGCAGGACAGGTGAGCGACTGTCATGGTGGGAAAAGGTGGAGAGCTGGAGTTCTGGCCAGACCTGGTGTGAAAACCTTCCAGGGTTGGAACACAAAGTCACAGACATTCAGGCTGCCCAACTACTGCAGTGTTCCCCAGTGTGGGTGCCATGGGTCAGTAAATCCAAATGCTCCACAAAAGGAAAACACAGAAAGACCAGGAATTACGCCACTTTAGGAAACGCTCCTGCCTCCGAGACTTACAACTCATGTTCATCTAACAAAGGCTCTGAACAGCACAGCAGTGTAGTGACTGTTCGTTTCGTTTCTTTTAACCTAGGATTTCCCAGACTCATGTGACCACGGATCCCTTTTCACGCAACACCCGTGAGCATGTTGGTGAACAGGGCTCCATAACACGTGCTTTAGGAAACATTCGTTTCTGAGATCAGGTCCAGCTTAAGGGCTATTGCTGTGCCCCAACAACCTCCATCCACTTCAACTCACTGAGTTAGAGCTAAATGAAGTCAGACATCAAAACAGCAGCGTTTTCCTACCGCGTGCAGTTGGCACAGATGGCAGGAGAGGGCATAATGCGTAGAACTCAGTCCTTAACTAACTGAAAGTGTAAGAAAACGAGAGAAATATACCTGATTGAATTCTGTCCCACATTATGCTGACGTAGTCATCCCGGTCGGAGCGCGACTGCTCGTGCCAGAACCCCAGGGCGTGGAGGAACTCGTGCTGAATCGTTGCTATTCTGTCACAGTTTTCCCCAATGGAGAGGCTTTGCTTCCCAGCGCGCCTGTTTCCCACCGAAGACCAGCAGCTTACAGGAGAAAGGGCAGAGGGTGTTATAACGACGCAGGTGGAGGTCTCAGGTCAAGATCCCTAATTCCCAACCTGCTTAGCTACCCACCGGGACCCTTCACAATGGAGGGATCTGAACACAAGCCACTTCTCCCAGAACCCTGGTGAGCTAGGAACAATGTTCCACACCAGGTGATCTTTGGGGAACTTGCCCTGACACCAAAGAGAACGTAGGAGCAAGTCATCCCACGCCAGCCTCATCCTGACTTTTCCTGGAAATGTCCAGGTGTTTCCGATGGTCCTGGCTATGCCGGTGACCATTCATAAGGGTCTTATAGGTACAGCAGCCACTCAGAATGGCTGCGCTCCAAGCAAATAACACTGTCACCTTCTTAACTCAGGCAGTAAGAGCGATTAAGTAAAAATAAATTGAAATACACACACACACACACACTCTCGTGTTTTACTTGAAGGAACATAAGAAGTAGCTGAAGTTCACAACGTTGTGAGACAGATGCCATACAATCCCACCCTCCTTATCTAAAAAATAAAAAAATAAAGATTGGCAGACTGCTTGCATGTATGAAAATATTATTTTTATGGCTAGAAAAACTAGCTCCAGCTGTCTTTTACTCTCCAACAACCAGGGAAGGAAGCCCCACCCTCCCTCAAGGTCAGGGCCTAGCAGTGGTTCTCAACCTTCTGGCCCTTTAAATACAGTTCCTCATGTTGTGACCCAACCATAAAATGATTTTCGTTGCTACTTCATAACTGTCATGTTGCTACTGTGATGAATCATCATGTAAATATCTGATATGCAGGATGGTCTTAGGCAACCCCTGTGAAAGGGTCGTTCCACCGCCAAAGGGGTCGCGACCCACAGGTTGAGAACCGCTGGGCCCTAGGGCAATTGCTGTGATATAATGTCCCAGCCACACAGTTCTCATTAACACCCTCAGAGAGCACTCTCCACGTACCCACTGCCTTTGAACACTGATATATAGTTCATTTCTCCGGTCCAAGGCTTGAAGTCAATGCATGTTTTTAAGCGATAGCGTTCAAATGCGTTGAGGATAACTCCCTTAGCATTCATTTCTGTGGGAAGAAAACAAAAATATGTAGCTCATTAATATAAACAAGCGTTAAATCCCTACAACATCTCATCAACATTAAAATGAAATGACATGGGACAAAACTACCTTCTTCGAGGACCTGCTGCATCATATGCAAGTATTGGATTACTCTTCAGGTCCCTTATTTCACCCCATATTTCTATCTATACCAATTCCTAAAAGTTGCTCCCCCAGGTAAATTTCATCCTTGGCCATCTCACTCAATATCACCTTCTTGGGTCATTCAATCAGATCCACTATCTATGGAGTACCTGTTATATGCAAGGCACCATGAAATGCTCACTCATGCCCACGGCTTCAACCTTTTCCTACATCCAAATAACTCCCAAATATTTTTTTTTATTTTTTTATTGATTAAATTATTACATATGTGTCCTTATCCTCACATTACCCCCCATACTCCCCACTCATGTCCTCACCCTCCTGTTGTCTGTGTCCATTGGTTAGGCCTATATGCTAGCATATAAATCCTTTGGTTGATCTCTCCCCCTTACCCCCACCCTCCCCTACCTTCCCTCTGAGGTTTGACCATCTGATCGTTGCTTCTCTGTCTCTGGATCTGTTTTTGTTCATCAGTTTATGTTGTTCGTTATATTCCACAAATGAGTGAGATCACGTGATATTTATCTTTCTCTGTCTCGCTTATTTATTTTCTATCTTGAGTGACCAGGCTATCCACCAACACTTTCCATGATATATCTCTACCACAGTGAGCCTGAAGCGTTTCAAATTCTGCATTCCAAAAACTAATTTCCACCACACTTCTCTAGCCCACCCACTTTAACACACATTCCTTACTCTTGTTAAAGGTGCTATGATTCATCAAGTTGGGTAAATCCTGGACATTAGCATCCCTTTACCTGGGCCTACCTTTTTGACCTCTTGCTGTCAATCACTAAATCTAACAATCGCCTCCAAATGTCTTAGATGTATCCATTCTTGTCTACCCTTACTTAGAGAATCTTGGCTCAAAAACTCTTCGGTTGTTCCCTAAATATCTCCCACAGTCTCCCAGCTGATCTCCCCCTTTCTTATTGCCCCATCAGTAATACATTTCTAAACTGTCACCAAGTGGTAGCAATCTTCTTCCACCAAAACTTTTGGTGGTTCCACATTATCATCAGTATAGACTTTCCCAATCCAGACCCCGCCTACCTGTCCAACCTCATTATCTCCTTACCGCCAATCTACATTCCAGCTCAGGGCTGTTGTTTTTCCCTTCCCCCTGCCTTTGCACATGTGCCTAGGGCACCCTTCCCTAGAGGCACCTCACCTGGGAAATGCTGCCGGTGCTGTCGTGGTGGGTGAATAGCACTTCGTGCAAAGAAATGAATGTCTCTTGATGAACAGAATGCAAACTCAATGTCCATCTCTCGTGTCCCCCCTCCCCAGGACCTGTGAATGGTGTACAACTGGCACAACTTTCACTCATCCCTGCTGCTTAGTGCCACCTGTTCCCTAATGTTCATGCCTTTATATGTAGGTGGCTCACATAGCTCTTTGAACATATGACTAATCATTACGACTATTCCATTCTAGTGTAATTAGTTTTTGGTTTATCTGAATATCCACTGACATGTATGGTCTTTAAGGAAAAGTTTCCCAAACAGCAGTTTCTAAGCAGATGCTGATCAGTGATATCATTTTCACTAGTCCATGACAAAAATGAGGATCAGCCCTGCTGGCATGACTCAGTGGTTGATCGTCGACTTATGAACCAGGAGGTCATGGTTCGATTCCTCGTCAGGGCTCATGCCCGGGTTGCGGGCTCGGTACCCAATGTGGGGCATGCAGGAGGCAACCAATCAATGATTCCCTCTCATCATTGATGTTTCTATCTATCTCTCTCCCTTTATCTCTGAAATCAATAAAAATATATTAAAAAATAAAAGAAAGACATGTTTTAGAGTGGACCATTACAATTAAATTTCTTCTATAGAAAAGCTATCCTTGGCTTTGGATTAGATTTTTCTAACTTTTTACTATTAAAACACTATTCCTTTTATGAAAGGGGGATGATAAAAGATAGTGGGTTTTTGTTTAAGCTCCTGACTTGGCAAAATGAAACGTTGGTAAAGCAATGCCAATTCCTAGAGTTTTATTTGTTTGGTTGTTTTGGTTTTTACCCGTATATAAATCGAACATATGGGAAACCACTGCTTCACAATAAAGACTAGCTCCCTAATCTTTATGTCCCTAGAATGGAATAATCCAGCAGAGAGGAGGCACTCCATAAATGTTGGTTAAGTTAATTCCTTTATTGTCTAAAGCTCAACAAATATTTCAGACAAAGTCACTTAGGTTCTTTTTATTGTCCACTTTGCTTATTTTTTTAAGTAACTTTACATACTTACAGAAAGCAACAAACGAAACACTGTTAAAAACCATAATTGCATGCCCTAACCAGTTTGGCTCAGTGGATAGAGCGTCGGCCTGCGGACTCAAGGGTCCCAGGTTCGATTCCAATCAAGGGCATGTACCTTGGTTATGGACACATACCCAGTAGGGAGTATGCAGGAGGCAGCTGATCAATGTTTCTCTCTCATCGATGTTTCTGACTCTCTCTCTCTCTATCCCTCTCCCTTCCTCTCTGTAAAAAATCAATAAAATATATTTTAAAAACCAAGAATAAATAAATAAAAATAAAAACCATAATTGCATGCCCTTAGCAATACTGTCATCAAATCCTTTCAGGAAGATACAACAGTTATGGACACTCCAAGGTGTATACTAACCCAAGCTATCTTCTAGAACATATGGGATGGTCTGCGGCCATCTATAGTTCTCTCCAATGATGGAATTTCTATCTTGTACCTGTAAAACATAAATACGAAAAAGGTAATTAAATGAATCAGGCAAAAACCTATGAAACAACCAATAGTTAATCTACCAATAAATGAAGCTTTAAGCTCTTTCAACCAGTCTAAACAAATTGTGTGTGTGCACGCATGTGCCCGTGTGTGTACCTCTGCTTTTATCATATTAAGACAAAGTTTCTAGGAGGAAATTTCTCTCACTAATTTTGTTTATAGAGTTGAAGAAGAAATCATGCAAAACCGTGTAAAGAATTATTGTTATAAAACTGAACTGTAAATATTGGTAGACTTATAAACTAGTTTCCTATACAAGAGATTACAAAAATACAAGAGGGAAGTGATAGCAAAACCTCAATAGCCTTGATCTCACAAAGTCAGAAAAAGTTATATGAACTGAGGCAACATTTTTAAAATTTTAAACAATTGGAAATTTTTATAGTAAAGAACTAATTTCGTCCATGCCTTTATCCAGTCAACGGAATGAACGCTGCTCTAGGGAATAGGGGTTCGCTGGTAACAGAACTGCCAAGTCTTTACCTTCACAGAGCTAATATCTAGTGAAAGAGACAAGTAGGATGTAAGGAAACAAATTAAGATTAAACAGCTGCATTTACTTGTAATGGAGGAAATAAAAAAGGGGGGTGTGGGTAAAAGTAAAGGGATGGGCGAGTATGTTAGATAAGACGTTTAAGGTGGAATAGGAATGATAAGAAGGAGCCAGGATTGAAAGGAACCTTGGGAAGATGGTTTCGGGCAATATGCTTGGTATGATTTGTTAGGACAGATAAGAAATGAGATAAGAGAGGAGGACAGGGAGGGGAGGGGAGAAGAGAAGAAATGAGAAGAGAAGTAGGCAGGAGTTAAATTAGGTGAGGTCTTGAAGACTATGGGTAAATTTGGATATTATTCTAAAAGCAATAGGAAGCTGTTGACGCTTCAAGCCAGGAAGTGAAATAAGGTCATTGAGTTTTTCCCTTAGAGAAGGGCGGTATTTGAAATAGTAAGACAAGTTAGGAGAAAGGTAGATTCTTTGAGGTATAGGTGGGAGATAGCAATGACAGAACTTGCTGATGGATTGGATGGTGGGGTGAGGGAAAAGGAAGAAGCCAAGGAGACTCTTGGAGTTTTTGCTTATTCAACAGCAGGGGGTGAAGGTGTAGTAAGAACTTCACGAAGAGGGGAGTCTCCGTGCAGTTTCGGGGGACCTCTGCTTGACAACACTACTTTTAGCTGTCAGGGTAGAAATCACAGAATCTATCTCTTATGGTCAAAGGCCTGATTCACTGAAAATGTAGAAGTTTAGTTTAACTTTGATTCAACTACATGGGATCAGTGAGATTCTATTTAAAAATGAAAATATTGTTCCAATAATGAAAATCAAAAACATCAATAAGACCGAGGCACCCCTGGTGAGTGATTGCAGCTTTGCCCACACAGAAATCTGAGTAACAGATCATGAAGACACTGTTTTATGAGTTCCTTGCAGTATAATGTATTCATTGAACAAATGTGTCACTGTGATTCTATGCACAGAGAGATAATTGGGCTTAATTAAGCCTATGCTTGCCAACCATCCTCAGATATTCTGTTTTTTAGCTTCTAGTGATTAATAGAAGAGTCTTCCTTGCATTGTTTCAACTCACCCCATCAAGTCTGATGTCTCCCTCAAAAAGATCCAGTCCCAAAGCTAAGAGGAAAGATAAAAATTCATGTCAGCAAATTTGTTCAAACTCCTCACTTAATAAAAGATGTAAAAAAAAAAAACACAAACCTTCATTGATATCAAATATATCCTGGTCAATTCCACCATCTACATCTTTAACTGAAATAAAGAAAAACACATTGAACATTATGTTTATGAAAGGAGAAATCTTTACCAATTATTGAATTAGAAGTGAGCAAGATTCTAATCAGATGAGTGATTACTTGGTTCTGAATTAATACATACACATTGATTGATTGTTTGATTGGTTGAGAATCTCTCATGAACCAGGCTTGAGGCTATGGAGCTTTTGCATATATGCTCCTGTCCTATTTGTGTCCCTTGAATCCCTAATGACTTCAAGAATAAGAAATTCATTACTTCATATAATATTAAACTTAATTTGGAAGACTAAATAGCAGAATAGATGAAATAGAAAGCAAATGTTTAAATTTGGTCAAACCAGCCCTAACTGGTTTGGCTAAGTGGATAGAGCATCAGCCTGTGGACTGAAGGGTCCCAGGTTCAATTCCGGTCAAGGGCATGTACCTTGGTTGCAGGCACATCCCCAGTAGGGAGTGTGCAGGAGGCAGCTGATCAATGTTTCTAACTCTCTATCCCTCTCCCTTCCTCTCTGTAAAAAATCAATAAAATATCTTTTAAAAAAAAATTTGGTCAAACCAGTTCCATCTACCCATATATGTATATTCTTTGCAATAGCATATCTTGGAACTCTCAAGCAAAATCCCTAACTTAAATTTAAACTTATCTTTTACATTGCAAAGGGGTGAATAACATGGCCAAATCTCTCCGTGTACAACTGAATAGGATGTTCATCTGATCTGACACAAAATAGCAAAATTAATCATAGCAAGCATTTATGGATGTCTGAGTGTCAGTCACTGTGTTTGGCCTCTCCTATTCCTCCATCTGTTTTTCTGCTGGGTACGTAGAACCCTGGACCAGGAAATAAAACGCTCCTCAATGAATCAAGAGAAGGCAGTATTTGATCAAAGTTCAATGCAATTATGTATGTACTTAGCATTAAATGTTTCCAAGTTCTTGTTCTGCTGTTCTAGTACACACATAACTTCCTTTTCATTTAACTTAGAGCAAATCTCCAAATACACTCACCAAAATTTTCTGGAGTTGGCTAAGAAACAAACACATAAAAGAAGATATTATTATGATGCCCATGATTTAATGGTCTTCTGGGTTCCAATTTATATCTAGCCATTAATACTATAAATTACTTTCTGACACTTATCTAAAACAGTTAAATTGGAGACTAAGATGACTTTCTGATGAAAGGGTCTTCCTATTTCATATAAAAAAAATAAAACTTCCTGCCAGGCCGGCGTTGCTCAGTGGCTGAGTGTCGACCTATGAACCAGGAGGTTACGGTTCAATTCCCGGTCAGGGCACATGCCCAGGTTTCGGGCTCCATCCCCAGTAGGGAGCGTGTAGGAGGCAGCCCATCCATGATTCTCTCTCATCATTAATATTTCTCTCTCTCCCTCTTCCTTTCTCTCTGAAATCAATAAAAAATATATATATTTTTAAAACTTCCTGTTAAATGAAAGAAACAAGAAACCAACTTCACAGATTGAAGAGAAGGCAGAACATAGGACTCCAGCCCTGAAATGTGTTCACTTTTATCATAAATTTCCAAAGAGTTCATGGAGTCATGTTTGAAAACCCTAAAATTTTATTCCCAACAGTGAAATGTTATCATAGTTTATAACAATCCTTTAAAAAGAAATTTTAGTGAAGACTTCATTATTCATGGCTTACTTTCCTATTTCACTCAAGACTGCCTTCAAAGACAATACCAAATGGTTAAGAAAAAAGTCTATGGGTGTAGATAGCATTGTTATTAAAACAAACAAACTTCTGAAGATAGAAGCAACCGAATGAGACCTAGACCACATCGGTGGGAAAATTAGGTAACCCTGAGAAATGCCTAGTGTCACCTAGTAAAAAAGCCCACAGGGCCGATAGATGGTTGATCTAGGGCAGTGATGGCGAACCTTTTGAGCTCGGCGTGTCAGCATTTTGAAAAACCCTAACTTAACTCTGGTGCCGTGTCACATATAGAAATGTTTTGATCTTTGCAACCATAGTAAAACAAAGACTTGTATTTTTGATATTTATTTTATATATTTAAATGCCATTTAACAAAGAAAAGTTAACCCAAAAAATGAGTTCGCGTGTGACCTCTGACACGCGTGTCATAGGTTCGCCAGCACTGATCCAGGTTATCGTTCTGATTCCACCAACTACTAGGAAGGCAGTTCCCCTTCCTGACACTCGGTTAAATCCCGTCACATCTGCTTTGCAGGGTATTGTGAGAGTTCCATGATGTCACATGAAAGCACTTTTTAAACTATAACAAAATGTCACCCACATGTCAGGTACACTTTCATGTAAATACAGTTTCCGTATCTAACTTCTAGATTCATCTGGAGCCTCTGGTCAGCAGTGGGAATGAGTTCGTTGGGTGATCACCATCCTCACTGATAGTAACCAGCACTGTAGGGTCTCACACTTTGGCCACACACAGACAGATGCAAGCATTTCTACTAACACAACTTGTGCATTTTGTCATGACTGCAGTTTTAAGGCTGTCTAGTGGTTTCTCTTGTTCTCGGCGCTATCGTTGCCGTTCTCAGAACATTAGCATATTATCACAACTCTTATTTTCAACGACAGCTAGAGGCCCCCCCCAAGCATTTGGAACTTCACTTACAACCTCGGGCCGGGTGGTGGGGGGTACAAACTGCCCGTCACTCAGAAGGACCGGCCTCCTTCATGAGGAAGCGGCCGAGAAAGCCCATGTTGCCGACTCCCCAAGCATGTACAGCGCCCTGGCAGCCACCATTCACTCCATCCGCGCCTCCCCTGGGGGTCAGCCATCTGATGTCATTGAGCAATAGAAATGCAATGATTTTCCCGTTTCCCATTCCCCATCAGATCAGAAGAAAACTTGTTACATAACAAAGAAACAGAGAGAAACCCAGCTTTGTGTCCATGTCTCTGACTCCCAGACCCCGCCCGCCCCTGCTCGCCAAAAGGAAACGCTCACTCATTCCATTAACACGTCAACATTCATAAAAAACAGAAAGCGGACACATTTTTCTTTAGCAATTGGCATCAACTGCCCAGATTGTTCTAACTGTTTTCTCACCAGGCCAGACACCACGAGGCAAGAGGCGGCGAGCAGCGACCAAGGCAGAACCCATGAATCCATGCTGTCGCTTCCAGTTGGGAGTGCAAACTATGCAATTCAGAATAGCACTTACCTTTTAAAAGGCAATCATCGTAACTTCTAGCCTTTGATCCATCTTGCAGGTCAGCTCGCTGCGGTAGTAACGCCTCCAATCAAGGAGTTAAAGTCCAGCAGCCCTCACACAGCCCGTGGAGTTGATTGCTTGGTTGGTTTTTCCTGTGTGTGTCAACATTCAATAGTCAAGTGCCCGGCTGAGACCTGTTCATGAAATAAGCTCTCGAATGTATACCTGCTGGTGCCCCGAGACTAATGAATGCCTATTGAGCGAAAGAAAATGTCAAATTACTTTTTAATCTCGGTCTTTCCAATAGTAAACATCTGTGAGGCTCCTCCTGCCATTCAACCCGTCTAGTCTGTCCACAGCTTTTCACTGTTCATTCATTTAATAAAAATGTATTGAGTTGCAAAATCCATTAATGTGCTAGACATCTGGTCCATTTGCTACCCGGGCAAACAGTAGCCAAATAGCAACATATTTCACTCCTGAAAATTCCCCTCAAGCAAACTCAAGTGGGACTTAAGGTTAAAAGGCCAGGACTGGTTGCTAGTTTTCTAATAAACTGACGTTCCCCATCCATCTCTCCATTCTGCCTCACTTTTCTTCTTTTCTTGAGATAACTTCCTGTTAGGGGCAACCTACTCTAACTCAGTTCCTACAGTTTCACTCTCCACTTACTTGTGGGGCAGGTTAAATTATTTTAAGGACTATTTTCCCCACCGTATGGCTTCCCTACTCAAGCTGGCCTTTGCCCCTCCCATGCTACCAGGAAGGGTCTAAGAAGGCATGTAACAGAGACGAAGGCCATGGAGGCTGCTTTGTGAACACAAGAAGTCGTTCCCAGCCTCTGAGAGTGAAGGGGTGTTAAATGCCAGGTGTGGATCGAGTCCCCACTTGCTCCCTGGGGTCCCCAAGAGAGTTTATGGGACCCAAACCCAGGAGGCCTATTTCCTGGCCAGAGCCACCAGGAAACAATACGGAAGAGCAGACCTTGGGCGGCCGGCGTAACTCCTGTGGGGGCAAGAGGGGAACAGAAGTGTCAGAACAAGCCCCGGCCTAAGAGCCATGGGTGAGCAATAAGAAAGCCTCCGTCGCATTTTTTAAAAATATGTTTTTATTGATTTGAGAGAGAGAGGCATGGATGCATCAACATTAATCGGCTGTGTCCTGCACACCCCCTGCTGGGGATCGAGCCCACAACCCGGGCATGTGCCCTGACCAGGAACCAAACTGGCGACCTCGTGGTGCATGGGTCGATGCTGAGCCACACTGGGCTACAGGAGCCGGTAACTCAACTCGCCATTTAAATCAACAGTAAGGACTCGATCTGATCAGTGTTATTTGTTTTAAAGGCGCCACCAAGGGCCAAGGGCAGGCAGTGAAACGCAAGCACAGAGCCTCTGTCTGGATTTAGGGAGCCAACTGAAAAGAGGAGATGGACTCTCGGGCCAGTCCAAGTGGAGAGGACTCGGGAGAGCCTGGGTTGGGCAGGGTTTGCTGCTCACCAAAGTGCCTGATGAGCCCGGGGGGGGGGGGGGGGGGGCCTATCGTTCTGAACCACAACCCAGGCCCCGGGTGGAGAAGGGAGTCGCGGCGCCTGTGTGGTGAGCGCGGGTTCTCAGGTCCCACCATGGCGGTGAGAGCAGCAGCAGCCGGGAACCTCTGGGCATGGAGGAAGGATGCTCACGTGTTCTGTGACCACGGGGTCTGCGTCGACAGGTGCCGCTGTGGGTTCGGGCACTCCAGTCACCGACGTTGCTCTGTGTGAGCAGAAGGGAAGGGGTGCATGGGCTCGGGGAGACGGGGCTCACCGCAGCTTTGGGTGAGAAAAAAAGGCAAAGAACCACATTTGCTCCAAGTGTCATCCTTCAAGTGTCATTACTGAAGCCTCTAGCCCAGTGGTTCTCAACCTTGGCTGCACATGAGAATCACCTGGGAATCTTTTTAAAATCCTGATTTCTGGGCCTCATCCCCCGGAAATGCTGTTTCTTTGTGATGGGGAGGGGCCACAACATTAGTCACAAAGACACAGAATTTCCGGAGGATGAGGCTCAGAAATCAGGATTTTAAAAAGATTCCCAGGTGATTCTAATGTGCAGCCAAGGTGGAGAACCACTGCTCTAGTCGGTGTTTCCATGGAATTGGCTCCCCAGATGGGACTCCGGAGGGTTACGGAGAGAGAACAACACCTCACAGACGCAGCAGATCAAGTCATCATTGTTTCCTGACAAGCAGACAGGAAGTGCAGGCCGCTGCTCCATTTCATCCGAGGGAGGAGAGAGGAAAAAAGAAATAACGAGCCATCACGGGAAGAAGTGTCATCTGACATGGGGACATCTTACACGGGGATTTTACCACCAAGCCTTGCACATTCAGGTCTGAAGGCCAGGAGCTGAGAAAAACCTGCACATCTCACCAACTGGCCCTCAGACCAGCCCTGTAGGGTGAAACGGCATGATTTGCTTTAATCATCCTAGAAATTTCTGCGGATGGCGTTGTGATAGACGGTCCCTGGTGCTAGAGTAGACACCTCCTCTAGGAGGTATGAACAAGGGAGATGAGTTACCCATGCTGCCCTTATAGCACGGTGTCATTATTCAACAACGTAGGGTTGTGTTTGGATGGATGGATGGATGGGTGGATGGACGGACGGACGGACGGATGGATGGATGGATGGGTGGATGGATGGATGGGAAGGTTAGTGGTGGCTTGGTGTGAAATGTGAACTGTAGAGCTAAAAATAAAATAAATTTCAGGGGGAAAAATTAAAAGCTTTTAAGGTAGGGTACCTCAGGAGACCTGCCTGGGGGGTCATTTGCCCAGAGAATTGAGAGTAGAGTTCGGTCATAGCTCTGGCCTTGGACTGGAGATGGGGAGTCACTTTGAACATCTCAAATACTTAGCGCACTTACTTTCTGTCCAACCGATACTTCCCCGGGAGAGAGGAGGGCTGAGAGATTGAGACTCGGCCTCAGAATCTCTCAGGCTTGAGTCATCGGGTGCCTGTGATCCTCCCCATAATTCATGACAGTGGAGCATCCTTCGCCCTCCATTCGTCTTAACTTGAGGTCCACAGGCATGGATAGAATTCAGCGGTTCTGTGAATTCAATGGAGAAACTAATCGCATCTCAATTTCATTAGCCTCTGATTAAAATGTAGGGTTTCTCTCCATTACAAAAAATAGGTATCAAACCCTACTAGCGGTATCAGTACCTGGGACTGTCACCAATAGGAATAACAAATACTTTCATATCAGGTCACAGTGAGTGTTTATATCTCAAAATATTGTTTATACTCATTGCTGCTTTGAATTATGGCAGTTATTTGGCCCACAGCTAGATGTTGTCATGTAAGACATAAATAAACAGTATTACCATATCACAAGTTTATGCTTTGGGCTAACTATATTTCAGTACAATCCGTTTCCTTTGGAACCCTGTATATTTTTTGTCTATTTTTTATTGTTGATGTTATTACAGAGCCCCCCTACTTCCCCCATCCCCCCCACATCCCCTTATGTATTTTAGTTTGTGCATTAAAAACGATTCTGAGAAGGAATGCCTGAGCTTCACACTAACAAGGGTGCCCATGGCCTCTTTCCCTTGCACCCCATCTTCCCGGGTGGACATCACACTGAGTTCCCGTGAGGCAGTGGGCAGCTTTTCCATGACAGTTCCAGGAAGCAGCGCCAACCTCCCGGCCAGGGCTGTGTTATCCATCAGGCGCCATAGAAACAGGGCCGGGGGCCAATGAGCTCGGACAGAGCTGTCTGCACAAACGCCGGGGACAGGCCCAGCGGCGGGAGAGAGGGGAGCGTGGCTCCAAACTGAAAATAAAGCTACAGACGTGAGGTCCATGAATGTCTAATTACATCTCGTACCAACTCTCACATGTCAAATGTCTCTGCCATGACACTGAATACCCATCGACATATTTACATCTGAAAAACAGCGTCACTTTCTCGGGTACCTAGAAGCGACAGCGTAAAGTCCAGCGTCTGCACATGCAACAGGCCTTCCAGGCTATGCCAATATCTTCAGCCAGATATTTTGCTCCTTCCAATGGATACTTTAAAAAAAAAAGTTTTGTATTGATTTCAGAGAGAAAGGGAGAAGGAGAGAGAGATAAAAACACCGTTGATAAGAGAGAGTCATTGATTGGCTGCCTCCTGCACACCCCCACTCCAGGGATCAAGCCTGTAACCCGGACATGTGCCCTGACTAGGAATCAAACCATGACCTCCTGGTTCATAGGTCAATACTCAACCACTGAGCCACCCCCATCAGGACAAGCTGTACTTCTTTTTTTTTTAATATGTTTTTATTGATTTCAGAGAGGAAGGAAGAATCATTGATCGGCTGCCTCCTGCACACCCCCTACTGGGGATTGAGCCCAAAACCCAAGCATGCGCCCTTGACTGGGAATCGAACCCGGGACCCTTCAGTCCGCAGGCCGGCACTCTAACCACTGAACAAAACCAGCCAGGGCCAACCTGTACTTCTTATACCAATTAAACAAAGCATGATGGCTTCCCTGCACAACTTCCCCAAAGCGAAGTCACTCGCCCTGTTCAATACCTCATGCTAATGCCTGGTTACCATTCAACTTGGCTTTGGCACCTTCTCCTCTAGGGAGGTCTCTCTGATCCGCTCCAGTCAAGTGCCCTTGCTCAGGGCTCTCACAGCTTCGTATCCAAGTACCCCGCACGTGCTGGGCGCTCCACAAATCAGTGGGCATTATACTGGACGAGCCACATCTCATTAACTAAACTCCATCAGATGACATCTTGAAGTCCTCTTCAGTACTAGGTTTTTGCACCAGTATTTTTTTTTTTTTTTGTAACAGTCTTATTGAAATACTAGGGGCTTGGTGCACGAAATCAGGGCGGGTCCCTCAGCCGGGTCTGTGCCCTCTCGCAGTCCAGAAGCCCTCAGGGGATGTCTGACTAGAGAGCAGGCCTAAGCCAGCAGTCAGACATCCTTAGCACTGCTGCAGAGGCGGGAAATGCTCACCAGCCATGAGCCCAGCTTCCAGCTGAGTGGGGTGCTCCCCTTGTGGGAGCACACTGACCACCAGGGGGCAGCTCCTGGGCTGAGCGTCTGCCCCCTGGTGGTTAGTGCATGTCATAGCGACCGGTCGTTCTGCCATTTGGTCGATTTGCACATTAGGCTTTTTTTACATAGGATTATATAGGATAACTCACATAGCATATAAGTCACCCTTTTGAAGTGTAGAATTTAATGACTTTTAGTACATTCACAGAGTCAGGTAACCATACCACAATCAACTTTATAAATTTCATCACCCCAAAAAGAAACCCTGTACCTTTTAGTGATCACCCCCCAGTTCCTTAGAATCTCCCCAAACCTTGGCACCCTTAATTTCCTTCTGTCTCTATGGATTTGCCTATTCTGGACTTTTCATATAAATGGAATCATACAGTATGTGATCATTTGTGTCTGTTTTATCAAGTGGCATAATATTTTCAAGGTCTATCCATGTTGTAACATGTATCAGGACTTCATTTCATTTTATTGCCAAATAATATTTCATTGTATGACTATGCCACATTTTATTTATGCACATTTATCAGTTGATGGGCATGTGGTAAATCTATTGGCTATAATATGTTTAAACATTTATGCATACATCACAGATACAGATTGTATTTTATAGTGTTTTTGTTTGTTTGTTTTAAAAAAATAAAATAAAACACCATCTAAATCTCTCATCATACCCAAGCCAATATACACTCATAATCTTTCAAAAGTTCAGCCTTGCCCAGCTGGTGTACTCAGTGGTTGATTGTCAACCTATAAACCAGGAGGTCACGGTTCAATTCCCAGTCGGGGCACATGCCTGGGTTACAGGCTCAATCCCCAGTGTGGGGCGTGCAAGAGGCAGCTGATCAATGATTCTCTCTCATCACTGATGTTTCTGTCTCTCTCTCCCTCTCCCATCCTCTCTGAAATCAATAAGATATTATATATATATATATCTCAGCCTTCACCAGGTCATTACCCTCTTCAAAGACCCTCCATGTCCCTGAGGTGAAGAACAGCCTGGGTGTGGCTCCCAGGAGCCCTCCTGCCCCACCCCCTCTGCGTCTGTCTTCTCCAGCCACAGCCCCAGGAGCAGCTGTTGGTCCATGCCTCACACCTGCTGACCTGTCTCCCTGGCGCCAGGAATGCTTCCCTCCTGTTGGTATCTGAGTATGACTCACCTTCCAGAGTCCAGGTCAAGGTCAGCCTCCTCTACCATAGCCACCTCATCACCAACAATGGTCTCCCCCTCCTCTGAGCGCCCACGGCATCCCATACGTTGTTTTTTTGTTTTTTTGTTTTTTTTTAATTAAATCTTTATTGTTCAGATTATTACATTTGTTCCTCTTTTTTTCCCCCCCCCATAACTCCCCTCCTCCCAGTTCCCGCCCCACCCTCCGCCCTCACTCCCCACCCACTGTCCTCATCCATAGGTGCACGATTTTTGTCCAGTCTCTTCCCACATCTCCCACACCCCTTTCCCCCCCAAGAATAGTCAGTCCATTCCCTTTCTATGTCCCTGATTCTATTATAATCAACAGTTCATTCTGTTCATCAGATTATTTATTCACTTGATTCTTAGATTCACTTGTTGATAGATGCATATTTGTTGTTCATAGTTTGTATCTTTACCTTTTTCTTCTTCTTCCTCTTCTTAAAGGATACCTTTCAGCATTTCATATAATACTGGTTTGGTGGTGATGAACTCCTTTAGCTTTTCCTTATCTGTGAAGCTCTTTATCTGACCTTCCGTTCTGAATGATAGCTTTGCTGGATAAAGTAATCTTGGTTGTAGGTTCTTGGTATTCATCACTTTGAATATTTCTTGCCACTCCCTTCTGGCCTGCAAAGTTTCTGTTGAGAAATCAGCTGACAGTCGTATGGGTATTCCCTTGTAGGTAACTGAGTTTCTTTCTCTTGCTGTTTTTAAGATTCTCTCTTTATCTTTTGCTCTTGGCATTTTAATTATGATGTGTCTTGGTGTGGTCCTCTTTGGATTCCTTTTGTTTGGGGTTCTCCGCGCTTCTTGGACCTGTAAGTCCATTTCTTTCACCAGGTGGGGGAAGTTTTCTGTCATTATTTCTTCAAATAGGTTTTCAATATCTTGCTCTCTCTCATCTTCTGGCACCCCTATAATTCTGATGTTGGTACGCTTGAAGCTGTCCCAGAGGCTCCTTACACTATCCTCACATTTTTGGATTCTTTTTTCATTTTGCTTTTCCGGTTGGATGTTTTTTGCTTCCTCGCATTTCAAATCATTGACTTGATTCTTGCGCTCCTCTGGTCTGCTGTCGGGCGTCTGTATAATATTCGTTATTTCAGTCCGTGTATGCTTAATTTCTAGTTGGTTCCCCAATATAAGATCGAGGGTCTTATTAGTTTTCGTGTAGATCTCATTAAGTTTATCGGCAGCTTCTAAACAGTTCTTGAGAGACCTTAAAAGTGTGGTTCTGAACTCTATATCTTCCATTGACAATTTTGTCCTGTTTCTTTGTCTCCGCATTTTGTTATGCTTCCTTGGTGCACCCCCTAGTGGTCTTTGTTCGCAGTCTTATAGTTAAATCTTGATTGTTGTAGCTAATTCCAGGGAGGGTTTGACCTCCAGGCCAAGTGGCTATGAGAATCAGCTGTGTCAGCAGTGAGAGAACTTCTGTCCTCTAGGGAGGTGCTAATCTAGCCTTTGCCTGAGGCTATCCGGCAAATGCCTCTGTGCAGGGCTTGGGCAGGGCGGGTCGCACAGGATCAACAGGGTGGGCCGGAGAGAGCAGTTATGGCGGCTCTCAGTCCTGTCCCCAGGGGCTCTGCCTCTCTGAGTCCCAGCACCCGCTGCAAAGCTCGGAGAGAAAGCTGCACTCGCTCTGACCGAAGCCAGACAGTCCCGCTTCTCCCGTTTGAGTCTGGGTCCCTAAAGACTCGCCCGGATCTGGTGCTCAGAGTCTGCGACTCCCTCCCGATTGAAAACGCCAACCGCACCCTCCGCCGCCAGCCCGCTCCGCGCACTCCGCACCTCAGAATTTGACTTCAGCACTGCGCCTCCTCCGAGTGTCCGTATGCGTTTCTCTTTCCTCCTAGTTGTAGGACTTCCACTCAGCCAGCGTTCCTGTGGTTCTGGGTGATGTCCCTTCCGTTTTTTGGTTTCACTTTTGCAGTAGTTGTTCAAAGCAGCAAACTCCGGCGTTAACCTATGCCGCCATCTTGGTTCTCTCCCCATCCTATACGTTGTTGAATGTTTTTAGGAACAAGTGATTTCCCCCCACTGGGTTATAAGTCCCTCGAAGGCAGGACTATGCAGTACCCATTGCCCTATACCTATAGCTTTTCTCAGCCCAGTGTGGTCTGAGGAAAGGTGACTTTGCTAACATGTAATTTTGATTTGTTAGCTACTTAACAGGAGCTATGTTTTATGTAGTATGCGAAAGGCTTATAAATAACAGTCCCTTTTCATTACTTCAGTGCCCCCACGTCCGCGGGGTTCTGAGATTGCCTTTGGGCCATCTGTTTGGCCAGCTGGCCTTGTAATCGGTCTTTATGAAGTGCCTGCTCTGTACAGGGACCTGGAAATACGGCGTTGAAACAGCATGCCTGTGCTCAGTAAACTTGGCCTTCTAGCAGCCACCTTCAGGACCCCCTTAGTCTCCCCAACATGTCACAGTCATGTGTGAAGACCTGGAGTTCAAATCACTGGACAGTGGTTCTCCACCTTCTGGCCCTTTAAATACAGTTCCTCATGTTGTGACCCAACCATAAAATTATTTTCGTGGCTACTTCATAACTGTAATGTTGCTACTGTTATGAAACATAATGTAAATATCTGATATGCAGGATGGTCTTAGGCGGCCCCTGTGAAAGGGTCGTTCAACCGCCAAAGGGGTCGCGACCCACAGGTTGAGAACCGCTGTGCTAGAAGGACATGTGGACATGGTGACAGTTTGGATCAAAATTGAGGAGAGACCCGGCCACCATGGCTCAATGGCTGAGTATCGACCAATGAACCAGGAGGTCACAGTTCAATTCTGGTCAAGGGCACGTGCCGGGGTTGCAGGCTTGATTCCCAGTGTGGGGCGTGCAGGAGGCAACCAATCAATGATTCTCTCTCATCATTGATGTTTCTACCCCTCTCTCCCTGTCCCTTCCTCTCTGAAATCAATTAAACAAATGTTTTTATTGAGAAAAAAAATTGAGGAGGGGCCCCTGGAACTCGGGGTCCATGAAACCCAGCAGCTGCGCTCTGAGGCAGGGAAGAAAGGTGGCGCTCTCTTTCTCCATTGTGGCATCTTGCTCGCTATGTTGAATAGTGTACGGCCCTCTGTGACCCTCTACGCTACACTGAGTGTTTGCTCTGCTGCTAAGTCTGCCCCTTCCCTTCCTTTACCTTTCCCTCGTTTCCAAGCATATATGGAGCACCTCCTGTGTCCCAGGCATGGTGGACAGCACTGGCTCCCTGACTTAAGAGCACATGTTACATATTTTTACAAAATATAAAATATGGGTGTGTGTGTGTGTGTATATACATACATAGATATACATTCATATATATGACATTTAAAAATTACATATCTATAGCCCTAACTGATTTGGCTCAGAGGATAGGGCATCAGGCCTTGGACTGAAAGGTCCCAGGTTCGATTCTGTTCAAGGGCATGTACCTTGGTTGCGAGCTCGATCCCCAGTAGGGGGTGTGAGGAGGCAGCTGATCGCTGTTTCTAACTCTCTAACCCTCTCCCTTTCTCTCTGTAAAAAATCAATAAGAATATATATTTTTTATATATTTTTTTCTTGATTTCAGAGAGGAAGGGAGAGGGAGAGATAGAAACATCAATGATGAGAGAGAATCATTGACTGGCTGCCTCCTGCACACCCCCTACTGGGGATCAAGCCCACAACCTGGGCATGTGCTCTTGACCAGAATCGAACCCCGGACCCTTCAGTCCACAGGCTGAGGCTCTATCCACTTAGCCAAACCCCCGAGGGCAAAAATATATTTTTTTAAAGTTACATATGTACATTTTTACAAACAGAGTAGAGTCGTATTTACTAAGAGGGTTGGGTTCAAAAGTACGTACATCAGGTGAAAACCAAACAAAAGTGAAATTAGCCTCGGGAAGTGCCTGCAGTCTGAGGCGTCCGAGAGCCACAGGGGGGAGGCCCGCCTGAGGGGCTGCTTCCCAGGCCGCCTCGTTCCCACCGTTCCCACCGGGGCTTCTGAAGAGCGCCCCCAGGTAAGCCTGCCCTCCATGAGGCTTTGCTGTGCATGAGCGCGTTCCTGTGTCTGTCCTTTTCCTATGGAAACAAAAGCATACAGATGTGAGCAGCAGGCTCTACACTTCACGGTCTCTATCGTCCTCTCCTGTTCCGGCTGCCCCCATGTTACCTGCTCTCCCTCCTCCACTCCGGCCACGGTCCCCGCAGTGTGGGCTTGGAACGATCCATCCCTATGTCATAGTTCTCAGCTGCCACCTTGTGGCTGTTACGTATATGTGGGGGTTTCTGCAATCATTTTTAAAATGTTTCAATGACAACCAACATACATTATAATATTAGTTTCAGGTGTACACACCGGTGGTTAGAGCTTACATAACTTACTAAGGGATCACCCCGAAAAATCCCCACCCATCTGACACCGTAGTTATTAGGATAATGTTATTTCCCCGTGCTGTACTGCACGTCCCCGTGATGATTCTATTACTACCGATTTGTACTTCTTATCCCTTCACCTTTCTCACCCACCCCAGCCATCCTCCCATCTGGCAACTGTCAAAATGTTCTCTGTACCTATGAGTATGTTTCTGTTCTGCTTGTTCATTTATTTTGTTTCTTAGACTCAATTGTTGATAGATATGTGTTTATTGCCATTTTATTGTTCATATTTTGGAGTGTTTTTTTTTCTTCTCCTACTTAAAGAGGTCCCTTTAACATTTTATATAATACTAGGGGTCCAGTGCACAAATTCGTGCACCTTGAAAGGAACTGTGGGCCTCGAGGCTACAGCGGGCACAGGGGTGGGTCTCAGCCCATTCTCTGTGCCCCTGCCCAGGCCCTCCCACCATGGGCCCAGGTCCCCTGTCTGCCGGCAGCCTTGCTCCTGCTGCTGCTGCTCCCACACACTGCTGGCGCAGACCCTGATTGCACCCGTTGATGGAACAGAGCGATTGGGGACAGCGCTAGCAGCGGGTGCAAGCAATGGCTACTGCCCCGACCGCCCCTCAGGAGCAGGGACAGGTGGAGAAGCCCTCAGGGGTGATTGGGGCCAGCAGCTGCTGCTCACACCCACTGATGGCACCAAGCGATCAGGACCGGTGCTGGGCGCCAGCAGCGGGTGCAAGCGGCAGCTCTGGCACTGGCTGCGGGCACAAGTGGGGCCAACGTGGGCAGCAGGTGCAAGCGCCCAGTGGGACCGTGGCACGCAGGTGCAAAGAATTTTCAGTAACCACCAGAAGCTCACCCCAATGACAGTGACTGGTGCCCCGCCTTGGTTGGGCGCCCCTGCTCACCAGTTCCACCATCCTGCCGCAGGCAATGCCCGCCATGTCCCACGCTCTGCCGCCTACTGCTAACGCCTGCCATGTTTAGTGCGTGCCCCCTGGTGGTCAGCACACGTCATAGCGACCGGTTGTTTGGTTGTTCCACCATTGGGTCTATTTGGATATTAGGGTTTTATGTATATAGACTAGTTTGGTGGTGATGAACTCCTTTAGCTTTTTCTTGGCTGGGAAGCTCTTTATCTGTTCTTTGATTCTAAGTGATAACTTTGCATGTCACAGGTATGTGTTTTAACCAGCCTTTTTAATGTGATGCTTGCCTCCCTGGCTTTGTAATCTGATGCCATGCCTCAGACCTTCTGCATTTCCATCAATACCACTCACTCGCCTGGCATTTAGGAACAACGTGCTACTTTTGTGACAGGTAAAGAGTGGAAAGATGTGCTTCCTTCCCGCGGAGCTGCCAGTGTCCCTGTGGGAGACACATGAGAATGAACTACAATAGTCGACATCCTTCAGGACAATCTGTCCCCAGAGCTTAAAGTCCTGGCAGGGTTGCACAGCACTTCAGAATTAGACGTAATTATCGTTTTCTCCCAATTGCCATGTAATTTTTATTTAAAAGCCCCAGTATTCCATGAGCAAGAACAAATTCCTCTCATAAGCCGTTAGTGAGCACCTTTTAACCACTGTCCTGCCAGCCTCGCAAGGGGGGCTGTGGGACCCTGTAACGCAGCCTTCTTACCCAGGGGCCTGGGAGGGAGCGCCCCACTCTCTCTGAAGGGGTCAGTGATGTCTTCACAGAAGAGTCCAGGCTGGAGCTCCAACCAGAGGCCCAGAGACTGAGGCTGGGAGGAAGTTAGAATCCCAGGACCCGGGAGAGCCCCGCTGTTTGGGGGGCGAAGCGGGCACTCTGCTCCCCAGCCCACAGCACTCCAGGATCTCACTTTTAACAGACTCACTCAAACTTCCTTAGGATAACTTATTTTCCCCCAAAACAATAGCTTACACGGAACCACAGGGGTTCCTGAGATAGAGTTTGACCAAATACTGCATTCCCGGATGTCTGGTCTCTCTTTCCTTAGTAGAATTTTCTCATTTCAAGATTCTTACTCTAAAGCAGCCCTCTTCTCACAGCCCACCCAGCCCTTGGAGCTGGCCTGGAAACTGGCAGCGACGGATCTCTCCAAGAAATCGCTGAAAAATACACTTCGGTCCCTAGGAGGGGAGAAAAAGGGGAGGAGAGGTGGTCCTGCTTTCTCTTCTCCTGGAATTTTGCATGTGTTGCCTATACAGTAACAGGAAAGATAACAGGCTGTTTAAGTACTTCCTGTATTAACTCGCACAGTCCTCATAATCCATAGAGAGGCAACAAAATTTGTCCAAAACCACACAAGCATCAACCTACGGGATCATCAAAATCAGGTCATTTAACCAAAGAAATCAGGCTTACTTGTTTGGAATGCTTTCATACCCCAGCGAAGATCTACTTACCCCTCTTCTGTATCTACTGCAGCCCTTGTAGTTTCTCAGTAGCATTAGCCTCTATTCCCGGAAAATATCGTCCTTGCACACTTATTCCGATCCCATGTCTACAGAATGCCCTGGGAACAGAATGTCCTGTCCTGTCCGTGGCTTGGTCAGCTAAGAGTCGTGGAAGGCGTTAGGGCATACTCTTCACCTGTCTTTCCTTCGTTATCATGAGGGAAGGACCAGCCGGTTTTCCATTTTTACTGAGATTTGGCAACCCTCCTCCCACTCCCCACCCCAGGTGCTTCAAAGAACCACTTGCAATACACTCAACATAACTTTCACGAATATTAAAAAGCAGCTTCAACCCTAGCCGGTTTGGCTCAGTGAATAGAGCATCGGCCTGTGGACTGAAGGGTCCTGGGTTCAATTCCAGTCAAGGGCACATACCTTGGTTGCAGGCTCAATCCCCGACCCTGGTCAGGTGCGTGTGGGAGGCAACCAACCAACGTGTCTCTCTCACATCGATCTTTCCTTCTCCTTTCCACTCTCTCTAAAAATCAATGGAAAAATATCCTCAGGTGAGGATCAACAACAACAGTAGCTTTAAAAGCTACTTTCGTCCTGACCGGTTTGACTCAGTGGATAGAGCATCAGCCTGTGGACTGAAGGGTCCCAGGTTCAATTCCAGTTAAGGGCATGTACCTTGGTTTCAGGCACATCCCCAGTAGGGAATGTGCAGGAGGCAGCTGATCAGTGTTTCTCTCTCACTGATGTTTCTAACTATCCCTCTCCCTTCCTCTCTGCAAAAAAATCAATAAAATATATATATTTTTTAAAAGCTACTTTCAAGCTTTTCTGTTCTGGACAAAAGACAAGTTTCTACATAGGTAAGCTGTTGTCTACATTGAAAACTGACATAAAAATCTCAAAACAATGTTAACCCTTTAAGTGCCAACCAATATCCTAGGAACTATGCTAAAATTGCCAAGGCATTTTTGCTGATTTTACAGCAGTTTAGGGAAAAAAAATTATGAATCGCAAGTAAATGAAGTTCCATATTCAGTATCTTCCACAAAATCGTCATCTTCACAGCAAGAATTGACATATTTAGCAATATCATCATCACTAATAAAAGCAGACTTGGAACTGGACACTGCAGGAGGAGCATGATAGCGCTCCCGGCACTTTTGGCAAAAGACAGGAGGAGCGCGATCGCACTCCCCGGCACTCTAGGGGCTAAGCAGAAGTTGTCATTTTTATTGGGTGCTTCCATTTGTATCCTATATAATAAAAGCGTAATATGCAAATCAACCAAATGGGAGAATGACTGGTCCGGGGGTGGGGGCGGGGGGGGGGCGGGGAGCAGGGGACGCCAGGCCAGCCAAGGCACGTCAGCGGGCAGAGGGAGGGGATGGCAATGGGGGGGGGGGCAGCGGTGACCAATGGCAGCAGAAAGATAATCAGGGGGGCAGGGCCAGCCGCTCGCCAGCCAGCACCAGCCCCAGATCAACCTGCTGGTCACCTCCTGCAGAGGGAGGCCAGACTGCGGCTTAGGCCCACTCCCTCGCGGGACATTACAAGGGCTCCCAGACTGCGAGAGGGTGCAGGCTGGCTGAGGGACCCTCCCGAGTGCACCAATTTTCGTGCACCAGGCCTCTAGTGTAGTATAAAAGCAGCAAACAATCTGTGGTACCAGAAGTTAGTGGTGGTGGTGACTTATGACTAGCAGTAGGAACTAGGGGACCTATGGGGATCCTAGTAGTGTTTCTTTCCGGATCCGAGCTGATTACAAAGGCTATTGCTGTTGTTCACGTGGTGCGCTGCCGGTATCATATACCATTATCTTGCCCATTTAGATAATTATGAAATTCCCTCCCTCACCCCTCAAGCATTTGCTTCTCCTCCATAACCTCTGTAGTATAGTTCTAATTCTTCTAAGTCTCCTCTATGTTTGTTCCCCTGCTCTGCTCATCCTAAATTCTGCAACAGTATCCCCTTCACCATTACACTCTTTTAAGAATCCCTATGACATAGGAAATCGTATGGAATAGTTTAATGCAAGTTTTCCAGTCAAGTACATAATGGAACACACATTTACTTCATTTCAGGGAAGGGTTATAGCATCTGTCCTCTCTCTTGGCCCCAGGAATGGACAGTTGCTATTAGTGGGGATGAGGTAACTTCCATTTTCTTTTTTTTTTTTTAAATATATTTTATTGATTTTTTACAGAGAGGAAGGGAAAGGGATAGAGAGTTAGAAACATCGATCAGCTGCCTCCTGCACACCCCTAACTGGGGATGTGCCCGCAACCAAGTACATGCCCTTGACTGGAATCGAACCCGGGACCCTTCAGTCCGCAGGCCGATGCTCTATCCACTGAGCCAAACCGGTTAGGGCTTTTCTCTCTTTTTTTAGTATATTTTTATTAGAGGCCTGATGCACAAAATTCGTGCATGGGGGAAAGGGGTGTCCCTCAGCCCGACCTGCGCCCTCTCACAATCTGGACCCCTCACTCCCAACTGCCCACCTCCTCACTAACCATCCGCCTGCTCACTCCTTAGCGCTGCCGCAGAGGCGGGAGAGGCTCCTGCCACCGCTGCTGCGCTCACCAGCCCTGAGCCCGACTTCTGGCTGAGCGGCACACCCGCTGTGGAAGCGCACTGACCACCAGAGGGCAGCTTCTGTGTTGAGCGCCTGCCCCTTGGTAGTCAGTGCGCGTCATAGCGACCAGGTCATTCTGGTTGTTCTGCCTTAACAGTTGCTGGCTTTTATAGATGATAGATAGATAGATAGATAGATAGATAGATAGATAGATAGATAGATAGATAGATAGATAGATTTCAGAGAAGGGAGAGGAATAGAAACCTCAATGATGAGAATCATTGATTGGGTGCCTCCTACATGTCTGACCGAGCCCACAACCCAGGCATGTGCCCTTGACCGGAATCAAACCCAGGACCCCTTCAGTCTGCAGGCTGACGTTCTATCCACTGAGCCAAACCAGCCAGGGCAACATCCATTTTCTTGAGGTTCCCATGTGTTCTTTTAACCACTTAATGTAATTCATTCCTGTAATTCCTCTTTTTTCAAATTGTACTGCATGGTAAGCTACATTGCACACTAAATCATATCATGGAATGAGTATTTCATACTTTTTGAGTTGTATACTACATGCATGTACATGCTTTCTGGGTCACACCTGTTCTATAAAGGCTAAAACGTCACCACCTCCTCAAAGGGTTTATTCTTTGAGTAGCAGCCCAAAGGGTTTCTATAAAAGTTATGATTCACTAAAGATAACACTAAGCAGCCCAGCAGGTATACAACGTTGTACTTGGCAATATATTCTTACAGCCAGGATCTCTTACTTAAGGGGACTTCTCTATATAAAAGTATTTATTAACCTGTTAACTATCTTCCTGCCTGCTTGCTAATAGGGCTTGAAAAGTTTGATGCATGAATCCTATATAATAAAAGGCTAATATGCAAATCGACCGAATGGCAGAAGGACCGGTCACTGACATGCACTGACCACCAGGGGACACTCAACGCAGGAGCTGCCCCCTGGTGGCCAGTGTGCTCCCACAGGGGGAGTGCCGCTCAGTCAGAAGCCAGGCTCATGGTTGGCGAGCACAGTGGTGGTGGCGGGAGCCTCTCCCACCTCTGTGGCAGCACTAAGGATGACTGACTGACAGCTTAAGCCCGCAAAGGCTCCCAGATTACAAGAGGCGCAGGCCAGGCTGAGGGACCCCCCCACCGCACCCCCGAGTGCACCATTTTCATGCACTGGGTCTCTAGTACTTAATAAAATAGCTTTCTAAGTTGATTAACATTTGAAATGAAGATAAAATAGGTTTATAAAGTTAAATCCAACATGAAGCATTATCAGCATGTGGTAGCTTTCTCCTATCCACTTTTTAAGTGCAAAATAATAGATTATCTCCTACACATCTTGCAGAGTGAGTTATGAGAATTAAATGTTATCATGTTTGCCTCTAGACAAAATTTTAATTAAACACACAAGTAGGAGAAAACCACTTTTAATTGAAAAATAAAACAATACATCTCAAATAAAACTCTGTTTAACAACATAAACGGTAATTTGTTGAAGAAATCGCTTCCCTAGGTGATAGTGTGGAATTTCGGTATGAGTATCAATACAACTTCCCTCCTTTATCCTGACTCAGTTATAAGCATATTAAAAATAAGAACCTTTTCAGGAATTTAAACTGAAAATCTGTAAAGCTTATCCTTATTTCTAATCCACTGGACAAGTGGGGAGATTTTAAACAAACATTTCCATACTGAAGAGTTCCCAGATAATAGCAAATACAGTCAATATTTCCTTTATGAAAAAGTTTATATAAAAGACACACGAGACTATTAGTGATATTGAACTAATCCACAAAATTTCAAAACACAATTTCATCAAGATGATCTCTACTACAACTTTCCTTTCAAGCTCCCACATCCCAAAATAGTTTAACTTGACATACTGGGAAGTATTAAATTTTGAAAGAAAGTACTAACTTTATTGCTTTAAGTTAGAAAAAAATCTATGGTCAAGTCTCTTATTAAAGAGTTAACAGCTATTCTTACAATTACACTCATGTAACTGCAGAAAAAATGTTCAAGCACGTGGTAAGCATCACTCTTTTGAATGACAAAGGCATTAGTTCATTGAGATGCATGGCTTTTGGTGACTGTTACTACCCATAAAGTCATCACTGTTTGACTGAGAAAGGCTTTTTACAAAAATCCACTTCCAAAATTAACATTTTTATTAAATCAAGTTTTAAAAAAATGTTCACTGTAGAAAAGTCAACAAGGGTTTTAACAAAACCAAAATATCCCTTTTTATACAATGTATGTATATATTAGCAACGACTTCAGAAATTTTATATTCTTTTAAAGAAAGCATAAACAATGTACATTAGTATGGAATGTCAGCTAACCCACTCTTCATCGTTTCCTCTGTGATTTGGGCCTTCTAGTACAAGTTCTCTTATGATTCTCATTAGTGAATACCAAGAACAAACAAACCCAGTCTGACCAACAAGCAGTGAAACAGAGCAGCTGGGAAATGTGTCACCACTTCAGTCGTGCATTATCGTTGAGCACAGAGAGCACCATATGGACAGGTCATTGAGTGTGTGTATAAACTCAATTTTTAAGGTGTAACAGCAGCCAACTAGACCACTTAGCATTTGGCTGTTACCTTTTAAAAGTGTGGTGATATACAAAATGTTAATCAAATCAAGTAAACACTTAAATCCCATATTGCTTATCTACTTTTAAATCTGAATAGAAATCCTGTATATAACCTGCATGCATGTGTGTATTATACATATACATCTTTAGCTCTGCTTGAATTTCTCAACTGAGATGGAGCCAAACTTCTCACTTAAATATATATGTAGAACATACAAGTGAATCACCAACTGAAAGTTTCTAATAAAAGTTTCATCTTAGCTAATGAGAAACACTAGCTATTGAAAAATTCTGAAGCTAAAGAGCTGTAAATTCAACTTAATATACATTAGGCTTATAAATTAGTCAGCCAAACAAACAAGATTTGAAATTAGCAACTGCCCGCCAAAGAAATAAATTTTCCTCGATAGTTCCTTCTAATAGCAAAAAAAAAAGAGAGAGAGAAGGAAATATCCTTACATTAAGCTTTTACTTTTTAAACAGTTAAAATTATTAAAGAAATCTCACTAGTCTTCAAAAATACTAAATGTTATATAAATACCATGTTCTTAGAGTTGAATTCTTCAGCTAGAATCTGTATTAAAATTTTTTCCTTTGGATTGTTTCATTAGCACTTCAAGTCTCCGTCTGCAACTCTGATAACTGGCTCAGATTTGTTAGGTTCGTATCAACCACATGTTTCTGCATTTGCTACTGTGTTGCCTGTGTTCAATAGCATCCCTAGGAGAAACCGCACCAAATTTCAAAAGCAACATAAAGAAAAATTCAAGAATGTGTAATATGAAAAAGATAACGTACAACAAGAATTCCCTTTTCGCCATTACATTAGTGAAATATAATCCTTTCAATGCTTTTAAAGATAATGTCCTAACATTTATTTTTAACTTTTCAAGAGAACAAAATTTTCAGATGGCCCACCTTTATTTTTCAATTTAAAAACTAAAACAATAGACTGAATTACTTTTATTAATATACACATCAAGTTATTGAAATGGTGAATGCATTAGTTTTCTCCTTAAAGATGGCACTTGCAGGTACAAAGATGCTCAGATGTCTGTAGCCTTCAGATGTTTACTTGAAAAGATTCTTCAACAGCAGTTTGATATTGGGTTTCCTCATCTAGCTGAAGATCCTAAAAAACAATAACATTAACATATCAATAGAAAACTATATTCCACTATTCAATACTTTGCCCAATATATTACACATCCTGACACACACTACACATAGTTGAAAAAGTTTATGTTACAACATATATCCTTTTCAATAAATGAACTATTATAGTTAAATAACAGTTTCTTAACCATCACATGAAGCTAAAAACTATAGCTCACTCAATCTTATACTACTGATCCTTAACTTTAACAATTCTGTTTGCTATCAATTATGTCTATGGGTTTGCTTTAGAATAGGCTCCCACTGACAATCTCAAGTAATTAAAATGACATATTTTTCTGTGGCAAGGTAAAACCACCTGCCAAATTGATCAAAAGTGGTTCACCAAATATGTTTTTGTTTTTCCAAGTACACAGATCTCCAGACATAGTAACCTTTCTTACAATGCGAATTTAAGAATAATCTACAATCCAAAATAATAAAAGCATAATATGCTAATTAGACTGGATGTCCCTCTGGACGAAGCCGGGGTTGCAAGGGAAGCCCGGGTCCTGGGTGCCAGAGGGAGGCTGGTGCCAGCAGCTGGGGAAAGGAAGGCCTTCTCTTGCACAAATTTTGTGCATCCAGCCTCTAGTTACTTCATAAAAATGCTAAAATTGTAAGAGCACACCTAAATTTTACATACGTTTGAACTGTTATTTTGAAATAGTATGATTAAAAATGCCAATTCCACAAAATAAACATTTATCAAGAATAACTATAATTTTGCCCTGGCCGGTATGGCTCAGTTGGAGTGTCATCCTGTACACCAAAAGGTTGCAGGTTCGATGCTCAGTTTGGGGTGTGAACGGGAGAAAACCATCAATGTTTCTTTCTCACATCAATGTTTATCTCTCTCTCTCCCTTCCTCTCTCTCTCAAAATCAATTTTTTAAAAAAAGAGTAATAGTCATTGTCAGAATTGCACATGCCTGCATTTACCTACACTTGAAAACAAGTACAGTATCAGCTATTCTCTGTTGGAATTAATGTTAAATTAGATAAAGTTTTAATTCACTGAAGTGAATAAAATGTAATCTCACAATAAATAAAACAAAGACCACATCTAATTTTTTAAAAATCATGATGACACCTTTGGGAGGCAGAAATTAACCCCATGCTTTGCTTTGGGGATCCATTTTTACATTATGAAACTTCCCTCATTCTCCCTGTAAAAGCAGTCAACTAAGGCCAAAATGTACAACTTAACTGGCTTTACTTGATAACTAAGCCCCCCCCATCTCAGAAATGTGTCTCGCATGCTGGATATATCTATCATAATGGGATTCACACACACTCACACTCATGAAAAAGACACCCTCCTTCGTCCGGTATATCCTTTTACTTCTCTAGCAAGTACCTAGACAGTTTCATCTAACCCACTGTGTTCATCTGAGGTTTTGCTCTTCCTCTGTTAATTATGTCTCTAGTACAGGAGGTGGACAGTATATTAAACTTTTCACCACTTCCACAAACCAAAATTCACCTAAATTATAAAAACAACAGAACTTGCTCTGTAACCATCCAATATGATACAACGGTTTGCCTCAAAACTCAAGTCTACATTGAGAAAGTCAATTTAACTTTAATACTTAAACAGTATTTTCTTAATCTCGCAGAATTCACTTACCACAAATTCTCCATAATCAAACTGATGTCTTTGATTTAGATGACTAACGAAATTTCTAGTAATCTGGCTAGGATCTCCCCAAGGAAGAGACACACAAATAGGACATGTCTATGAGAAACAATGTTTTAAATAAAAAACAATAAAAATAAAATGTTATAATTATTGAAGGCATTAAAACACAGGCTTATATAACTGAAAACACCTACATGAAAAGCATTTCTATAAGCCAAATTCCATGACTAGATCATTTGTCTACCAAATTACCTTAAATATAAACTACACGAACACAACACAATGCAAAGAGGATCTTATACATTCTATTACTTAAATCCCCAATTACACAACTGTTCCAAGAGACACACCACATCCAGCCTTTAGCAATATTAATTGTAATGGCAATTATCATTAACCAGTATGTAAACTCACTTGAGCCACACAATAACTGTTATATAATTATTATAAGCTTTATTTCACTTATAAGTAAAATGAAAGGGTAGTAAACTTTAAATTGTATTCTTAAGGTTTTAAATGAAGTACATCTTAAAAAATGAATGGATTACTGAAATGAAATAAAAAAGAACTTTAGTAATTGAACTCTAGCCAAGTCTATGCTATATTGAACATAACGTAGAAACAAATAAAAATTTGGTAATGCAATACAAAACAAAATCTCTTAAATAGGAGGTTTTTCCTAGAGACAGCTTTGGCACTTCTATTTGTTTATTTAACAGTAACTGACCCTGCTAAGTCTCCCTTAGTACTAGGAGAGAGCTTATGGACAGCCTCAATAGTTAACTGAGGCATAGTTTTTCACATTTTTGTTCTAGTACATCCACTAAAACTGCTTAGAAATATCTACAATCCTTATTTTATTTATAACATTTCCTTCTATATCAAAATGTACAACTGAAAGGGAAGTATCTCTTCTAGCTCAAGTTTCTCCTGCTTCACCCACAACTGAAGTCACTTACCTGTGGAACTCATGTTCCAAATGAGGAGTTGTAGGGTTACTAACACACGATGTTGAAATCCTGCACTCTATCTCCTTCACTCACCAAAAAGGTCTCTCCACTTTCTTACCCTCAAGATGGTATAAAAAGGATATATATGCACCAAAAAGAAAGTATGATTCCTTTCTTTCCTGGCTGTATGAATTCACATACTCGAGTCTGCAAGGATCCACACTGAGAACACCTAGTGGCTTTATTCTCACATGTAGTTTTCACCTGTAGCAGACCCACCTGACCAGGCTGAGCTGACTGCATCCGGCACAGACCAAGAAACCGAGCAGCCCCAACAGAGCTGGGTCTTGCCCCCTCGGTAGTGAGTTCCCAGTTCACTCTCATTACTTCCCTCTTCTCTAGGCCCGTGGTCGGCAAACTGCGGCTCTTTGGCCCCTTGAGTGTGGCTCTTCCTAAGCCTTAGGAGTACCCTAATTAAGTTAATAACAATGTACCTACCTATCTAGTTTAAGTTTAAAAAATTTGGCTCTCAAAAGAAATTTCAAGCCAAAACTGGTTTGGCTCAGTGGATAGAGCGTCGGCCTGTGGACTGAAAGGTCCCAGGTTCGATTCCAGCCAAGGGCATGTACCTGGGTTGCGGGCACATCCCCAGTAGGGGATGTGCAGGAGGCAGCTGATCGATGTTTCTCTCTCATTGATGTTTCTAACTCTCTATCTCTCTCCCTTCCTCTCTGTAAAACATCAATAAAATATATTAAAAAAAAAAAAAAAAGAAATTTCAATCGCTGTACTGTTGATATTTGGCTCTGCTGACTAATGAGTTTGCCGACCACTGCTCTAGATAGACTATTCTCCTATGTAACACTCACAATAAGCATCTCTCTTTTATAAGTTACTGAAATCTCATTTTGCTTCAAACCTTTCATCTTTTGTTGACAAAAATCTACCTTATTGATAATGCCCCTTCCAAATTTAAAACTACCTTCCCTGTTGTTCACACGAAGTGAAATAAACGAACAGCATACTTTAAGCAGCAGGCTGTCTTAAACATATGTACTTACCACAGGAACTATTTGAAATAGGTGATGACTGTTACAGTGATCCAGTAAACGCTGTCTGGTAAAATTTGATTCTTGACACAAGGGACACTTAAAGGTGGGATGCCCAGAACTATAAAACAATTTTAAATGAAGTATAAATTTGAAATCACAAACCAAAACACAGAAATAATGCTCTCCTGTTCTTAAGTCAATTACTTACGTTTCTTTTTTTTTAAGTTATAATAGACTATTCAAAGATTCTCTAATTTTGAAAAATAAATGTTTTCGATAAATAATCTGCAACAGATGTTCCCAATCTCAGTTTACAGTATAGTTAATGTCTCAGTAAATTTTTTTATGGTGCCTCTAAGCCAAAATAAAAACAAACATAGCTGTTCCATGTACTGAGTAGTTAGGTCCAAAAATTTAATTTAGTCGTTCGTGTGAGGCCAACAGATGCCACTGAATGTACCCTGAAAAGTTTAATATCCTGTGGTGGCAGCCCTATTTGGAAGCCCCTATCTAGGAACTTAATTTTGAAAAGACTTTCATCAATATCTTTCATCTATCACAGCCTCTGGGAATCTAAATACAAAATTCCTAGGAAAAAGTGAAAATCGAAAAAGCACTAATTACCAGAATGATCAGTATTTCAAAGAACTTATATGCATATATGCATAACCCATGGATACAGACAATAGTGTGATGAAGGCCTGGGGTGGGGTGGGGTGGGTTGTGGGGAGAAGGGGTCAATGGTGAATAAAAGGGGACATCTAATACTTTCAACAATAAAAAATAAATAAACATGATAGACCAAAAAAAAAGAAAGAAAAGCATCCTTTCATGAAAAAAAAAAAGCACAACATTTTGAGGATGGTGATTCACTGGTTGTAATGCCTCTGAGTTTCAACAAGGGACGGTTCAATATTGACAACCTGCCTACACTATGCATGGAAGAGACATCATCACTGTGGAGGAAGAGAGCTAGACTCTTCGAATTTAATGTGATCCGTAAAATCAGCAACTGCATCATTTATTTCTAAACTACTAAGTTCTAGCATAATATCTGGTGATTTAACGGAATAAAAATTTTTTAATTTAAAAAGCTATTATTTAATAAAGTAGCAGTATTTTCAAAAGCTTACCTTGTATTCTCTTGATACGTTTCTATGTTATCAGATGTAGATGTTTCACTCCTATTACTTAAGAAGCAAAGGGGGTAAAGTTAATACCTCAAGCAATAACGCACATTATAGATTCATTAACTTGAACTGCTAATGAAGAAGGCTAGTCCATATTTGTTGTAAAAGCCTGAACTTCAAATAGTTCTGAACAACAAAAAGGAGGGCATTAATTACTTTTCAAATAAATTCTGATAAGACAGTTTATTGTGCCTTTATGTCCTTCAAAATTAATTTATGCAGCTACCAAAGTATAGAGAATATAGAATTTGGCATAATTACCTTAAATCTACAGCATGATAACATTTCCCCAGGTCCTTTAGACTTTAAAATTATGACTACCTCCACCTCTATCCAGGTTAGTAAGTATCTGAATGCTGGGATAGACTCAAAAATTCATAAACGTTCTGATTTGTAACTGGATATGGTTTAAGGTTGTGGCCTCCAAAGTAGAGTAGGTTTAAGAAAATATCTCAGTGCTCATTTTCCAAAAAGAAACTAGGCTCTCGAACATTTAATACATAGAATTACCTGACACCCTCATTCAGACCCCATGCTTGAGACATGTGTCATATGCAGTATTAGAGAAGCCCTGAGGGAAGCGTGGGCATTCCATACAGGGACACTACAGAATTCATCAATGAGGTCAATTTTATAAAAACAAGGCCTTTCAATAGGAGACATGTTGAAATAGAAACGAGTTAGCTAGTGAACAAAAAACTGTACCACACAGGTTTAAGGGTTGTTCAACTTAAAAGCTGGCTCTTCATTTTCCTTTTATAGGAAGACAAGCAGCACAGCCAGTCCTCTCTACCCAAGAATTCTGCACCCACAGATTCAACCAACCATGGATTAAAAATATTCGGGGGGGGGGGGGGAATCTCGGGAAGTTCTGAAAAGCAAAACTTGAATTTCCCACACACCGATCGGCTGCCTCCTACAGCCCCTTACCAGGGATTGAGCCCTCAACTCAGGGCATGTGCCCGACTGGGAGTCAAACGGTGACCTCCTCATTCATGGGACACTCACCGGCCGGACTACCATAGCAGTTTTAACTGAAGAGTAGGGAAAAGCCCGACTGCAGTAGAGCAATTAAATGTAAAAAAATTAGCAACATGTGAAATGAATTGCTACTAAAAATAGAATCTGAAGAGACTCTGCTTGGCATACTGTCCCCTGGGGCCTTTCTATAATAGTGCCTATATTGCCTTTCTTTACACAATGTGTGTGTGCTTGCTACTGAGTTTTTAAAAATTAAACACTTCACTGTTACAGATACACACAGGGGTGGTAATACTAGAAAGAAAAGGGAGTGACCCAAAAAAGAGGACAGTGGTCACCTCTGGGCATATGGGACTCAGATGGTCATGGGTTCAAAAGGAGATTGTAAGGTGGTAAAAAATGTTTAATTTCTTTTGACCTGGGTTTGTGGATAACTAGGTATTTATCACTATTTTTTAAAACACACAGGCATTTTGGCCATTCTTCTATATGAAATACATTTTCTAAAATGTCTAATGTACAGAAATATGAGACAATATGATACAAATCAAGCCAAATGCTAGTTTTTTAAAAATTGAGACAAAATAGAAATAAGAATTTACTTGTATCAGGTCTCACTTTACATGACATTTAATTGTCAGAGTAGAAATCTCAAACAACTCTATTTATTAGGTAGCATACAAGAAGATTCCAGTTTGTACACTACTGAAAGGAATTTTTTTCTAGTTTTTAAATTTCAGCTGCAAAATAGCCTTCAACTCTCAAGTCTATTTTTTATCCAAAAAAGTGTCAATTTTCCTAAAATGATTTTTAAATAACATAAGCTTAAGTATATCATATCTAATGCATAGAAATCTGAGACAATAAGATACAAATCAAGCCAAACCTTAGTTTTTAAAAAATTGAGACTATGAACATAAACTGATAAACAAAAATAGAATCAGAGACATAGAAACATTGAACAGACTGTACAACCTACAGGAAGGGGGTGAGGGGGCTAGAGAGCACCCCAAGGACTTATATGCATGCATATGAGCATAACCAATGGACACAGACAGTAGGGGGGTGAGGGCATGTGCTGGGGGGTGGGAGCGACCAGGGAGAGGTCAATGAGGGGAAAAGGAGACTCATGTAATACTTTAAACAATAAAGAATTTAAGTTAAAAATAAAATAAAATAAAAATAAAATAAAAATTGAGACTAAAATAGAACGAAGAACTTACTAGTACCAGATCTCACCAGATCAGCTGATCTACCAGATGTAATCTTTCATGTATCAAACTTCTGAATACACAAATGATATAGTTCTCATATCATTTTACTTTAAACAGACACACAAACAAAACAAACCTGATCATATAATTCCCAAAACAATTTCAATAAAAAATTCTCTTTTTAAGAATAAATATTGCTTACCTGTTCCCTACTGAATCTTGAGAGATCTGAAAGTTTGGAATGATAGCAGAAACACCATATTCATCTTGATACTTCTTACAAGATTTGTAATGATGTCTCATGCGATAGAATTTAATCTGTAAATTATTAAAATTTAATGTGACTTTTATTTAAAATAGAACTCACCAAGATTTGAGATATTGTCAAAAGAGAAAAAAAGATAAAACTAGATAACTAAATACCCCATTTAAACAAGAGGTTCTATTTAAGTACATCGTTTAATTCTCAATTGTTTCTGTCCATTAGGTGTGAAACAATGGAGAAGAGTCCATCAGTCTGTAAACTCACTGCAAAAAATATCTATCTAATAGGGTAATATGCAAATTGGTCAGGATGCTGTCACAGTAACGACTGATCAGCAGGCTGTGTGCGCAGGAGGTGCGAGTGGGCGGGGACTTGCAGCGTCAGGGACAGGGGTGGGGACTTGCAGCGTCGGGATGCCGGCTGCCGCTTGCCCTGGGCCGGCCCCGGGCTCAGGCAAGCTGCCAATGGTCGCTGCCACTGCAAGGGCCCAAGGCTCAGGCAATGATGGCTGGGCGAGGCTCAGGCAAGCCGCAGTGGCTGCGAAGACCCGAGGCTCAGGCAGCCTCACAGGTGGCAGTGGCAGCAACAGAGGCGTGATGGGGGCATCGCCTTCCTCTGATCTCCTACAGAGGGAGGCCAGAGGCAGCAGCAGCCAGGGAGTGATGGGGGCGGTGCCTTTCCCTGATCAGCCAGTCGCCTCTGGCAGAGACAGGACATCCCTGAGGGCTCCTGGACTGTGAGAAGGGGCAGGCCGAGTTGAGGGACCACTCCCTCCCCCCCAGTGTACAAATTTCGTGCACTGGGCCTCTAGTTAAAAAATAACTTTACACTTAAAACAATACTACTAATAAAAGATAAATGAAAGTACTACGAGGTTGGCTCAGGGTACTGGGCATTGCTTTATTCTTTACTGCAACTCAGCAGAGTTAGAAAGCACTTTAAAAAAATTACGTTTCTCAATTAACACTTTTTTCAGTTTCTCAGTGAGGAACAGAGCCAAAAATCTCTCAGGTGTATTTTCCAGGTTTATTTCATTGCCCTGTCAGTTAAGACCTTCCTCAAAGAGACGGAAACACAGACTGACTTGTGTGAATGCATGAAATAGCAACTGGTTTTACTCACTGACTGCATTAGCTATTTGAAAAAGTTGCTGCAATAACTTCATAGGATATGGCTTCACCATTTCACTCCCTCTCCAAATGATAGAACAATAAAATCCCAATTGGAGAATTAATGCCAGTTATTTGTCAATACCTGACATTCCCACTTGTTCCAAAAAACTTAGGCAAAGTCTTCTGCCAGATATTTTGTGATTTCTTATATAAAACACATAAATACACAAGTAAAGTGGGCTGCTAATGATTTCTTTAACTACCTAAATCCATCAGGCCATTTCTATGTGCAAAATTGCAATAATGCCCTAGCTGGTTTGGCTCAGTAGATAGAGCATCGGCCTGCGGACTAAAGGGTCCCGGGTTCAATTCCAATCAAGGGCATGTGCCCAGGTTGCAGGCCTGATCGATCCCCAGTGGGGGGTGCACAGGAGGAAGCCGATCAATGATTCTTTCTCTTAATTGATGTTTCTATCTCTCTTTCCCTCCCCCATCAGAAAAAACTATTTAATGGTTGAATTTGTACCAGAATGGAGTTTAAAGGACTTAAATGCCAATTTGCTCATTTAATTCATTTAGTAAATAATAAATGAGTAATTACTTTGAGAAAAAGAAACCATGATAAAAATTATGGCAAAGTCAGATTGTATCTTTCAGTCTCTGTTCTCTATAAGTTTATAATCTACTAAAGGCCCGGTGCATGAATTCGTGCACCAGCGGGGTCCCTCAGCCTGGCCTGCGAGATCAGGCCGAAACCAGCTCTTCAACATCCCCTGAGGGGTCCCAGATTGTGAGAGGGCACAGGCCAAGCCGAGGGATCCCACCGGTGCACAATCAGGGCCGGGGAGGGACGCAGGAGTTTGGCCAGCCAGGCAGGGACCGCAGGAGGGCTCCAGGGTGTGTCCAGCCTGTCTCACTCAGTCCCACTTGGCCAAACCCCAGCAGCAAGCTAACCTACTGGTCAGAGTGTCTGCCCCGCGGTAGTCAGTGCACATCATAGCGACTGGTCGACCGGTCAACTGTCTGCCCCCTGGTGGTCAGTGCACATCATAGCAACTGGTTGACCGGTTGATTGTCCCCTGGTGATTAGTGCACATCATAGTGACCGGTTGAGTGGCCTTAGCATATCATTAGCATATTATACTCTGAATAGTAGCCCTGCACACGAATCCATGTGCCAGTAGCTCGCCAGTAGCTCATTGCCACCCTCCAGTAGCTCTCCACCCACTGCCCCACCCTCCTGTAGCTTTCCCCACCCCCTCTCCCCGCCCCCCCTCATAACTTGCTGCCCCACTCTCCTGCTGATCCATGATCCAGTCATTACGCGGTTGGTCATTACACATCACGGCGTAACGACCATTTGAATATTACATCTTTATTATATAGGACTGGTTGAACAGATGACTGGACACTTAGCTTATTAGGCTTTTATTACATAGAATAGCCATCACTCTTTTTTTTTTTTTTTTTTTTTGCATTTTCACCCCAATTCCCAATCTAAATGACTTCTTCCCTTCAAAACAATACCCATCAAGAATATTCAGACAGGAACTTCAGGACAGAAACTTGACTTGCAAGAGCTATTTCACACTTACTGTACCTGTTTTGCACAACATCTGCAGCTACCAGATAACTTCCTCATGATATTTTCAAGGTCTAAGGCCCGTTCAGGACATGCTCTTTCTCTTCTAGTCACATTTCCACGACAGAGCGGACAATGTATTCCACTTTCTCGCATTGCAGTCAGGAAACATTTTCTACAAAAACTAAACCAAACAGTTGTGACATGTTAACTACAGAAAAAGCAGTCTTTTCATTGCTATAATTAAACACAAACAAGCACTTACAGATATGCATTCGTGCTAAATAAGTGAGGCAATACACATGTACATAAATCTCAGAATTTTAAAAACTGTATGTGTATTTCTCAGAGTGTAATACTAATCACTGGGCTTCATGGGAATATAAAAGAAACTACAATCAAGTCTGCTTTATAATTTTTTTAACATAATACATGAAAAATAAACATTATATCATTTAGTAGCTCTGTGATCTCACACTGCCTTCCTTGCCCTTATAAAAATGAAAGAATGGACCATATCCGCTTTTGTCTCAAGTTGATGTATATCAAGATGTTGTTCCACGGGATATGAACAGGTCTACTACAGAACAGCACACAAATTGATCTGGAAAATTATAGGATAAACAAAGTTAATAAGGTATCTTTTTTTTTTTTTAATCCTTACCTGAGGATATTTTTCCATTGACTTTTAGAGAGAGTGGAAGGGAGGGGGAGAGACAGAGAGAGAGAGACACACACACACACATTTGATTCATTGCCTCCCTCAGACACCCTGACCAGGGCAGGGGATAGAGCCTGCAACCAAGAATCAAACCTGGGACCCTTCAGTACACAGGCCAACACTCTTATCCACTGAGCCAAACCAAAACCAGCTACGGCAATAAGATATCTTCTGCTAAGAAAAATATAAGTGTTGCCCAAACTTATGTGGTCAGGAAATATAAAAATTTCCCACAACAGTGTGCAATGGAATATAACTTGAAAAATATTTAAGAACCCTTCCAGCTCTAACTGTCTATAACCAACATTACACTAACTGAAACCAAATTACTAAAATTTTAATTTCTTCTCCCTTAACACAATGAAATACCAAATTTGATCAATTTGCTTTTAGAAAAACCAGGTAAAACATTGCCATCTATATCTGAATCCATCTATATCTCAACCCCCTATAAATTCAAGTATACCAATTTTCCTCAACTATACTAAATTTGAGAGGTAATAGTATAATAACAGATTACAGAATCTGAGTTTCCTAACTGTAGCATTGAACAAGTCACTTTTCCCCTCTAAAATCAATTTCCTATCATAAAATAAAAAATTATCTATACTTGATAGGGTTGTTCAGAGGATTAAAGAAAGTAATGCAGTAAAATGCTTATCACAGTGTTTTTGATATTTAGGAAAGTGCTCAATAAATAGTAGCTAATACCTTTAAAGTAGTATTAGAAGTGACTACCAATTATTAAGACATTAAAAATATTCACCAAAGCCGAAACTGGTTTGGCTCAGTGGATAGAGCATCGGCCTGCGGACTGAAGGGTCCCAGGTTCGATTCCGGTCAAGGGCATGTACCTGGGTTGCGGGCATATCCCCAGTAGGAGATGTGCAGGAGGCAGCTGATTGATGTTTCTAACTCTCTATCTCTCTCCCTTCCTCTCTGTAAAAAATCAATAAAATATATTTAAAAGAAAAAAAAAATATTCACCAAAACCAGGAGTAATAAATAAAATAAAAACCCACAGAGTAATACTGAGATACCATTTTCCAGTTATCAAACTAAAAACTAGTTTAAAAAATAACAGTGTTAGAGTGCTCCACATACTTGGATAGCAATTTGTCAATCCTTGAAGAAAGGTGTCCCAAAAGTCTGAGTGCCATTTTAAGCTTTAATAACTTCAAATGTATAAATATTACAAAGTGAAAAAAACCAACACTTCCAAGTTTAATTCTTTAAATTAAAAATTTAAAGTTTAGCCTTAACCAGTTTGGCTCAGTGGATAGAGCATCGGCCTGCGGACTGAAGGGTCCCAGGTTCAATTCTGGTTAAGGGCATGTACCTTGGTTGCGGGCACATCCCCAGTAGAGGGTGTGCAGGAGGCAGCTGATTGATGTTTCTCTCTCAGCAATATTTCTAACTCTTTATCCCTCTTCCTTCCTCTCTGTAAAATATATATTTTTAAAAACTGTTTAATTGTTTATGTTTTCTAATCTTTGAATAATAAATTTTTAAATTATGTTTCAGTGCTTGCATTCTTTCATAAGAGGAATTAGAACAAAAACAAAACACTAACTGAAATAATAGAGTAGACCAATGATTTTCAACCTTTTTAATCTCATGCACACATAAACTAATTACTAAAATTCTGCAGTATCAGAAAAATTTTTTTTCCTGATCTGACAAAAAATATAAGCATAATTATGATTCACTCATACCCGATGGCTATTGTTATATTGGCTGTTATCTTTTTTTTATTTGACAATCCAAGGGAAAAGAGGTCAATGTCCCTGACCAAACAGTCCAGTATTGCATGTTCTAAAAATTCTTGTGGAGCCCTGGCCAGGTAGCTCAGCGGGTTAGAGCCTCATCTTCAGTCTTACCAAAAAAAAAAAAAATTATGTTGAGATCTGACTGCAATTCCATTAACATTTTTAGAGTTATCTGGGGAAGAACTGACATCTTAATTTTACTGTTTTGTCCATAAATATGTCAGCTCTCTTATCTTGTGTGTTTCAATAAAGTTTTTAAATTTCCCTATAGAAGCTTCATAATGTTTATTAGCTTTATTCTAATAAACACTAAATATTCTAAACTATTGCTCTTGTATCCAGAAACCTCTCTGTACTATCCTATTGGTCTAACAGTTTCTCAGTTGTCACGCTTAGGGTTTGCATTAGTGTTATCATCTACAAATTACACTCAGATGTACACACCCAAAACAATACTGTATATTGGTTACCAGATGCATTCATTTTGAAAGTTTAAAGTTAAGGGGGTGGGGAGATAAAAAAAACTTTATAAATTCATAAGTTTTACTTATAAGCATACACACAAAAGTCCTAAATCAGGCACAATGATATAAGAGAAAGGGTGTGGAATAGTTTTTTTGTTTCACTTTTGACTGATTTTAGAGAGAGAGGAAAGTAGGAAGAAAAAGGGGAGGAAGAAAGCGGGGGGCGAGAAACCAATTTGTTGTTCCACTTATTTATGCATTCACTGGTTGCTTCTTATATGTGCCCTGCCTGGGAGTGAACACCTTTGTGTATGGGGATGATGCTCTAAACCAGTGGTCTCAAACCATGAGGTCTGAAAGGTTGGTGACCACTGCTCTAAACAACTGAACTACCTACATGGCCAGGGCTAGTTCTTTTGTTGTTGTTGTTTTATCTTAAATCTAATCTTAGCAAACCAAGCAAAACTGGCATTTAAAACAATTATCCTATGTGTAATTTTGCTTTATATCAGAACACACAGCCAATATATTTCAAAATAAACTACACGTAAAATCTGCAATTTCTTTGTTAATACTGCTAGCAACTATCCTGAAGAGCACCATGAAGGAAATTTCAAAAGTCAGCATCTATTCTGGTCCAAAATATTTTTAATATATGATCAAAAGCTTTTCTGGGTGGCTCAGTTGGTTGGAGTATCAATCCAATGCACCAAGGTTGCAGGTTCAATCCCATCAGGGCACATATAGAAGGCAACCAGTAAATGCACGGATAGGTGGGACAACACATCAATGTTTCTCCGTCACTCTCTCTCAAATCAATAAAAAAAAAAAAATGAATTATATTAAAAAGCTTTTACACACTTTTCTAAAAGCCAAGTATTTATTTAGTTGAAAATTACTGTTAATTGACTGTGTTCCTTCAGGGACACATCTTTTTTCTTTTGCCTTGCATATTAGCTAAATGTTGAATTAATTTTCACTGAAAAGTAAAAACAATACCAAAAACTTACATGCAATAAGTTGAACAAACTGTACAATAAACTCTTTAAATATTAATGTCATTGCTATAGACAACTGACATTGCCAAAAATAATAAAAAAGATTCACATAAGAAACTAAAAAAAGTAATCAGGTTTAAAATTAACTTAGGACTTAATATTTATTCAAAATGTAAAGACAAAAAGAAACATTTCCAGTTAAAATAGACAACATAATAAGTGCAAAACAAGGGGCTTTATTAAATAGACTAGAGGCCCGGTACATAAAAATTTGTGCACTGGGGTGGGGGGGGGCGTGTCCCTCAGCCCGGCCTATGCCCTCTCGCAGTCTGGGACCCCTCGGGGGTGACCACCTGCTGGCTTAGGCCCACTCCCTGGGGGATCGGGCCCAAGCTGGCAGTCAGACATCCCTCTGGCAGCCTGGCAGCCCTCGGGGGATGTCCACTTGCCAGCAGGGAGCAGACCTAAGCTACAGTCGGACATCCGTAGCACTGCTGAGGAGGCAGGAGAGGCTCCCACCACCACCGCTGTACTGGCAGCCATCAGCCTGGCTTGTGGCTGAGCAGAGCTCCCCCATGTGGGAGTGCACTGACCACCAGAGGGCAGCTCCTGCATTGAGCATCTGCCCCTGGTGGTCAGTGTGTTTCATAGTGACCAGTCATTTGCTGTTAGGGTCAGTTTGCACATTACCCTTTTACTATATAGGATAGAGGCCTGGTGCATGGGTGAGGGCCGGCTGGTTTGCCCTGAAGGGTGTCCCGGATCAGGGTGGGGGTCCCGCTTGGGTGCCTGGCCAGCCTGGGTGAGGGGCTGATTGCTGTTTGCAGCTGGTCACACCCCCTTCAGGGTGGGGGTCCCCACTGGGGTGCTTGGCCAGCCTGGGTGAGGGGCTGATGGCTGTATGCAGGCTGGTCAAGCCCCCCCAGTGGGACCCTCACCCCATCACCCCATGGAGGTTTGGCCAGCCTGGGTAAGGGGCTGATGGCTTTTTTCAGGCTGGCCACATACCCTTTATGGTAGGGGGTCTCCACTGGGGTGCCTGGCCAGTCTGGGTGAGGGGCTGAGGGCTGTTTTCAGGCTGGCCAAGCCCCCCGGCGACGGAAGCTCCCAGCCTCTTTTTTTTTTCGTTTTTATTCTGGGATTTATTTACCTTCTACAATTAAAACTTTGTAGCATTGAGAGGAGCTCAGAGCCGGCCAGGGTGGGCGGGAGGGAAGCCTCCTGCTCTCTCCAGCTCCGTGGCCACGGCCGGCTGAAAGCAGGTATCTGGGATTTATTTACCTTCTATAATTGAAACTTTGTTGCTCTGAGTGGAGCTCAGAGCCCGCCATGGCAAGCGGGAAGCTTGGCTTCCTCCATCATTGGGACAACCAAGCCTCCTGCTTGCTCCGGCTCCGTGGCTGCCGGCCGCCATCTTGGTTGGGTTAATTTTCATATAGTCGCTCTGACTGGCTGGTGGGCGTGACTTAAGGTGTAGCGAAGGTATGGTCAATTTGCATGTTTGGCTTTTATTAGTGTAGACACTGAAACTTCTTAAAGAAGACTGGCAAGATATATCTTAGACAGCAAAAGTGATTAATAGGTACAAAGACGATTTACTGGGAGAAAGAGAGACTTTTCAATCAATGATGTTGGAGTGCCCAGCAAGCATGGCTCAGTGACTGAGCCTGGACCTATGAACCCGGAGGTCACGGTTCGATTCCTGGTCAGAATATCCATTTATTTAAAAAAAAAAAAAAAAAAAAAAACAAAGAAAGAAAGAAGAGAAAAGAAAAGGCCCTGGCCAGGGATTGAACCTGAAACAAGGTATGTGCCCTTGACCAGGAATCAAACCAGCAACCCTTTGGTGCGCTGGCCAATGCTCTAACCACTGAGCATACCAGCCAGGGCTCACATTCAATATTGTTAATTCAACTTTACATGCTTTTCAAAATATTACATCTCACCTAGGCAATATTAAACCATTTCCTTATAATTTTTCTATGTCTACTGTCACATTCCATCCTGGGTTTTCTTCCTATCCTGTCCATTCCTTCACAGACTGCACTTTTCTTCACTCCGTATCTTAAAATGTATTCTTCAGCACTTTGTTTTATCTAAGCCCTCTGCTATCTTTTAATTTATATACCTCTTTCGGTAGCAACATCCATAGCACAGGTTTAGCTCCATTCCCCAGACCTACGTACACACACCTAACTAACGAACATACATTCATCAAAGCTTACAGGATATCCTTAAAATGTCAAAAATCTTTTCAGTCCCAGTATCATTACCTTGATTCAGGTTCTAATCATTTCCCTCTTTGACACAGCAATGGATGGCCTTTTAACTAGTCTCACCAATAACAAGCTGACCCTGTACTAAAGAGAACTTACTAGCCCCGGTCGGGTAGTTCAGTAGGTTATAGGGTTGACCCAATATGCCAAAATTGTGGGTTCGATCCCTGGTCAGAGCACATACAAGAATCAACCAACGGCCCTGTCCAGTGTGACTCAGTTGGTTGAGTATCATACCATGCACTGAGAGGTCGACGGATTCAATTCCTGGTCAGGGCACATGCCTGGTTGCAGGCTCAATCCCCAGTAGAGGCTATGCAGGAGGAAGCCGATCAATGTTTCTCTCTCGCTCCCTCTCCCTTCATCTCTCTCTAAAATCAATAAAAACATATTTTAAAAAAATCACCCAATGAATGCATAAACAAGTAGAAATGTTCCCCTCTAAAAATCAATCAGTAAAAAACAATAATAAATAAGTAAGTGGAACAAATCAATGTTAAAACAAATAAATAAATGAGAACTTATTACAACTGAAATGCCACTCCCCTGCCAAAATTATTGAATTGGTCTCTATGGCTTCAGGAAAAAGTTTTGGTTTACAAAGTAAGTTCCTGCCAATCTCTCTCAGCTCCAGCTCCACTACACTCATCCTTTGGCTTCAGCCAAACTTTGTAGTCCAGTATGTCATCCTCTGTAATCCCTGCTGGCCTCTGCATATGCTAGAAACCTCATCCAGGTGTATTCAACCAACCCGGAACACCAAATCTGACCTAAAGCATTACTTCCTCCAGGAAGTGTCCCCTGTACTCACAGGCTGAGTTAGATGCCTTTGCAATGCTCACACCAAACGTCCTACCTGACCCTCTTTCACAGCAATCCCATTCATCCAGGCCTTCTCCATCAGACCCTTATTAAAGGAAGGAGCACTCTGTCCCCTGTACCCGACCCACAGAAAGCACTCAACATTTTGGTAAAGTTAATCTATGATAAGGAACTTGCTCCTTTGCCTGGAACAGTGCGGGCAAATCCTCTGCTGTCACTGAAGTGGTAGTGAGAACATTTTCTTTTCTAACAGACCCACAGTGCCCTTCATCTCTCACTACCCACCAATCCAAAACTGACTCTGGGCTAACTATAAGTTTGTTTAAAGGCACAGGTTTGTCTTTTGTGAAAAGGGAAGAGCAAATGAATTTAATCTAGATTATTTAAAACATAATCCTATTTCTCCACAACACTCCTTTCATCCATCAGGCACTGTTCCACCATTACCACCCCTTCCAATAAAACTCTTTCCCTTCTGCTTCCTTCAATTCATTGTTCAGCCAGAACCTGGAACAACTGTGTCTGCTGGGGGTTTGGAGGAGGGGGGCAGAGAGGAGATGGAGGAGGGTGTTAAAACAGTGCTCACTCCTCTCATCAACAAAATCTGCTCTGTATTTATTTCATTTCCATATCTAGTCCCATCACATCCAAGCCCAAGGATTTGATTTGAGAAAGGTCCTTAACTCCTTTTCGGCCTTGAGGTCAAGTCAAATTTCAGTCTGATTTTAAATGCCCCCCAAGGGAAGTGGACTTGAGCAGACTGCTTGGAACCCTGAGGGGAGCTAGAGGTCACAATGAGTTCTTTAAGGTCAAAAACCCAGAAGGGAGCTGAAATTATTCCGCCCAGAGAAAACCCACTTCCTCTCTCGCTGCCCTGCACGCCCTCCCTTCCTTCCACCCACGGCCAGCACAAGCAGGAAAGGCATCAAGTCATGATCATGACTACTGGCAGGTTAAAGGCTGAAAAACAGACACTGCGCCCTAGCCACCTCAAAATATTTTTCTGACATCTGCATTTGCTGCTCCAAATAATAAAGGCATTTCGCAGTCATTCATCTCCCTTAAACAACAAAAGCATAAACGGCATAACTTCTATCATGGAAAGCCACAGACTTGGCTCACAACCACCACAGGACAGGCCTAAGGTAGGCGGTGCAGTTAAGACTGAAGAGCAGGGTGGGCAGAACGGGCATCAAGAAGCTCCGTGGTTAGCGTGTCGGCCCTCGGACCCAAGGGTCTCGGGTTCGATTCCCGGTCAAGGGCACGAACCTCATACCTCGGCCCCAGACCCCAGCCCCGGTAGGAGGCTCCCAATCCCTGTTTCCCTCCCCCTCCGCCCTCCCTCCCTTTCACCTCTCTCTTCCCCCTTCCTTCCACTCTCCCTAGGAGTCAAGGGAAAAAATATCCTCAGGTGCGGACTAAAAAAGAAAAGTAAAGTTTAAGTGAAAGAAACTGCCATGAAATTTCTGACGAACCCAAAATTCAATGCATTCTTTACAAAACTACGACTCCTCCCTCTCCAAAAAAAAAAAAAAAAAAGGGGGGGGGGCAGGAGGGAGAGAAAGCAATGTATTTAGGAACTTGTTTGATGCTTCTCGCTCCTGCAAGCACACAGCTTGGCGTATTCCCTGAAAATCAGGGCGCCCAGCCCTCACCTGCCAGAACCGCCGCCGCAGGTCTGGAGCGGAGCCTGGGGGTCGCTGTTGACCGAACCCGTTCCCCGGGGGCGCGGGGCGCGGCCGGCCGGTCCGAGCGCCCCACCAGCACCCCCCCCATCCGCGCCCTCCCGCCCCCGGGGTCCCCGCCTCCTTCCCGTCCGCCGGCTCCTCTCCGCCCCGGGAACCGGCGAGGAGCGGGCCGGAGGTGGCACAAAGGGGAGCCACCGCTCCAATACCCGGAAACCCGGCCCTCCCACAGCCGAGGGCAGACACCCCACCAGCCCGGGGCGACCGGGCGCTGCGCCGGACACGAGGCGGGACGCCTCCGAGGGGGCGCCGGGCCGGAGCAGGCGCGCGGGGCGCTGCGGGCTGGGAGGACGGGCAGCAGGGTCGCCTGGAAGCGGCCGGCGCCGGGGCGAGTGTTGACACCGACGCCCGCCTTCACCCACGTTGCTAGGAAACAAAAAGGCTCCCCGGCCCCGGCCGGTCCTCCCGGGCCTGAGGCGAGAAGGCCTCGGGGCCTGCAGACGCCGCCGGGCAAGGCCGGGGCACTGCCCCGGGGCGCAGCCACGAGGGGCCCAGAGACCCGCAGCCCGGGGTGCGGGGCCGGGCGCAACCGGAGGAGGAGGGCCGAGCTCGGACGGCGGGCGGGCGGGCAGGAGGGCCGGGCTCCGCTGGGACGGGACCTGGACCGGGCCCGGGCCCTCCGCGCAGGGCGGCGCGCGGGCGGGCAGGCCGCGGCGAGCTCGGCGCCTGTCAGGCCGCGGCGGCGGTCCCGCGCCGGGTGCGGGCCTAGGCGACCCCCGGCGGCGCGCGGAGGAGGGGCGTCCACTCACACGTGCTGACAGGCCGCGGTCCGCACCGGCGTCTTGAGCACCTCCTGGCAGACGGGGCAGTAGAAGTCGTCCTCGGTGTAGGAGGCGGCCGCCGAGGGGTCCTCGGCCATGGCGGGGGCGGGGAATCCCGGCGGCGGCGGCCGAGATGGCAGTGGCGGCCCGGGCCCGACTCCCTGCGCGAACCCCGAGGGGCGGGGTCTCGTGTGAGGAAGCGGCGCGCGCCGGGGGGCGGGCCTGGGGGCGGGGCCAGGGGAGGGGCGTGGTCGGAGGGAGGGGCGGGGCCGAACGCGCCGACACTGCGCCCGAGCGCCCGCCCCCAGGTGCTCCTCCCCGCGGGCGGGCGGGCGGGGCGGGAGGCGCGGCCGAGAAACCGGTGCGGGTGTGGGTTTCTCTTTCGCTTCCCCCCGCGCCCCCTGCCCGCCACTCCCGCGCTGGGACCCGGGACGCGGCCTCGGCTGCAGACCCAGCCCTCGATCTGCCTCTCTCCCGGTTCCCTTCCCCCGCTTTCGGCTTCAGTTCCCCACCTGAGCCCCGGGCCGTCGGGTACCCCGCCCAGCACCGCCCCGCCCCTCCGCCCCTCGTGTGGACGCCCGTGGGGAGCCCCGCAGCGGCGCCCGATGGAGCCGCCTAGCCGCACGTGCGGACGGAGAGAGAGAGCTCCCGCGCCCGCCCCGGGCCTGGCCCGCCCGGGTTCCCTTCGCAGCCGAGGCCGGGAGCGGGGTGGCGGGCGCTGTGCGCCTTACTCATCGGCCCGGAACGGGGCCGGCCCGAGGCTCACGGTGCGCCGGGATCCCTCCGCCCCCTCCTGCCACTCGCCCGTGGCATTGCGCCGCCCGTGGCTGCCCGGCAGGTCCCCGAACCCTGGAGGGCAACGAGCGCGGGAGGCGGCGTGGGGAGCGCGCGGTCTCCATGGCAACGGCGCAGCGCCTTCCACGGCTTGTGACGTCAACAGCTGCGTGCCCACCTGTGCATTCCTCCCCCACCCGCTTCTCTCGCAGCTCCTATCAGTGATACTGGGTTTTTCAGGAATGTTTTCTCAAAAACTATCTTTCCCTAACGTTAAATATTTGGTCCTTACTATTGGCCCCTGTCGTCATGTTTTGATGGTGTCAAGATGTGCTATGAAGCAAGTGACATCCGTTATGGCAGCGGTTCTCAACCTGTGGGTCGCGACCCCTTGGGGGGGGGGTCCAACGACCCTTTTTTCTAAAATGTATTTTATTGATTTTTTACACAGAGGAAGGGAGAGGGATAGAGAGTCAGAAACATCGACGAGAGAGAGAAACATGGATCAGCTGCCTCCCGAACACTCCCTACTGGGGATGTGCCGGCAACCCAGGTACATGCCCTTGACTGGAATCGAACTTGGGACCCTTCAGTCCACAGGCCGACACTCTATCCACTGAGCCAAACCAGCCAGGGCCCAACGACCCTTTCACAGGGGTCGCCTAAGACCATCGGAAAACACATATATAATTACATATTGTTTTGTGATTAATCACTATGCTTTAATTATGTTCAATTTGTAACAATGAAATTGGGGGTCACCACAACATGAGGAACTGCATTAAAGGGTCGCGGCATTAGGAAGGTTGAGAACCACTGCGTTATGGGCTGTTAATCCTCGGGGAAAGGAAAAAGGAAGCTCCCGGTTGAGGGTTCCTTTTCGCCCCTAACACAATGGGACTGATCAGGCACGTGGCACGTGCAGTCTTGCACCCATACCTCTTGTTTTTTTTGTTTTGTTTTTTATAGCTCTGAAGACAAGTGAGATAGAGATATGGATCAAGACATTTCACCAACGTTATTCACTAAATGCTCTTTTTATTATTTTGTGTGTATGTTGTTTTGTGTGTGTGTGTGTTTAGAGAGAAAGACAGTAAGAGGAAGAGAAACATCAATTTGCTGTTCCACTTACATATGCATTCACTGGTTGCTGCTTGTGTGTGCACTGATTGGGGAGTGAACCATGCGGGGAGGACTCCACTACAACCAACTGAGCTACCTGGCCAGGGCATGCTTTTATTTTTTAACGGGCCCTTAATTTATGGGTATATCCACTTATTCGGCATACACATTCTATGTCACCGGATTTACATGGTGTTGACCCCTATGTTGGTTCTAAACAGCCTATACAGTCATGTACTTCCAGCTCCCCCACCTTCAGCACTCCCCTCCACCCACCAGCACACCTTTCCCCTACTCTCTCTCTTTTCCAACCACATTCCTTTGGGCTGGAAAGAATGGACTTTTCCTCCTGCTACTCACTGATGATTGGACCCTCCCACATGCAGAACTCCCTTATCAAATCCTCTAGGCCAGGTAATTAGCATCCCAAAGGGGTCCATCAATGAATTTAGAAAGTTTCCTTTCTTCCTTGACAAAGCCTGACTTTGTCATAAGAGCAAGAAACGTCTGTTGCCGAAACCGGTTTGGCTCAGTGGATAGAGCATCGGCTTGCGGACTGAAGGGTCCCAGGTTCAATTCCGGTCAAGGGCATATACCTGGGTTGCGGGCACATCCCCAGTAGGAGATGTGCAGGAGGCAGCTGATCAATGTTTCTAACTCTATCTCTCTCCCTTCCTTTCTGTAAAAAATCAATAAAATATATTTTTTTTAAAAAATGTCAAACTACAGCAGGAAGGCCGGGGTTGGGAGGGCAGGAGGGGGATGGGTAAGAGATCAACCAAAGGGCTTGTATGCATGCATATAAGCATAACCAATGGACATAAGACACTGGGGGGTAGGGGAGGCCAGGGGATTGTCAAGGGCGGGGGGGGGGGGGGGTGGGGGGGGAAGGAGACCTTTGTAATACTTTAAGCAATAAAAAAAAAAGAAACGTCTGTTTTGCTGGTAAAAGCCTGTTTTGCTTGAAGAAGTGATTGGGAAGCTGGGGGATGGGATGGAAGGGAGGTTCGTGATTCACTGCTTACTCTTTGGTATCTTTTTAAAATTGGTATCAGGTGCAGTGTTGACATTCAACTGGTTTGCACAAATACGGCTCTGCTAGTCCTTTTCAACCTTGTCCCTTCTGGATTGGTCAATAGTTTGTCCTGCATGGCCACTTGTTCATTTGATTCCAGTTGTGAAATATTTTCAGTGTTACTCTTGACCATTACAAAAATAAACCTATTCAGTGAAGGCATATCCTTTAATTGTTCAAGCCTATTTTGGAAACCTTTATTAATTCTTTTCACTCCTGTCGAAGCAATACTAATTTCTTCTATTCCCCACCTCACCGCACCCAACACAAACACAGACAGATGGATGTCCCAGGCCGAGTAGGAAGGAGTGACTGGGAGGAAGAAGCCAAGGTATTTCTCCCTCTCTGATATTGGGACTTAGAGTAAGAAATATATATCAGCCTGGCCAGGTAGCTCAATTGGTTAGAGCATCATCCCGATATGCTGACGTTTCAGATTCCATCTCTGGTCCAGCCACATACATGCATCAACCAATGAATGCATAAATAAATGGAACAACAAATTGATGTTTCTCTCCCCCCGCCTTCCTCTCTTTAAAAATCCATTTAAGAAATTAGTGTGTGTGTGTGTGTGTGTGTGTGTGTATTGTGGCTTTCTCCCCATTTGTGGTACAGAGCTCCTAAAACCTTTGGAATTTCCTAAATGATGTGAGTGGTAAATGTGTCTTTTATGTTAATAAGGTGACTTTTCACCAGAAGAAGCAACCTTGTGATTAAAGGGTTGAAATTTAAGTCCAGGGAAGAGAGGAGCTGGAGATTCAGGTCAATTAAAAATGGCCAGTGATGTCATGAATGATGCCTATGTAGTGAGGTCTCCACAGGAACGGAAAGGACAGGGTCCACAGAGCTTCAGGCTGGGGATTGAAGAGAGGGTAGGCTGCTCAGAAGCAAAGAGCCCTGCACCCTTCCCCCCACACCTTGCCCTGCGCCTCTCTTTGTCTTGCTGTTCCTTGAACCGTGTCCAGCATGGCCAGGGGTGAACCTGAGGAGAGGCGGTGAAGGATTAAAGAAAACAGACAAGAGAATACAGCTGGGGCTAGGTAGGATCACTGTGCCTGGATGAGGAAACAGTGACCCAGCCTGTAAGCCGAAGCCTTATTTTATAGTCAGATCACACAAAGCAAAACAAGGGGAGTGGTCAACATGTCTACGATGTTCTAGCAAGTTTCAAATCTATTTTGTTACTCAAGCCTTGTTTTGGCAGCACTTGCTGCACCTCCACAGCCCATTAGCTACCTAGGAACAAGGGAGGACTATAAGGTCAAGCTTAATTGTATGTGGCTCTGCCACAGGACAGTCTGAGGCTTGACCCCATAGCCGCTCCCTACAGTTCCTGAGGAATCCCTTTTGTAGGAAACTGTAATCTAGTGAGTAAACTGGTTTCCTGAGTTTTGTAAGCTGCCCTAACAAATAAATTGAACCCAAGGAGCAGGCAAGGGGAACCTCTGATCTATAGTCCGTCAGCAGCACGGGTGACAACCTGGACTTCGAGTTGGAGTTGGCATCTGAAGGGGTGGGGATGGGGGCAGCCTTGTAAGACTGACCCCTACATCTGGGACCTGACACTCTTTCCGTGGATAGTGTGAGGATTGCATGGAATTGTAGGACACCCAGCTGGTATCCAAGACTTGCTTGGGGTGTGGGATGCACCTCTTCACCACACAAAGGAATTGGGAGACAGAATGTTACCCCTCTCTCTGCTGCTGGCAGTGGCTTCCTTTCTTTCATGGTTTCAGCTTCTGGGAGATGGCCTGCCCTCCCCTCAGTGGCCCCAGCCCCTCCTGGGCAGTCCCTGCCCTTTCTCAGTGGCTTCTGTGATTGCCTCACGGTCACACTTGGTCTTTCAGCAGTTCCAACATCTTAGTAATCTGTTTGTCATAGGAAATGCCCTCTTTTGCACTACTGATTGAGAATTCTTTAAAAAAAAAAAAATCCTTTTATTGATTTCAGAGAGAGTAAGGGAGAAACATCAATGATGAGAATCATGGATCAGCTGCCTCCTGCACGCCCCCTACTGGAGATCAAGCCCAAACCCCAGGGATGGTGCCCTGACCTCAAATCTAACCCGACCTCCTGGTTCATGGGTCGACATTCAACCACTGAGCCGCACGAGCCGGGCTCCTGACCCATTTTCCTAACTAAATCAACACTTTAGGAGAGGGAAAGGCAAAGGAGAAACACTGCAAAAGTGTCTCTTCCTGCAAAAGAGAAGGAACGGAGTTGCTTTCCATTGTACGTTTACATTCTCTGCACAACTCTGCAAACCGGCACGAAAGGACACTTAGAAGTGAGATTAAGTATAGAAAGTAAATTTACCCTTTGCTAGTCTACCCCGGTTTGGGACAGTTAAATTTCAACACCTTCATAAATGTCATTATGCATATGCATGTTCATGCTATTGACATTTAATTTTACGTCGGCTGTGTTTTTATGTACCATCGCAGAGCTGTCATTTGTAACCCTATTAGCAGCCCTTCCGCCCCTATTATCTCCTGTGGAATCGAGCTGAAGATGAAAGATCCCTTGCCCTTGCCCCTCCCCTCTCTTTCTCCATCCTTCTCTCTTCTTCCCTTTGTTATTTTTTTTCCTTCCCCCGCCCCCCATTACTTTACACATTTATTGGCATCCTCCGGTCATTGTTCTAACCTGGGCGCATAGCCAGGATAACGGCAACTATAACAAGATTAGTTCCAGTATAGGAGTGGAGGCGAAAGCCTGACACCAGTTTTAAAAAGCAAACAAGCCGAAACCGGTTTGGCTCAGTGGATAGAGCCTCGGCCTGCGGACTGAAAGGTCCCGGGTTCGATTCCGGTCAAGGGCATGTACCTGGGTTGCGGGCACATCCCCAGTAGGAGATGTGCAGGAGGCAGCTGATCGATGTTTCTCTCTCATCGATGTTTCTAGCTCTCTATCTCTCTCCCTTCCTCTCTGTAATAAATCAATAAAATATAATTTAAAAAAAATAAAAATAAAAATAAAAAGCAAACAAAGCCTAATTTGGGGGGAAAGAGAACCCTGCAGCATAGAGGCAGCCTTCGTCCCGTGCCTAGAGCTCTGCTATCCCCACCATTCCTCTCTCAATACCTGCGCGTTCGCTGCTTCCTGCAAGGAGGCCATCTAACTCCCTCCCAGCGTGCTTCTCCGGCAACACCATGAGGCTGCCATGTTTCCAACCCAATGCCTCTTACTTTTACCTTTAATTGAATCTTAATCTTTTCTTTAAAAATATGTTTTAAAGAAAATTGATTTCAGAGAGAAAGGAGGGAGAGAGAGAGAGAAACATCAATGATGATAGAGAATTATTGATCAGCTGGCTGCCTGCAGGCCCCACAATGAGGATCGAGCCCACAACCGGGGCCTGTGCCCCAACCGGGAATCGAACCGTGACCTCCTGGTTCATAGGTTGACGCTCAGCCACGGAGCCACGCTAATCTTTAACATCTTGTTAACGTCAAAACCATTGAAACCTGTAAAGAATTTTTGTGAGTTTATTTGAGCCAAACTGTCGACATATGCCGGGAAGCAGAACCTCAACGAATTGAGATAATGCTCCGGAGAATGGCGGGTTACATCTGTAGTTATACATTTGCAATCAAAGGAGGGATGTAGGTGGGTTACATGGAATTCATTGGTGACAGATTAAGGAGGAGGGATAAAGCAAAGCAGGGGAAACCCCTGGGATTGGATAAAAAGTGAAATGATGGACACATACTTAGGTGGGTGCAGGATCAATTAACATGATAATGAAGGAATCTGTGGCATCTGTCCTGGCGCCCAGCACATTTGGTTGTGCCCCAGGGGCTCCAGAAAAAGGGAAGTTACAAGTTACCCAGACATTTCAAGGGTGTGTTATCATAGATGCAAAAAGACAGATAGGCTCAGTGAAGGTCAAGGTTGACCTTGTCAGTGAAGATACTGGCCTAGGACGTAACTGCCCACCATAACTGCTTTTAGTTAAAGTTTAATTTCAGACCATCCTTTGTGGTGACTTTAGGTCTCTGAGTTTGCTAGACCAGCATGCAGGCCTCCCCTGAGCTTGTCAGGTCAGCGTGTGGCCCCTTTCGCCCACAATCTCATAATCCTACAGCTTTAGACTAAATCATAAAGGTGATTCCCATCAACCATTTCTATGTACCACAATGCAGAGCAAATACAACTACAATGAAAACTTGCATTTAGAAGCTGGAGAAAGGAGGAGGAACCATAGGAGATGTACCATCTGTTGCCGGACAGAGTGAACGAAGCAAAGCAGAGTCTCATGGGCATCATTTAGTTCACTTGGTAGCGGTGACAATTATACTGTTAGCCACGCTGGCTCTCTGATGGTGCCTGCTGGGAACATTGCTGTTGTCAAAGGAATACCTAGAGCAGTGGTTCTCCACCTTCTGGCCCTTTAAATACAGTTCCTCATGTGGTGACCCAACCATAAAGTTATTTTCGTGGCTACTTCATAACTGTCATGGTGCTACCGTTATAAATCGTCATGTAAATATCTGATATGCAGGATGGTCTTAGGCGACCCCTGTGAAAGGGTCGTTCGACCACCAAAGGGGTCGCGACCCACAGGTTGAGAACCGCTGACCTGAAAGAACATTAGAGCAGCTGACCCCGTTTGGGGAGAGCGGAGTGGCGTAATTCATTTGCAACTCACTTTTTGTTGAAAGTGCTGAGATGCAAAAATGGCCTGAGGCTTTCTAAGGAATTAGGACATTCTGCCCATGGATTTTAATAGATCACAGTCCTGTTAATACAAGTTGGGTTTTTACTGGGCCTACAGTCCTAATAGTTACCTGTCTATCAGTCTCATTTTAGGAGAACTCCCAAAAAGTTAACACCAAAGACTTGGTTATGTCTGTCGGGCTGTTAAGTTGAAACGCCGAGAATGGGGCTACACCTATAGATGTTCTGTTTGTCGGCAGTAACTCTGGGGCAACATATACCCCGTTTACCCTGACAAATTTCATCTCAGGAGAAGATGAAAGTTGGCTGGGCTGGCAGAGAGCTCTTCTTCTCTGTCTTCTAAAACGTCCACCCACCCCCAAACTGAGTTCCAGTTCCATGTGTATTGCAAAGGCAGTGTCATCCTGGTTGTCAGGAAGGGAGCAGCATGCGGGTGGCTCGGGGAGTCAGGAGTCCAAATCCTCCATTAATTCCTTCCCGTTCCAGCGGCCAGGATCTCCGTTTTGTCAGCATTTCAATTTTACACCCAAAGGGAAGTGAATCAGAGAACAAGACATCGGCACCTCAGTCCAGCAAACAATTACTTATTTGATTTGGACCTCAGCATTCTCAACTCCCAACTCTTCTTTCTTTACCCACGGCCAGCAAAATCTGATGGGGAGCATGCAAATTTCTTGTGGGTACATGAGAAAAATCAACATAACCTGATTGATCAGTCTAGGTCAAATCAGGAGACATTTGAACAGACACAGTAATTTGAACCGAGAAAGTTTAATATAATTTTTAATTTTAGCAGATTCATATAGTAAGTAGTAGAAAAATCTAATGACCATAGGGTTGAGTGCTCACTATACTAAAATTGGAACAATATAGATTAGTATGGCCCCTATGCAAGGATGACACCTAAATTTGTGAAGTGTCCCATATTACTTTGTTAATAAAAGGAATTTAGGGTTGAAATAGGGTACCCAGACAAAGGCTCTACTCCCACCACCACTAGGGCCTTCTAGACCCAGGCCTTGCTGGAGAGGTCCCTGTGGCTCACTGGATGGTAGAGAAGTCACTGTGGTGCTATGCGGTCAGAACTTGCTGGAAAACAGTCCTCCAGGGTCCCATGGAAAACTACCTGTTCACAAAGAAGTATCTCAGGTATTCTGCAAGACACCATCCAGAGGGACGCTAGGTGCTGCTGGCCACAGGGCACTGCAGAAGATGGCCAATAGAGGGCACTAGAGAGACACTGCAGCCCTTTTCCTCCTGCAGTGCCCTTCTAGTGCCCTCTATTGGAAAGTCTTACTATTGTGCCAGCCGGGAAAGAAAAAGTATGTGAAGGGCCCAGATACATTTTCACACAGCAAGTAAAAAAGGAGTAAATTTCGAGCTGAGTAAATTTGCTCCCCGTGTAGACCTTCCCAGTGAGAAAAGAATATGCAGAGAAGCTAACAGGAGTAGTCGGATCCACCCATGTGTCAGACATTCATTTTTCTGTCCAAGAAGCGTGTATGGGCTGAATGTGTCCCTCAAAAGGTCCTATGTGAAAACCCTCAGCCCCAATGGTATTTGGAGACAGGGCCAGTGCTACCTGTGTAATCAGCCATTTTTCCAGTCTGTTGTGATGAGGGGTGCCAGGAGCAAACGGTGACATAGAAATGCCATGAGATCAAAGTGGCCTGTAGCTCTGCGGTTAGAGAGCAGCTGCCTGGAGAACAGCCAGGGCCCACAGTACTATACCTTAAGTTGAGTGCCGGGATCTGGGGGTTTATAACCGCAGCTCGACCTTGACCCATCTCCTCCCATGGTTCACCTTCGCTGAGCCTCTTACCTGGCTACTTTGGGGCCAATGATTAGCCTTAATCAAGACCCATGTGTGTGGCTTCCTGAAACCTGCAGGATTAAAATACCAGAGGATTGTCCAGTAATAAGATAAAAATGTAAGTATTTCTTAGCCTCAAGGATCTCAGATACAGGTGTCCCCCTGTAATATTTTGTCTTATTTACTGCCATAAAAGTAGCCTCGGTGACACTGCTAAGTCTTCCCAACTCCTCCTGGGTTCCCTCTACCTTGCAGGATGTCACTCATCATAGGTCATGTCAATAACACCCGTGTTCTAGCCTGTACCTCTTGTGAAAAAATCTAAAAAGCTCTCATATGTTTGAGCGTATCCTGAACTGGGGTACACACGACAGGTTCGGCTACCTAAAACTTAGGACATATTTAGCAGAGAGTAAGACATAGAATTCATCTACAATTAACCTTTTACATTTCAGTGAAGCCCCTTGGAAGCAGAACCAGTAACTCCATGACGACCAGCATTTCTTTGGCCTAAATCAGGGTTCCTAAACCTCGACACTGATGACATTTGGGGCTTGGTAATCCTTTGTTGTGAGGGGGCTGTGCTGGGCACTGCAGAATAGTGAGCGGCATCCTTGGCCTCTACCTCTATGTCCCTGGCCACTAGAAACCCCAGTTATGACAAATAATTCTCTAGATATTACCAAATGTTCCCCGAGAAGCCTACGTGAAGGTGTATTTTCGTGATAGATACTGCTGAATGACAATTTCAAAAGTTTATCGGTTTATGTAAAAAAATTATCAGGATCAATATTTAAGAATAGACACAATAGGGTGGGGGGGGCAATGGGGAGATAAGGACACATATGTAATACCTTAATAAAGAAATTTAAATATAAATAAAGGAGAAAAAGATTTTTAAATTCAAAAAATAAAAAAAAATATGTGTTAAAGAAAAAAAAGAATAGACACAATAGATATTTTATTGAAAGCAATGGTCCTGCCATTCTTTATTTCTCACCATACATTTTTACAGAAGAAAGAAAAGAAAAAAAACCTGCACATTTTAAATTCTGATCATACAGTTGTTGTTTTTTGCAGTTGCATAAGGAAAGAATGAATCTCTTAATGATTTTTTAAAATAACTTCAATGCCTAAAGGTACAAATTATACACTCAGCATTCAGTCACTGGAGTTAGCTCACTTCCACGTGAAAGACTGAGCACCCCATGAACGTAGTGAAGCGCCATCGTTGGAGCTGGATCTGTGACCGGGGCCTTAACATAGGGCCACGGACTCGGAACCCCACTTTCAGCCTACGTTCAAAGCCCGGGGGAAAGGTACATGAAAGGAACAGCTCCACCGGCTTCGCAGGGTTGGAAGAGTTTAGCCTTGAAGAGAAACGTGACTCAGATTTCCCTCAGAAGGCCCCGGAAAAGCGGCATCTCAGGCGCTAGGAACAGCGTGAAACTTGTTAGTAGTCAACAGCTTCAAATACTGGTTTTCATTTTTTAAAACCATGAATTAGAGGATTTTTTTTTTAATATAAAAGGTTAAAGGCACCGTGAAAGAATGAATACTTGCGCTTGACCGTTTTAGAACTCAAAACCATTCCGAAGGCACAATCATGCAGGCGGCCAGCGCCTGATGCGTCCTGGATCGGGGGCAGCCAGGGGCAGGGCGCAGCATTGCTGCACGGAGCCCCCCGGGTGACTTAAAGCTTTATGTGAAATACGGGATTTAACGTTCTGGCATTTTTTTCAAGTTTTACAGATCTAAAGATGCCTTTTGGATTGCTCTAAATGAACAGAGATTTATTTCCTGGACAGTACTGATGCTCAGGAATTATTTTTTAGGGACTAAAAATAGGCTTTCAGTCTGATGATTACCTCCCTCCTTGTGTGCTTCATTGGATGACTCATCCGAAGGGGAGGAAGAGGTTGTGAAACTAAACATCTGTTCCTTGCTCACAGCTGTGAAGTCCACATCTACGAGGAGGAGGGAAAGCCCTCAACTTCTTCGGCTTTACCTCGTTCTGATTCCCTTGTAGTGGGGGGCAGGACCATACGCAAGACTTTAAAGAGGAATGGGTAGTTTACTCTAGCTATTTGGGACACCATGATTACGACTACATTTACGTGTAAGAAACAAACGTTTGGATTCGTCATTAAAAGGTCAGATGTGAAAAACAGTCAAACAGTCAAACTATAAAATTAGGACTGGTGGCAAGCACTGAACACAGTTACTTGAACTAAGACTAACTGGGGGAGGAGGAAGGGACTACAGTACGTGACACCATAGTGAAGTGTTCAGAAAACGTTGATAGAGTACAGCTTTAAAAAGTAGGGGGAGGATAGGGAGCGCAAATAAAAAATGTTTAATTGTTTTCATTAAGTATTGCTGGTAGTTGTATTAGTACTGTTGTTCTGAAACTGTTGCATGTGTACGGTAATAAAAGAAATGAATATCTGTGTGATATTCTAATTTTATCGTGGCCCGTCTTGGAAAACCAGAATTCTCAGTATAGAAAAAATGGAAATATGGTTGGGAAAAAAAAGGATTAGGTTGTAGTACTCCATTTGATTTGAAAGTATCAAAATAAACTCATGGCCCAGCCAGTGTGGCCCAGTGGCTGAGCGTCCACCTATGAACCAGGAGGTCATGGTTCAATTCCCCATCAGGGCACAGGCCCGGGTTGGGGGCTCGATCCCCAGTGTGGGTGTGCAGGAGGCAGCCTATCAATCATTCTCTCTCATCACTGATGTTTCTCTCTCTCTCCCTCTCCCTTCTCCCTGAAATCAATAAAAATATATATTTAAAAAAACTAAACGCATGAAGTGTTTTATCTTTAAAAGACAGAGCTATTTCTTAGCTCCCTCCCAGAAACAATGGGAAGTCTGGTTGCAATGAGCATAGCAGCCCCGAGGAGAGCTTGGAAATGCCACTTCTCACGGAAAATGACCAGGCTTCTTGGCAAATGGCCGATTCCAGGTCTGGGGCAGGAAACATACAAGCTGGGCCTGCAATATTGTGTCACGTGAGACGGCAAGGAAGCCACCAAAGATTTCGAGAGTAGGGTCGAAAGGATTCAGAGGCAACGTGGTGAGACACCCAACGGCCAAAGACAGGGCAATCTGAGCTTCAGTCAGGGAATATTTAAAGTGGATTGAAGTCTATGCAATATGTGTGAATCCATAAGTTAGTTCACAATGCTGTTAAAAGGAGTTTTCACTAGAAGATGATAGGGAAAAGTTTATCTTGAAAATTGGTAAACAAAGGGAAAAATTCAAATAGTTATTTTTCTTTTCCTGCATGAACATGACCACTGGTTAACCAGATCACAGATGTGGGGAAACATCTCTTTTACAAAAAATGTTCCAAGTAATACACAAAAAAGAAATGACAGCATTAGAATACTCTCCAACCCACAATAAATCACTGGATCTAGGCACCGAGTGTCAAGTTTAGCCGATGTCACAGAAAAGACCGAACCGGACAGTCTTGCCAAAAATCTGCTCAAACCTCTGGACCCATGTGTCAATGTCCAGAGGGCAGAGGAACATGCTGAATTGTGCCATGAGCCTGCAATCAATACAATACAGACTTGGGAAACTGTGAATCATAAGACCAGGTTCTCCAATTGGTAAATTTTAAGAAAAAGAAAGAACGGGGGAACGTGTAAAAAAGGGATGTAAACAATACATCTCATAACAATTTTAAATGCATAAGATAAAAAACAGTGTGTAGAGATACACACTTGGGCAATAAAACACTAAAGAAGTACAAGAAAGTGATTACTACTGAAATCGATGTAATGGTTACTTTTGTGGGGTTGGGCACGAGCATTGTGAACTGTGACAGGACACGCAGAGGACATCCAGGGTGGCTGACAAGAGTGCTTTCCTATAATAATGTGATGAGCTATAATTTTGTTGGGTTTTCAGTATTTTTTTATAATTTTTCTAACGGCGGAAATAAAAATAACATCAAAGCCCTTTGGATTTTCCACTAAGAATTATGGATGTGAATACCTCTACTATAAATAGCAGCTGACGGTTCTTAAGAACTTGCCTACGTTATAGAAATATTCCTAAATAAGCTACAGACATTTGAAAAATAGAATATTAAATTCTCAGGTATGCAGTTATAAAAAGTAAAAGAATTAGGCATACATTCCTAACATGAAATTAATTTTGTTACATTATGTTATACAATTTGGTTAAATGGACTTCATCGACTTCCACAATTTTCCTTCCCTACCATACAAGATTATTCATGTTATTCTATTAGTGATTAGAACATGAGCACTGAAACAGATTTCATATTTCCTTGCATGCCCACAATTGGTTTCACGTTCCATCTTTTCACATAGAACGAAGATTAGCTATCTTGCCCTACCATGATGCTGTTTATTGATGAGTAGCGTTACACATACTGTCGTCCAGTTTGCAAATAAAGATCCTTCGCCCACCAATCCCAGCCTTCGGTTCTCTTTCATAGTGTACTAATGGCTAATGGAGACTCTTTTTGTTTGTTGAGTGTCTAAAAAACTCAGGGATGTAAAACAGATTGAAACCATCAAGATAAAAGCAGTTTTAAAACGCAAGAGAACTGTGTTGTACATTTCTGCCCATCAGACACCGACAATGCCCCTCCAGCTGTTCAAGCAGCATCTTAACAAATGGTGCAACTGTATGGTCTCCGTCCTTCTCCTTTTCACGACGTTATGTGGTGTTTGAGTGACTCACATATTCCAGAAGTGACCGGTCTAACACCCTTCGGATAAGAGCTTCCTCAATTATATTGAAATCCTACAAATAAGAAAAATAATTAGAAACATACAATCAGAGACAGTTTTCACAAACTGAGGGAGCCCTGAGTTCAGTGACCTGTCCAATCTTCCATAAAAAAACCCGTCAGGGAACCTAGCTCTTTTGTTTGAGGCCAGTGCATTTTCTATTTCATTTGACTGCCTACGAAGTAACCAGTTACTGTCATAGTAAAATAGTCCTGATTTGGAATTTAAAGTTTTGAATCTGATCTAATGAGTAGTTTTTAATCAACGCTACAAATACTGCTCGGAGAGCTAGATTCCACATAACAGGGCATATAAAGTTAAGACATTTCCATAGGACTCAGCAATCTCAGTACAACTACTGAACATCTATCTGAAAACTGCTGAAAGCAAAACTCTCTTTCTCTTTGCCTTCCTGTGGTCAAAATGGCATTCAAAACTTCAAGTCAGCACATTCTGTAAACAAGACAAAAACTATCAAGAGCCCTGTCCTTTGCAACCCATCTTCTCTTCCTTCAAAAGCTAAAAACAAACAAAAAACAACATCTCGTAAATCTGTGTTAAAAGTCCATTCTGAAACATCTATATATATAAAAGCCTAAGCAACCATTGGACCATTTGACCAGTAGCTATGACACGCACTGACCACCAGGGAGCAAATGCTCAACACACAGGCATGGAAACATGGAACAGACTGATGAATCTCAGAGGGAAGGGGGGAGGGCGGGAAGAGATTAACCAAAGATCTTATATGCATACTAGAGTCCCGGTGCACGGATTCATGCACTGGTGGGGTCTCTTGGCCTGGCCTGCGGCGATCAGGCCGAATCCATGCACCGAGCCTCCGACATCCCCCGAGGGTTCCCAGATTGTGAGAGGGCACAGGCCAGGCCAAGGGACCCCATGAGTGCATGAATCCATGCACTGGGCCTCTAGTAAAACCATAAAGTCAAATAAATAAAATCCAAAAAGAGTAGAAGAACGTAAGATCTGGGACTCGATACTGGTTGTTTCTTAGGCAATGTATTAACCTTTGAGCTTCACATATTTCATACCTAAGTGAGGATAATAGAGTACGCCCTTGACAGTTGTTAGAAGGAATAAAATGAGATAATATGCATGAAGTGCCTCCCAGAATACTTGGTAGCTGAGGAAACAAACAAACCAAAAAACACTGTTTCAGCCTCATTTCCATATCCAAGAATATGGTTTTGAGTGGGTGGAAAGTATTCTCATCAGAGTGGCTTCCTCCCGACCAGCCCTGGATTCATACTTTGAAAGATCTTGAGAAGAACGGACTGAATGTGAACAGCTAGAACAGGTGATGGCTTTTGGAACATCTGATGGAGCTAAACTAAAGAGGAAGCCCTCCCTCCGTGCTGTGAAAAATGAGACACATAGGCCAGAGCCAGGCTCGGTGAGGCCTTGAGTCCTTTGGGGACCAGAGACGCTATCTGGGAGGCGGATCAGAGCCCATGAAGCTCTGGTGTAGCCTGTGCAGTCCAAGTGGTCCTCATGTTCCCATCCATTCTCTCCCCACCTCCAACTTGCCTGAGGCCCCTGCCCACACTGTGCAAAGCACTTTCCCTGCATCCCCTCACTTACTCCTCTTTGGGGAGTAGGTGCTTTTTACTCCCTTCACTTAGCAAATCAACAGAGGCTCAAAGGGCAGTAGTCTGCCCAAGGTCACACTGCTGTAACGGAGCTGTTACTGAAATCCAGGCCAGAACCTAAATTCCTTGTGTTGAACCTGGATAATCACAGCGCGCAGATCAGAAAACAAGGAGAGAATTTTCAAATTAACCATTTTTAACAAATCTTTAACAATTACTAAATTCTATCTTAAAATAGCATAAAAAACAATGTCAAATGATCTGCGAATTCAAATTTAGCCGTTAACATTCCTGTATTTAGATGAAAGTTAACAATAAAATATTATGTTTCAGGCCCTGACCGGTTTGGCTCAGTGGATAGAGCGTCGGTCTGCGGACTCAAGGGTCCCGGGTTCGATTCCAGTCAAGGGCATGTACCTTGGTTGCGGGCACATCTCCAGTGGGGAGTGTGCAGGAGGCAGCTGATCGATGTTTCTCTCTCATCGATGTTTCTAACTCTCTATCCCTCTCCCTTCCTCTCTGTAAAAAATCAATAAAATATATTTTAAAAATATATTATGTTTCAGAACATAGTTCTGAGTGATCCCCCCGCCCCCTCCCCCACATTTACAGGCTGAAAGGGACTCAGGATAACATATTACCCTCCCACGACAACATATGGACCAAAGCACAACAAAGGCTACATTAACTTTTTGCTTGTTATTCTAATTTCTGATCATGGGAAATACAGTCATAAGCATTAGGACTACTCACACAATACCTAACTTTTCTTGCATTTTAAAAGAAGTCAATATAACGAGACTGGCCATGTGTTGGTAGTTATTGATGCATAGATGATGGTTCTATGGGAGGTTCATTATACTATTCTGTCTACTTTGTGTACGTTTAATATTTTTCATAATAAAGTTATGTTTAAAAAAGTTCAATAAATAGTGTATTTTATAAAATTTAAATTAAAAATAATGGCTATCTGCCTTACTACACAGATAATTTCATATCTGTGAACAACCATTCAATGTACTATAAAAGCAACTGGCCCAGCTGGTGTGGCTCAGTGGTTGAGCATTGACCTATGAACCAGGGGTTCATGGTTCGATTCCAGTGAGGGCACATGCCTGGGTTGCAAGCTCAATCCCCAGTGGGGGCTGTGCAGGAGGCAGCTGATCAATGATTCTTTCTCATCATTGATGTTTCTATCTCTCACTCTCCCTTCCTCTCTGATATCAATAAACTTATTTTTAAAAAATAAAATAAATAAAAGCAACTGGATGCAGAACAAACTCTCTGAGTCATTTCGTTATTGGTGTGATTTCATTTCATCATGTATAAGTTCTCAGGTTCACAAAAACTATAACCATACATAGGTTGGGAGTAAAGTAGAAACTAAAATAATTTGAAGGTAAAATCTGGCTCCTTATACAATGGATAATTATATGGATCACACAAAAAATAGTTTTGTGTAAGGCAGATAACCGCTTTAATATTAATAGCCAAATTTACAAAACACTCTATTTTTATGATTTCTTACTTAATGCTAATACTTAACACTTTAGTTATGTATGCATTTTTTCCTCCTTATTCGCTTGGATTAAAAAAGTAAGCTTAACACAGACAGCATGAAGACAATGTAAAAATAAAACAAATACTTACTAAGAAATCCTCATAGAGCTGAGTGTGACTGACTTGCAAATGTCTTATTAAACTGCCATTGAAGCTGCTTGGGTTCTCAGTGGGTATTAAACGGCAGAGTGGGCAGAACTGGAAACAGACAAGACCAAGAGTTCAAGGAAGAATTTAAAATAATCACTAATGTCAGAATTAAAACATCAAATAGCCAATTACTCAACCATAAGAAAAAATGGAATACGACCATTGGTGACAACATGGATGGACCTTGAGAATATGCTAAGCAAAATAAGGCAGTCAGAAAAAGCTAAGAACCATATGATTTCACTCATATGTGGGATATAAAACTGAAACTCATAGACACAGACACCAGTATGGTGGTTACCAGAGGGAAGTGGGGGTAGGAAAGGGTAAAGGGAGCCAAATATATGGCGACAGAAGAGGATTTGACTTTGGGTGATGGGCCCACAATGCAATAAGGCTCATGTATCATAGAAATCTATACCTGAAACCTATATAATCTTATTAATCAATGTCATCCCAATAAATTTTAATTAAAAAAATAAATAACCACTCAATAAAGTGAAATTTAACTCGACAAATCTATTGGCCATACCTCAGTTTTATGTTTTAAAATTTCATAAACATTAAACACATAAAATTGCATTTATTCTTGTATATATTTCTTGTATACATATTACTGTATAGCTACTATTTTCATAGTTATTAACTGATTAATTAAACAATTGTACAGTTAGTAGGTGCACTGTAATATACTTAATTAGTTGCCTACCTCTTGAAATAAGTTTTTTGTATGTAGATATTTTATTATTACAAATGATATTATCTATAGTGTTTATCTTTTGGGGGGTTATATTCTTAGGATAAATGACCAGAAATGGAGATTCGTAGTCAAAGGTTATGAACATTTATGGTCCATAATATCTATTGCTCTAAAGTATTTTTATTACCACCAGCAATAAAGATTATAACACACCAGCATCAGTAATTAGTATTTACATGTATTTCCTAATTTAGTAACTATGAATAGCTCTTCAAAAAAACCTTTCATTTTGAAATATCTATAAACTCACAAGAAATTGCAAAAATAATTCAGAAAGGTCCCATTTCCCATCACCCAGTTTTCCCAAATGGTAATTATCTCACATAACTATAGCACATTATCAAAATCAGGAAGTTAGCAATTAACTAGACTACAGATCTGCCTTAGGTTTCACCAGTTTTTGCATGAATTCAGTTTTGTGTGTGTGCATGTGCATGTGTGCGCGCGTGTAGTTCTATGAAATGTTATCATGCACATAGATTCATATGCCCATCAACAAAATCAAATACAGAAGTGTCCTGTCACTGCAAAGGAACTTCCTAGTACTACCCCTCTACTTCCTTCTCTCCCTACCCTGGTGTCCACCAGTCTGTCCCCACCTCTACAATGTCATCATTTTGAGAATGTTAAATAAATCCAATTATACTGCACTTAATCTTGTGAGGTTGGCTCTTTACACGGAGCAGAATGACCTTGAGACTCATCCAAGTTGTTGCTTGCACCCACAGTTCCTTCCTTGTTATTGCTAGTGGTAAGTAGACCGCGATATGGATGTACCACACTTTAACCATTCACTTCCTGAAGGACATTTGTTGTTTCCAGTTTGGGGCTGTTACAAATGAAACTGTAATGAACATCTGTGTACAGATAGCTGCATAGATGTTTTTATTTCTCTAGGGTAAATTTCTAAAAATTTGGTGGTCATATGGTGAGTGTTAGAGTTAACTTGGTAAAAACAAAACAAAACAAAACAAAACAAAACAAAGCAAAAAGCCTACCTCACTACTATACAGCAATAAAAATTATAAAAGCCACACCACAGCCCTAACCGGTTTGGCTCAGTGGATGGAGTGTCGGCCTGCAGACTGAAAGGTCCCAGGTTCGATTCCGGTCAAGGGCATGTACCTTGGTTTAGTGCACATCCCCAGTAGGGGGTGTGCAGGAGGCAGCTGATCAATGTTTCTCTCATCGATGTGTCTAATTCTCTATCCCTCTCCCTTCCTCTCTGTAAAAAATCAATAAAATATATTTAAAAAAAGAAAAAAGCCACACCACAAAGTAGAACTGAAATGCCAGGTTGAAAAGAAAAAAAGGCAGCACTCACTATGAATCTAGGAAATGATGAGCAATATGTGTATTTAATGCACAAGCATGTGGATATCCTATCTAATAAAAGAGAAAAATGGTAATTGGCGTACGATGATACCCTTTTCATTGGCTAATCAGGGCTATATGCAAATTAACTGCCACCTAAGATTGGCAGTTAACTGCCACCTATGATTGGCAGTTAACTGCCAACTAAGATTGGCAGTTAACTGCCAACAAGATGGCGGTTAATTTGCATATGTAGGCACAATGCAGGGAGGCGAAAGGGAAAGCAGGAAGAAGCCTCCTGCCACTGACAGTGATCGGAAACCCAGGTGGGAGCTAAGAGCTGGGGGGCAGGGCAAAGGCGGCCCTGGGGCCGCCTTTGCCCTGCCCCCCAGCCATGATGGGAGAATCAGGCGCCTTTTCCGCTCTGGCCAGTGATAGCAGGAAGTAGGGGTGGAGCCAGCGATGGGAGCTGGGCACGGTCAAAGCTGGCAGTCCCGGGAGCTAGGGGTCCCTTACCTGGGCCTAAAGCGAAGCCCACGATCGCGGGGCCGCTGCAGCTGCGGGTCCCCGCTGCCCGGGCCGGACACCTAGGCCAGAGGCGTTAGGCCTGGGCAGGGGCGGAGCCTGCAACCGCGGGGAGCTGGGGGTCCCCTGCCCAGGCCTGACACCTCTGCCGGAGGCCTCAGGCCTGGTCAAGGGGCCGATCCGGTGATTGGTGATCGGAGGGTGATGAGGGTCAACTCCTCTGGCCTAGGCATCAGGCCTGGGTGGGGGGCGGAGCCGGGGGTTGGGGGGATATGATGGTCCCCTTGCCCAGGCCTGAAGCCTGGGTCAGAGGCATCAGGCTTGGGCGGGGGGTGGAGCAAGCGATCAGAGGGAGATGGGGGTCCCCTGCCCAGGCATGATTCCTGGGCCAGAGGCCTCAGGCCTGGGCGGGGGCCAGAGCCAGTGATCGGGGGGAGATGGGGGTCCCCTGTCCAAGCCTGACACCTCTGGCGGAGGCGTCAGGCCTGGGCAAGGGGCCGATCAGGCGATCGGAGGGTGATGGGGGTCTATGCCTCTGGCCGAGGCATCAGGCCTGGGCTGGGGGCAGAACCAATGATAGGGGAAATGAGGGTCCCCTGCCCGGGCCAGACGCCTAGGCCAGAGGCGTCAGGCCTGGGCAAGGGGCCAATCCTGCGATTGGAGGGTGATGGGGGTCAATGCCTGAGGGCTCCCAGTATGTGAGAGGGGGCAGGCTGGGCTGAGGGACACTCCCCCCCCCCCACACACACACCCAGTGCACGAATTTCGTGCACCGGGCCCCTAGTATATGAAATAAAGTAACAGACTGATTAATAAAGATGAATGACTTCATGCTTTTCTTTTTTGTTTTTATTTTATACTAGAGGCCTGGTGCATGAAATTCATGCACGGGTAGGGTACTTAGGCCTGGACGCCAATCAGGGCCAATCAGGGCCTTCCGGCTGCCGGCCGGGGCCTTCCTTTGTTCTGCGCCACCCTCTGGTGGTCAGCGCATATCATAGTGAGCAATTGAACTCCCAGTCTCACGGTCGAACACCCAAGGGGACACTTTGCATATTAGCCTTTTATAAGAATAGATACTTTTCTACTTTTCATTTCTAGTGTATTTTCAAAACTCTATTTGCATTATTAAAAAATGTTTTTAACCTAGGATGTGCCCATGTTTATTATACTAAAGTTAGTTCTTAATTGTGCATTTTGGATATTCTTAGTTGATTATGCCCAGGATTATCTGTAAGAGATAATGTCTAATTTCATAAATGAATGATTGAATGCACATTAGTAATTCTTATCAGTTTCAATTCAACACTTTCACATTTTGTTAATGTCACAGAATTACCATAACCTTGACAAATTATCCTATATAAAATATCTGTAAACAGAAGCCTATCAAATAAATTTTCTAATATATAGTGAATTTAGACATTGCAGAAATGTATAGTGACAAAAATCCTTACCACCGGTCTCCTTTCTGATCTGTGATGATTAATACAATGATCCAGTAAGCTGTCTTCATCCAGTTCCTTCTGACAAAATGGACACACACACCTGGAAATTGCATAGAATATGAATATCACTAAAATTATTGGCAATGAGAGTAGTCACTTAACTACAGAAGTAAAAAATAGATCCAGTTTCCAGTCCTCATTCTTTCTGAATCAGTATAATTTTCTCCAATCCTGATCATGGTCTTGGTGCCTAAGGTCTTTCTCCTGAGGGATGTAAATGCGTGACCTTCTGGGGGTAGGGGAGAGAAACAGCTGCAGTCCACCTGAAGCCCCATTCACGGAGGAACTGAGCACTGAGTCCACCCGCCTGTCCCTGTGTTACTTTGTCACTTGTCCATCCTCCCTTTCCTAATCTTGATTTGGGTGTTAGTTGTCCTCCAACTCTTCTAGCATATATATATATATATAGAGAGAGAGAGAGAGAGAGTGGGGCAAAAGTAGGTTTACAGTTGTTCGTATGGAAAATAATACAATAGTTAATAAGTAATAATACAAAAATAAACTCTGTGTTTTGCATATTCACAATTGTAAACCTAGTTTCCCCTCCCTGTGTAACTACAAGTGTCAACTCACATAATTAGTATCGAATGAAGAATGAAAAATGACCTTCAACCACCCTGTTAAGCCCTTTACACTTGGGGGTATTTGTTCCTATATCTTGCTGCCCAATACAGTAGCCATTGGCCATATGTGTCTGTTGGGCACTTGAAATATTGCTAGTCCAAACGAGATATGCCGAAGTATAAAATACACACTGAATTTCAAAGGCTTACTCTAAAAAGAATGTAAAATATCTCAATAACTTTTATATTGATTACATGTTGAAATAATAGTTTGGCTATATTTGGGTTAAGTAAAATATATCAAAAATTGATTTTCCTTGCTACTAGAAAAGTTTAAATTACATTATGTGCTCTGCCTTCTATTTCTATTGGCCAGTGCTGCCTTAAATTCTTAGGGACAATATGGAAACTTGGCATTTTTTGCTCACTTTCCATTATAGATATAACTTCCTACTTTCTAAGACTTGTATTCTAGACAAGCTGCCTGCGTAAGAAATTTAAAAATTTGAATCACGGAGTAAGTTCTTCTATAAAACAACGACTTCTATCTTAAATGCAAATATTAATCTATCCTGTAAGCGTGATTAATCACCAACCCTTCTCATTTTCTGTTATTTTCTCTTTTTTTCCATTTTCTGTTATTTTAATTCTTTACTATTTAATTCTAACTAGCAGAAGAAATTCAGCTTTAAATTAGCTTTTGATATTCTAATTTTTTTATAAAGCCTATCAACCTTGCAATCAAATACACACATACTTTCTCAAACCAGTTGCTATCCTTCCTTCCTATTGGCCCTTGTGGTCAATCTAACAGAATCTGGACTCTGCTTATAAATTTAAAATTTGTACTGTCATGGTATAAAACGAATCCTATAAAACAAGTATGTTTGCACAGCAGTGTCTAGTAAAACAAAAGGAATGGCGTGATCATTTAGACTTCCAGGTTAAAAAGTATAAGCTACATTTTGAGTGTGTTTTCTTAAAATAAGCAGAACTAAGATTTTCCTTCAGGAGAGAGAAAGAAATCACACCCTTACTGAATCACATTATTGGGTAACTGAGTTTATACGCACATTTAATGATTTCAAAGCCACCATTTCTTCATTTTGTTAGGGGAGAGAGAGAGACTCCAAACTTTGTAATTATTCTGGCTATCTGGACAATAATGACCCAGATTTCTTTTCTTTTTTTAAAGAAAAAATAAAAAAGGAGCTCAATATCTTCCATTAAACCTACTAGCAACCCCCATCCATCTTCCAGCCCCCAAAGGTATAGAATACAGACACCTGCGGAGGCCTGTACCTCCTTGTTAGAATATATACGGAGGTGTATGATGTGACTTCCTACTTTCTAAGGAGAAACCGGCAAAATGAGAGGGAGGGAACTGGGAACTGGGCAGTGGTGGTAGAAAAGTAAAGATGAATAACCTCTTTTTTTTTTTTTTAAGATGAATCACCTCTTTTTTTTTTTTTTTTTAAATATATTTTATTGATTTTTCACAGAGAGGAAGGGAGAGAGATAGAGAGAGTTAGAAACATCGACGAGAGAGAAACATCGATCAGCTGCCTCTTGCACATCCCCCACCAGGGATGTGCCCGCAACCCAGGTACATGCCCTTGACCGGAATCGAACCCGGGACCTCTCAGTCCGCAGGCTGACGCTCTATCCACTGAGCCAAACCGGTTTCGGCAGATGAATCACCTCTTAATCACGATCTGCTTCAGGGCTCTATTAGTCAGAAAGCAGGGCCGAGCAGAAATGCGCAGTTCTGCATTGTTTGTGGATCTCCTTTAATATAAACCCGTCTGAGGACGTTTCCCTCATCTCTCCAGTGCTCGGCTGGCTCCCTCCATGCAAAGTCCATGATTATTGCTATTAACAACTGGTTACCGCCCGGCCAGCAAGGCTCAGTGGTTGAGCGTCAACCTATGAACTAGGAGGTCACGGTTCGATTCCTGGTCAGGGCACATGCCTGGGTTTCAGGCTCGATCGCCCAGTGGGGCGTGCAGGAGGCCCCTCTCTCCCTCTCCCTTCCTCTCAGAAATCAATAAAAATATATTAAAAAACAAACACAAAAGAAATGGTATTATGGTTAAGAGCCAATAACAGGTATTATGGCTACATGCATGTTTTCACAATAAAAACTTTAAATTTCCCATTAAATTCTTTTTTTCCCCTTTTCTGTAATATAACATTAAAAATTTTTTTCAATTACAATTTACATTCAATATTACTTTGCATTAGTTCCAGCATTAAGTTCTTTACAGACATATCGAAGTTAGCACTAAACTATACTCTGTGGAAACAAACCTTGCTGCTGTCTCCCCGAGTTCTTGTAGCGGTCCATATTTATCTATGTACTTCTGACAGGTTCTTATGTGTGCCCTCATCTCGCTGAGGCAAACCTACACAAAAGCAAATTCAAAATAAACTCGCTGCTGAAAGGGGGCTCAGTGAAGTCTGTGTGACCCGGCTTTATTGCCACTTTCATTATTTCAAATAAGGTCAGAGTGGGGGTCAGCTGACTTTAAAAGGATGCATTCATGAAAACAGTACAACAAAGCTAGGGCATTATCCAGAACAGCACTACTTTTCAATTTCTCTAACACTTTGAAGACCCAAATGTTGGGTTACTGAATTTGGTTCTTCTAGAAAGCATTTATTTTTTAAGTGGAAAGACGGAGATGAACTGAAATTTACTTTTTGGGAATGCCATTACCTAAACTGGTGATGGAAAGAAGCGAGTGGGAAAGAAAAAGGGGAGAGGGAAGAGAGAGGAAGAGGGAGGAAGGGGGGGAAAGTAAAAAAAAAAAAAAGACAGAAAAGCATTTAATAAATGGATGGATTTTAGGAATATCCATAGTAAGTAAAAAGAAACCCTGTGCCTCGGGAAAAACTATAAATACCCTGGTTTTCGCATGTATCTAGTCGTATGACATGAATTCACAATACACAGCACACTTAATGGCCCCATTAAGAGCACACATGAAAGGCGGCTCTTGCCGTCCATTTTTATCAAGGCCGAAGAAAGAGCCCTTGTTCCTGCAGATATACATTCAGAGCCCTGACCACGAGGCATCTGTGGCTAAATAACGCACGTTGTACTCAGTGCTTTGGCAGGAACTGATAGGATCTGTGCCGAAGGGAGCGCTCACAGCTGTGGTAAGGTGGCCGACCCACCCTGCTTCACGCTGCCCACGCAACCGAAGCGAAACCTCAAGCTTGAAACAGTTATAACTGCTTCACAAAAGACCAAAAATAAAAGCAAGTCCTCGCCTTACGAATATCTAAGTAAAAGATGTAAAAACCGGGACTGATGTAGGTAGCCGCCTGGACACAGACTGTTAGGCAGTCTTGAGCACCCAACTTTGCCCACTAGTGCTCTCTCAACTCTTCCCTACGCGTCTTAAAGGTTTCCTTCTTCCTCTTTGTGTTCCTGCATCAACAAAGCGAAGGGCTCTTCACAGAAATTAGCAATCTGGGGACCATCTACACTGACAAACGAACTGATAAAGTTCACACAGTGGCCACTCCAGAGACAAAAGTATGTAAGACAACGAAAGAGATGACAGAAGACACATACACCACTGTGGTTGGCCTGGCCAGTGTGGCTCAGTGGTTGAGTGTCGACCTATGAACCAGGAGGTCACGGTTCGATTCCCAGTCAGGGCACATGCCCAGGTTGTGGGCTCAATCCCCAGTATGGGGCGTGCAGGAGGCAGCCGATCAGTGATTCTCTCTCATCACTGATGTTTCTCTCTCTCTCTCTCCCTCTCCCTTCCTCTCTGAAATCAATAAAAACATATTTTAAAAAAATAAATAAATAAACCACTGTGCTTGCTGTAAAGCTGTTTCTAATCTAATGGAAGGGGGAGAAAGATATGTACGTAGAAAAGTAGGAAGGAAGCTGATATGGGCACTGGCATACGGAAGCCAGGCGTCATGGGGTGGAGCTGTGGCCTGGATTCTTTAGCGTAAGTAGCATCTAAGATGGTTATCCAAGGAATGGCAGCATTCCTGGCAGGACGAGTAACAGAAAACAGAAGAGATGGATACAAGACATACCCCAAAGAGAAAATGCAAAATGCAGAAATGGGTGGGGGGCAGGAGGGAGAGGGGTAAAAAAGAAAGGGAATTTCCACTCAGAATAATTGAATGTTCTTGTTTCTGACGGACACCAAAGGTGGGATAAAGAACAGGATGATGAAATAATACCCTGAGTTTGACTTGGGACGTGTTACATTTTATACGATGAAAAAAATGTCCAAGTAAAAATAAGCACCAGTCTGATTGATTTTGAGTATTTCTCATGTTTGAAACCATGTGTTTTTTCATTTACCTTTAAAACCATCCTGTGACACAAACATTACCTTTGTCCTTATTTACCAGAGATAAACAAAAACTCAGATTAATAACTTGTCCCAAATCACAAAGAGTAAGTGAGAGAATTAGTGTTTGATGCTAGGATGTTTGACCTCAAAGACCATGCATGTATTCTGTAGCCAGGCAGCCATGAAGAGATTACTGAGTCTTACATAAATACCAGTATTTACTAAAAACAAAACTGCATTAAGCACTTACTATGTGCCAGCCACTTTTCAAAGTGCTGGGTGCACAGTTGCCAATAAAACAGACACAGTCCTTACCTTCTTGGAACTTAAATCTGGTGGGAATAACTGATATTCAACTAAAAAATCATAAGAGCATAATAGTAAGTGGTGAAAAGTGTTATAAAGGGGACACAGAGTGCTAAGAGAAAGTATAACAGGCTATAATTTAGGTTAACAATCAAGAAAGATTCTCTAACGGAATTTAGACCTTCAGTACATAATCTCTCTTTTGATCTTTAGACTGGTATAGCCAAGTATCTCCTACTTAGTTCAAATTTTAACACATCTCAAATTCAACTCCGTGGATTCTGCTCCAAACCCGATCCCCATTTTAACACCTTCGCTACTCATCGCAGAAACCTTGCAGGCACTCTGACACTTCGCGCTCCCTCACCCCCACATGCAGTCAATCACCAATTTCCTTTGCTTCTCCCTCCTAAATACACCTTGAAAAAACGTCTTATCTCATACCTAACACTATCTCCCCAACCCAGCTTCCTTACCTGACCCCTACGGACAGCCACGGAACCGGCTTCCCCAGTCCTGCCTCTGCCCCCTGCAAGCCACCGTCCACGCACACGCTGGAGCAATATCCCCACGTGTCACCCCGCTCAAAGGCTTACCCTTCTTCTATGCGTCACTACTGCATTTGAGAGACAATCTAGATAGAATCTTTGGCATGGCCCCAAGCCCTCACACGATCTAACCATGCTCGCCTAGGATCAAGGATGAAAACTGCAACAGGAGGAAGTGGTGGAGAGAGAGAAACACTGCCAAGTCAAGGGCGTGGGTGCAAGTGTGCCACTGGATTTGCTAACGAAGCTCTCGCTGGTGCCTGCAATAGAGGAGCAGGAATGGAGGCCACACCCCAGGGGGGCACGGGAGCCACGGGAAGAGAGGAGATGGAGGCAGCCAATGAAAGCGGTTGTGTGGAAAACAAGGCGATGGTAGGCATCCGGTGACTATATTCTTGCCGCTCACACCTATGAAACTGGAGAAGGGCTGAGACAATCAACTTTAGGAAGCCGGGGTCGGGGGAGGTCAAAGGGCACAGGGGAGCCGAGGAGCCGTGGACCACTTTTCTCAGCCCTGCAAGCCGGTGAGCACAGGGCCACTCACCAGGGCGCCGCACTCCGCGCAGTTCTGGAACTCTGATTTCATCCTTCTGGTCACATCCGTGGCTGGGACTCCTTCGGAAGGAAGGTACGCCCGGCAGTAAGGGCAGGTCCACTTGCTGCTCTTCAGGCTGGTGGCAATGCAGGAGCGGCAGAACCTGCCGGAAACACACCAAGGACACATCACTTTCCCTGAAGGGTGTGACGAAGCCGCCACTGCGGGCTCACCTGTGGGAACTGCACTGTAGGGGCACCTTGTGCACGGTGAGCTGTAGAACCACATGAAAGGTCCATCTGCACCCGGCCAGGCCAGCCTCTTACCTCCCCCAGCAAGACCTGGCTGGGCTCACAGGTTCTCGCCACAGGCATTGCCCGCATGTAAAAAAGGAACACAGACCACGTGGTCAGGTGGCATTCTAGAAATGGAGTTAACACGATAACCCTAAGGATAGGGACTGTACTCTTTCTTTTCTTTAATCCTACTTTACCTACAATTTGGGGGGAAATAGGTGTTTGCTTTGTAGAATGTTGAGTGTTAGATAAGAAAATAGCAAGCTGAGGCCCGGTCAGCATGGCTCAGTGGTTGAGCATCGAAACCAAGAGGTCATAGTTCGATTCCTGGTCAGGGCACATGCCCGGGTTTTGGGCTCGGTCCCCAGTGTGGGGACTGCAGGAAGCAGCCAATCAAGGATTCTCTCTCATCATTGATGTTTCTATCTCTCTCCCTCTCCCTTCCTCTCTGAAATCAACAAAAATAGATTTAAAGAAAAACAAACAAACAAAAGAACCCCAGACCTGCCTAGCTTTCTACCCTTTCTTTCCTGGGTGTTTTTGCTATTATTGTTGTTTGGTAACGCTTTACTTTGATATAATTTCAAACTTGATACACTTGTTTTTTGTTTACAAATTTTGGAAACACTTTTTAAAATACCTTAATTCACTTAACCTTACCAAACCCCTAAGAAAGAGGACCATTTCCATTTATTTAGAGATGAGGAAACTGAGGTACATAGAGATTAAGTTGCTTCTGCGAGGCCACAGCTATAGAAAGTACCTAAGGACAAAAATGGTGCACCTATGGATGAGGACAGTGGGGGGGGGGTGGGGGGGTGAGGGCAGGCGGGGGTGGGAACCGGGTGGAGGGGAGCTATGGGGAGAAAAAAGAGGAGCAACTGTGATAATCTGAACAATAAAGATTTAATTAAAAAAAAGAAAAAGAAAAAGAAAGTACCTAAACCTGATTTGGTCTCAAGCTGGGGTTTTCTGACCCAAATTCAGTAACCTTTCTCTCCGCCACCACAGCTGGCCCAGATGGAAAGAGCAACCTTTTGCTGGAGTCCAGAGACCACGACCTCTGCTCTCTTTCACGTCTCTCTGCCTCCAGTGACTCAGGGTGAGCGCTAAAGTCAATCCGCCCTTCCTTGCATTTCTTTGAGTCCCTGAGAATTGGTTCTCAAAATGCAAGCTCTGAAGAGTATTTATTACAAACTAGAAGCCTGATGCGCGAAATTCGTGCAAGAGTAGGCCTTACTTTCCCCAGTTGCCGGCACCAGGCTTCCCTCACAGCTCTGGCTTCGTCCAGTAGGTCGTCAGAAGGACATCTGGTCTAATTAGCATATGACACTTTCATTAGTATAGATGATCCAAATGCTCAACTCCTAATTGACATTTCTAATCCAACACATATGGCTCGGACATGAAGTATTTATTTACATACTAGGGGCCCAGTGCACAAATTCATGCACCTTGAAAGGATCAGTGGGCCACGAGGCTGCTGTGGGCACAGGGGCGGGTCTCAGCCCATCCTCCGCACCCCACCTAGCCCCTCCCACTGCCGCCCCCAGCCCCCTCTCTGCCAGCTATGGGCACTGCCATCTTTGTGACGGAGTGACAGAGAGACGAAGTGACAGTTAATTTCCATACTACTTTTATTAGATAGGATATATATGTGTGTGTGTGTGTGAGTATACATGCCCAGCATGCAATATCCCTCGGCCCCACCCACCTGCGTGGGCCCTGCCCACTCACCTGCCACTCCACCACTCTCACCTGCCCACCACCCTGTTGCACTCGCAGCCCCACCCACCAGCCTGCCACACTTGCATTCGCACCTGCCTCACTGCGCCCACCTGCCCGCTGTCCTGCCTACCTGCCAGCCTTGCTGCCATCGGATCCTGTGGGCCATGGGGGAGGGCCCAAGAGGTGCTCCATGCACCTCATGGTGACCAGTCGTTTGGTCATGACACCTCTTGGCCTTTTATTATTATGATAGAATTTAGGAACAAGCAGATAACACTTTGTGTTTTTTGTCAACCAAAAGCCTTCCTCCTTTTCTCACAACTTAAGAGTTTTAGGCCAATACAGGCAGGAGACTAGCATTGGTGCCAAGCCCTGTGGTGGGCCCTGAGACAAGTTCCTCCTTTCATCCTCACGGCGATCCTAACGAGGGCTCTGCTCTCTCCTCACTAGGCGGAGGGCGGACTGAGGTTCAGAGGGGTGACAGCTTGCTGAGGTCACAGCCAGAGGACGGTCATGCCTTACTCCTCTCACAGGTTCCAGGGAGGCTCGAAGTTGCCCTTTCATTCCTCCCAGTGAGAAAAGCAGCAAAGTGATATCACGGATATACTGTATATAAACCAGTGGGTACATTCTAGAATGTGATTTGAAGAGAAAAACATCTTTCAAAATATATTTTTGCCTGGATGGTGTGAGTCAGTTGGTTGGAGCATCGTCCTGTGTGCCTGAAGGTCACAGGTTCGTTTTCTAGTTAGAGGACATACCTAGCAGGTATGTATCTCTCTCACATCAATGTTTCTCTCTTTCTCAAATCAATAAAAATATACAGTTACCAAAATTCACCAACCAATACACTTTTAAAAAATATATATATTTGTTTTATTGACTTCGACAGGAAGGGAGAGGAAGAGAAAGACAGAAACATCAATGATGAAAGAATCATTGTTTGGTTGCCTCCTACACGCCCCACACTGGGGATCAAGCCCGCAACCTGGGCCTATGCCCTGACCAGGAATTGAACCTTGACCTCCTGGTTCATAGGTCAACGCTCAACCACTGAGCCACACCTTCAGGGCTCAACTTATACACTTTGTGTGAATTGTACTGTATCACTTCCATAAAGCTAGAAAACAATACAAAACAAAAAAAAATCCCAGACAACACTGCATGGAGAAGATCACAGAAATATATACAGCACAGACCCATTCAGAATCTTGTAGGCCTCCCTCCTACACAGCTCCAGACACACAGTACCTATTCAATAAATTGAAGTAACTAAATCAGTTATGAGGAAATGCCCAAAGAAGGATTTTCTGAGCAGGGCCCAATGTTCCCATTAATACATAGGAATCTCACTCTAACCGGTTTGGCTCGGTGGATAGAGCGTCAGCCTGCCGACTGAAGGGTCCCAGGTTCAATTCTGGCCAAGGGGCATGTACCTGGGTTGTGGGCTTGATCCCCATTAGGGGTCGTAGCTGATCGATGCTTCTCTCTCATCGATGTTTCTAACTCTCTATCCCTCTCCCTTCCTCTCTGTAGAAATCAATAAAAACATATTTAAAAAATAAATTAAACAGTAAATAGGCCCTAACCGGTTTGGCTCAGTGGATAGAGCGTCAGCCTGCGGACTGAAGGGTTCCAGGTTCAATTCCGGTCAAGGGCATGTACCTTGGTTGCAGGCACATCCCCAGTAGGGAGTGTACAGGAGGCAGCTGATCGATGTTTCTCTCTCATCGATGTTTCTAACTCTCTATCCCGCTTCCTTCCTCTCTGTAAAAAATCAATAAAATACCTTTAAATAAATAAATAAATAAATAAACAAACAGTAAATAGGAGTCTTGTGTCCTTCTGGAAGAACCCAAGGGACAGAAAGAGACACAAACCTAAGGAGAGGAGGGATCCCTGTTTGTCTGCCCCACCCCACGCCATAATGTGGCTCAGAATGATGAATTATAAAAGATACGATGAGAATGAGGCAGACGTAGGCCAACGATAGAAGCTGAGGGTGGAAGTCAATTGCATGTGTGTGTGTTTTTTAATTTGTATCTTTTATTTATTGAATTTATTAGGGTGGCGTTGGTTAATAAAACTATATAGATTTCAGATGTATAATTATTTTTAAAACATTTTACTTATTGATTTGAGAGAGAGAGATCTCTTTGTTGTTCCACTTATTTATGCATCCATTGGTTGACTTTTTTTCCCCAAAAATATAATTTTTATTGATTTCAGAGAGGAAGAAAAGGGAGAGAGACAGAAACATCAATGATGAGAGAGAATCATTGATCGGCTGCCTCCCGCACACCCCATTGGGAATCAGGCCCACACTGGGGATTGGGCCCACAACCTGGGCATGTGCCCCTAACTGGAATCAAACCTGGGACCCCTCAGTCAGAAAGCTGACACTCTATCCACCAAGCCAAACCAGCCAGGGCTGGTTGATTCTTGTATGTGCCTTGACTGGGGATCAAACTTGCAACCTTGGCACATTGGGACCACACTCTAACCAACTGAGCTACCCACCCGGGGCTCAGATGTACAAGTCTATAATATGTCATCTACATATCGTATTATGCATTCACCACCCCAAGTCAAGTCTCATTCCATCCAATTGCAGGTTTTTCAGACCAGTTCAATGTTTTCAAAAATTCTGAATGAGTTGCTTCAAAATCAGATTGCACACATAAACCTAAATTTCTGGTTTCACATGCAAATGACTTCCACCCTCAACCTCCTGCAACCCTGGACTCAATTCCCAAATGGCCATATGGGTTGGTGCCCCCTCCTGTGGAGTACTCACCCTCCGCAACCATTTGTACCACTTGCAGCTCACCCCTGCTGAATGTATTGCTCCTTGAAGAAATCAATTAGGAACTAGATAATGACTGAGAGAACTCTGAAACCAGCTGGGAACTTAATTACCCCACTCCTATTGGTTATCTCATTAACCCTTTCTGTTTTCCTGAATTAAGTGATTGGCAAAGAACTCAGCAAAGGATTGGAGGGGGAAAGGGAAAGAGTTGCTGAGGCCATTGGGTAAAATTATGCACCCAATCTTAAGAGGTAAAAGAACCCTAAGTATAGATTTAAGGAGGAAAAAGATGCATTAGGGATTCCGTGGGGCCTGGGTCAGACAAGCAAAATAAGTTGCCCAGAGGCGGTCCCCAAATGGGGTTCTGGAAGAAGCCACTGGCAGCACGTGGCTGATCTAAAATTTTATTTTTGTTCTCGACACTAGGCTGCCTCGCTGTGGGTCTGCCGATATGAAGCTAATGAAAATCTTGAACTGGCTTGGTGAGCTTGTGAAGAGCCCAGCTGGCGTGGCTCGGTGGTTGAGCATCCATCTATGAACCATGAGATCACTGTTCGATTCCAGGTGAGGACACATGCCCAGGTTGTGGGCTCAGTCCCCAGGAGGAGGTGTGCAGGATGCAGCCGATCAGTAATTCTCTCTCATCATTGATGTTTCTATCTCTCCCTCTCCCTTCTTCTCTGAAATCCATAAAACTATACTTAAAAGAAAATGTGAATAGACTAAGGAAGTTGCTATTGTTATGTAAAGTGATAAGAGTATGGGCCTAAAATATCCCAATGCAGGACAATAAAGACACACCCACCCACATACCTCTCCTTCTTCGCCAATGACATTATTCTTAGAGCACAGGCCCTCCAACCACGCACTGCCCGCCCCTCAAGGTTTCCTTCGATGCTGGTGCGAAGTTAGATTACACTCCAAGTCCATCCTGGGAATCACCCAAAAAGTGACTGTGCATACCTCTGCACTCCATTATGGGTTGATTTTAAATTCAACGCCTAAGACACATTTTATTTCCTTTGACCTGACATCTTCAAGGTTAACGCCTCTCTAGACCCCTCAAACCCTGTCCTCAGCTTACTGGATCTCACTGTCAGTTAGAAGTGGTTATTTAAGGCTGTGCTCCTCAAACTGCAAAGTATAAAATCGCCGGAGCATTTTGTTAAAATGCAGACTCCGATTCATTAGCTCTGAGGCGGGCCCGAGGTACTGCAATGCTGCTGGACCGAGGCTCTAACGAGAATCTGGACATAAAACCCAATCTGCTACCGTATTTAGGTTCTGTTTGTTAGAGGATACGCAATTTAATAGGTCACTAATACTTAATTTGCCTATAAAACCAATGTTGCCAAGTAAACACACAGCAGTCCAACCACCAGAAGAGGCAAATTTCAGGCCGGCTTAATTACATCTTCCCGAAATTCTCAGTAATGCAGGCACAGAGCAATAACCCTGTAAAAGGAACGGAGTTCGAAAACTCACGGGACTCCTATCTGCTACTCAAACTGCTTATCAGCCGGCTGGCACCATGCAGTGGTCGTCCCCACTTGAGGGGTGTTCACCGAAGTATCCAAACTGCATTTTGTCGAAGAGTCATTCATTAATTCGCTAATATCCAACACCTACTAAGTGCCAACCCTTAAAGGAATAGCAACATGGAAATCAGCATCCCTTTATTAAAGGAATGGAGTCTTCTATACCATTAAGGTTCCAAAACTCTTAACAAAAGGAAGATAAGCAATCCAATCAGAGAGTTTTTGAACCCTGATGGTACAGAAGATTCCATTCGGCCCATTTTAAGTGACACTTACCCAAGTACTTTGGGAGAAGGAGGCATCCTACATACATCTGTTTTTAGCATCAGGAGCCTGGATGCTTCATACCTACTCTGCAGAGTTTCATCTCAAGTCAAATAACAGGTCAAATATTAGGTCAATGATAATTTGCAATCACAGGGGAACCCCCACAAACTCCCACTACCTCAATTCAACTACCGGCATCTGTGAATGAAAGCACTGATGTACATTTCTGGGTCATTTAAAACTCATCAGGTGACTCTTAGACTCGGAGGATTGCTAATTCGGTGTATACCTCCTATTGCTTATACTTGTCCACAAATGGAACGTTTTAATCCATTACCTGAGAGCTCTTCAGAATTGTCCTCAACTGTTTCATTATTAAATAAATAGATACGTTCTGTGACATAGAGCAATTTAATGCAATCGGATCGATGGAGATATGGCTCTCTGTACCTTACAGTATTCTTCAGTAAATACTTAGCTCTGTTAGTGGTAGGGGCAAAAATAGAATATTGGGGACTAGCTATGGTTATGGGAAATACTAATCATGCTGTTAACCCTGATTGCCTTGTGCTGGTTAAAATAAAGACATTCTGGCTCAGTGGGAGCATCGGCCTGTGAACTGAAGGGTCTCAGGTTCGATTCCGACCAAGGGCCAGGGTTTGGGGCTCGATTCCCCAGTAGGGGGCGTGCAGGAGGCAAGCAATCAGTGGTTCTCTCTTATCATTGATGTCTGTATCTCTCCCTTCCTCTCTGAAATCAATAGAAAGAAGGAAAGGAAAAAGGAAAAAGGGGAAAGGAAAGGAAAGAACATTCTAACCTGGCTGGTTAGGGAGTTGTACATCCCTGGGACCTGGGAGTCAATCTTGGCATGTGGTCCATTCTCACTCAAGAACTGCCTATTATCATGGAAAGATTAACAACCTTGTTTCCCAAACAATGAAGTCCCACCACAGCCCACATTGCCTACCTCCTCATGCCTGGGATCCCTACTTCCCATGTAATCTCTGTCCTACCCTCTATAAGCAGATGGCTTATGGGGGGCTGCAGAGCAGATGTTTGTGGATGACCTGCTGCTCTCCCATGCTGCCGGCAGTACTGGAATAAACGCTCATATGTGATTCAACCCTGTCTCTGCTTAATTGGCTCGAGTAGTGACAGGCAGCACGGACCCATTGACTGCCCGGTTACATTAGGTCTCAGACCCTTTCAAGATAATTCTCCGACTGCTCCAGTTCTGATCTCTTTCTCCAAACCCACTCTCCCAGGGCCTCTGGAGTGTTTCCCCCTCGGATATCTCTCTGGGGCACTTTCAACAGGCCCAGTCAGAGTTCATTAACTCCCTCCTGAGCTGCACTCTGCCCCCTGGATCTCTGTCACCTGTTTGGGAGTTAGTTGCCTTGCACTTCTTTTCCCCAGGTGTCTACCTTATCCAATTGGACAACAAATGTCTTTGAATATTTCTGGGTATTTCTTTTAAGTGTACATCAGATTCCCTTTAGGTTTCATTTGAACAGGTTACCTACCCAGCCCACCCTCCCCCAGTTCAGGTGATAACAGAAGGTAAGACAAAGATAAGGAAGCGTCCCTTACAACGGATAAGAGTGATGTAAATAACGTCATTTTAAAGTGATAAAACTTTAAAATGGAACTTCTTAAACTCCACCTTTTGTGGCCCTTTAGTTTTTTTTTTTTCCAAAAGAGGTATAGAGGTAAGAAATAATACCCCTGTAAGGGTTTTGGCTTAGTGGAGTGATTTTGAAGGTAATACAAACTATGTTTTGAGCCTTTATTATGGGCTCCTTGTACATGTTAAATACTCACAAAATTCAATGACTCACCCTGTTTTACAAGTGAGACAGATTCAAAGAGATTAAGCAATGTGTTGGTCATCACCCACTGTTTCTACGGTATCACAAATACGATTTATAAAGTGCTATAAGGTATTGTTGCCATCATTGTACTTGCTCGGCTTGAAATAGGTTTACTAGTTTAAATGAACATAAATGACCTAGTTCAACAAGTTTGGAAGTTAGCTTTAAGAGGGGATGATACAGAGGTCTCGTTTGCATTTCTTCATTTTCCAATTTAAGTTCAGTGGAACAGAGTAATTGATTTAGGAAGGATAAACGGTGTTTACAGCACTGGCCATCTCAGGGCAGAAGGGACTCTCATTAACATTTATAAAGCGGAAGGGGCCCAAGTCCATTTGCCAGGAGGAGTAATATGGAAATTCTGCCCACAGCCAGAACAATGGACATAGATCTGTCCAAACAAAGAACAGTCAAGTGAGGAAAGGCCATTGGTCCAACCCCTGGTATATTTCATGACTGTTTTTCCAGTTGCTGGTTTCCTATTCACTCCAACAAAGAAAAAGTTGAAACAAGCCTCAACGTTTTGCAAATGTGTGTTATCCTGAGCAGAAGCAAACGCACTGCACACCCTAAGTCACAGCATTCACATCGAAACCAGGGGAGGCGGTCTCCAAGCAGACAACCATCTCCGGGATCCAACAGCAGAGCTGCCACAGAAATCTTCAAGACTAATAACCACTGTGCGCCTGTGGCCAACAGTCGAGTTTTAAAGCTAAATTTAAACGAGGCGGTTACCGGGCCTGAACAAACCAACACACGTCACACTGTACACAGCAACGTCTGGGTTTCCCCATTGGGTCTGGGGATTGGAAGCCAATGAGCTACACCTGGACAGCTGGGCAACAACATCCGGGGTCAGACGGAGGGTAAATTAAATTAGCCTTGAGTGTCAAGTACAAAGCCGAAACCACAGGCCCTGGATACAGCCACAGAGAAACGCCCAGGACACCCCTCATTTCACCACTGTGTGGGCTAAAGCTTTCCCTCCCCGTGGCTGGCTGCCCGGCTTCTGCAGTGGTGAGAACCACTTCGGGGGACTAGGCTCCAGGTGTCAGGACCACCTAGGTTCTTTGGAAAGGATTTTGCACACTTACCTTTAGGTTCTAGAGGTGGTTCTCAACCTTCCTGATGCCGCGACCCTTTAATACAGCTCCTCATGTTGTGGTGACCCCCAACCATAACATTATTCTCGTGGCTACTTCATCACTGTAATGTTGCTACTGTTATGAATCGTCATGTAAATATCTGATATGCAGGATGTATTTTCATTGTTACAAATGGAACATCATGAAAGCATAGTGATGAATCACGAAAACAATATGTAATTATATATGTGTTTTCCTAAGGTCTTAGACGACCCCTGTGAAAGGGTCGTTCCACCCCCCAAGGGGTCGCGACCCACAGGTTGAGAACCGCTGCTTTAGCAGATGGTATTTTTTTCTTTTTTAACGGGTAAGCCAAAAGCGCTGACTAGCCCCTGGGCTACTGCCCTGGAGCTACATCAATTACAATTGGTGGGCAGCCCGCGGGTTCCTCTGGCTCCGGCCATCCCCACTGGCACACGCAGTCATCGCGCACCCACGCACCCACGCACCCACGCGAGCGAGCTTCTAAGCAAACAAACACATTCACAGCTGCGACTCCGGCTACCAGTTACTCAAGCACATCTTAAGAACGAGCCGATTTTATAGAGAGACTTTGTTTTTCGACTCTTCTGAGAAACTACCAGGGCTGTGTGCCAGCAGCGAGTTTGCATTCTGGAGCACGTGACTTCTCGGTTATTTTTACCCGCTTTCCAGGCAGGTAGTCAGCCTCCGGGTGCCAACATCCAGCCCAGACCCCACCCCGCGGGCGGTTCAACTTGAACCACTCCAGGAAGTCCCTGGGGGGACCTTCCAGTTTCACGGGGAACCGTGGAGGATGTGTGTCAGTCGAGGGGAGGGAGGCGGGACTGGGGTGGCAGGACAATCTGCACAGGTCCCGGTCTGCACGCGTGGGGCGTCCGCGGGCGCCAGCAACACGTGCACGCACACAGCCAGGAAAACAAAACCCAGCCCGGGGCTTGGGGGACGCACCGCCGCCTCGGGGAGCGCAGCGGGCAACCGTGCCCTCCCGGGGGCCCACTGCCCGGTGCCCGGTGGTGCTGCTCCTCCTGCCCGATGCCCCTCCCCAGCCAGCCGGCAACCTGGCTCTTAGCGGGTTCCACGCCCGGATCCCACCCCGGGGGCCCCGCACCTGTGCGCCCGAGAAAGCAGCTCTAGGAGCTGCAGGGCCCGCTTTTTTTGCTGTTTTTTTCCTCCTGAAATCCTGTGTCACCTTCCGATCCGGAATTTTTTCCCGTGGCCCGCACCCAACGGGTCCAAGTTTCTCCCCCCGCCCCCTCCCCAAGCCCTCGGCTCCCCCGGCCTCGCCCGCCGCAGGGGTGGGCGCGCCAGCCGGGCCCCCCGGGCTTACACGTGGCCGCAGCGGGTCCGCACGGGCTGGTGCAGCACCTCGAGGCACACGGAGCAGTCGAAGGACGTGACGGGCAGCTCGGGGTCCCGCCTGCGCTCCAGGGCCCGCGGGGCGGCCGGGGCGGGCACGGACTTGCCGCCGTCGCTGCTCAGCACGGAGCCCATCGCCGCGCCTCCCGCCCGGCCCGCTGCCGGGAGCTCCGCGCCGCGGCGGGGGTTTGTTGTCCTGCGGGAGGAAGGAAGTCCCGGCCCAGCTGCGAGCGCCGCCGCCTCCGGTGCAGCCCAAGCCGGGCTGGGCGGGCGAGGTGCGCGCTGCGAGTCCGGAGCTGCCTCTCGCGTGCGGCCCGGGCGGGGCGGGGCGGGGCGGGGCGGGGAGAGGAGAGGGCGGCGGCGCAGGATGCAGCGCCTCGGGGTCCTGCGGGGATTGCAACCTGAAACTGCAACTGCAGAGCCCACGGCTCAGCCAGACCCGGCTCAGCAGAGAACCTTCCAGACCACGGTGCACAGCCACCTTCTCCCGGGGCAGGTTAAGGAACCAGCAGGCCTGGTCTGCTTTCTGGGGATCAGCGAACACCCACTGTAAGGTGGTGGTCCCGTCAACCCTGCGCTGTTGTCATCATCGTAGGCGACAAAGATGATCGATGACTGAGCATCGCCTAAGACAGCGCTAATCACCACTTCAGTCATCTCATCAATACTCCGTTCGTTCGTGGAGAGGTAGCTTGGAATAGGGGGCCGGGTTCTGAACACCAGCATTTGGGACGCCAACACCAAGTCCTTGCGTCCCGGCTTCTTCGGCTCAGGATCTCGTGCTGCTGTTCGTGTTCTCTGCCCTGTAAACGTAACCAAAAATATCACTTATTAATACGATTTACTTAGGGCAGTGGTTCTCCACCTTGTCTGCACATTAGAATCACCTGGGAATCTTTTTAACATCCTGATTTCTGGGCCTCATCCTCCGGAAATTCTGTTTCTTTGTCATGGGGTGGGGCCACAACATTAGTAACAAAGAAACAGAATTTCCGGAGGATGAGGCCCAGAAATCAGGATTTTTAAAAAGATTCCCAGGTGAATCTAATGTGCAGCCAAGGTTGAGAACCGCTGCTTTAGGGCCTACTGTATGCCAGGCTCTATTCTGGTGCTGGGGACGCAGTTCCCAACAAACAACATCCAGCTTTCACAGGACTTACTAAAAAAAGGAAATTTATTTTGAGATAATTATAGTTCCACATGCTTTCTAAGAAATAATTCATAATACATACAATCCTATATAATACAATAATGCACATAAATATAAAATAATCCCATGAACCTCACCCAGTTTCCCCAGACTTGAATTTTCATGAGAAGGTGTGAGTCATTGACAAATAAATGAACAAGATCATTTCGGATAATAAGAGCCATGAAGAAGCTAAAACAGGGAGAGAGGGTAGGGGAAGGATAAGAAGGTCAGAGGAGACTTTTTGGATGAGGTGATATTTGAGCAGCATCATGAATAATGAAAAGGAGAAAGCCATTCAAAGATTTAGGGACAAAGCTTGCTAAGCCCTGGTTACAGGGAGTGAGGCAAGAACAACAAACAGAAAGAAGGGGAGTGGAGTTGGAGCATGGGGGACCAGGGGTGTAGATGGGATGAGAAGAGGTAGGAACCAGGCCTGATCATATCCAGTTTCACAGGCCTGGACCAAGAGTTTGGGCTTTATTCCAGGTGCCATGATTTGATTTGGTCTGCTATGTGGTGTCAAAAAGACGGGAACAAAATAGGAAAGCAGAGAAGCCAGTGAGGAGGCCACTGAATTAGTCCAAGTGAAGATGATAAAGGCCCGAACCTGCAGGTTAACTGGGTAGAAGAGGAGAAATGGACCGGTTTGGGATATATTCAGAAGGAAGATCTAACAGGGCTTGCTGATGAACTGGATTCCAAAGACCTTCACCTCAAATGCCCAACAGCTTACTGACCCAGCCACCTGGTTGCTTTAGGCATCTTCAGCTCAGCATGTGTAATAACAAACTCATTATGGTAGCCTCCCACCTGTCCCACCTCCAGCTGTTCTCTCTCTTAGCAAGTGGCACTACAAGCCAGCCGGGAGCTCAGCACAGACACCTGGAAGCCATCCTTGATTTCTTCCTCTTCCTCATTCACACTGAATCAATCACAGTCACAGTCAGCATTCTGGCCTCCATATATGTCTCAGAGGTTTCTTATTCAGTAGTGGTTGAATTGTTTTATGTTTCTCTGTTCCCCTGGCCAGTTACCACTTACTTTAAATCACAGCATGCTCTGGTGTGACCGGCTGCAGTAGCTCCTATTCTTTCCACCCGCATTCACTATGGCCACACTGCAAGTAAAGTGACCCTTTGAAACACAAATATGTATCTTGTTACTCCTTGCTCAAAACCCTTCAATGCAGTAGTTCTCAACCTTGGCTGCACATTAGAAGCACCTGGGAATCTTTTTGAAATCCTGATTTCTGGGCCTCATCCTCCGGAAATTCTGTTTCTTTGTTACTAATGTTGTGGCCCCACCCCATGACAAAGAAACAGAATTTCCGGAGGATGAGGCCCAGAAATCAGGATGTTAAAAAGATTCCCAGGTGATTCTCATGTGCAGCCAAGGCTGAGAACCACTGCCTCAGGATTAAATTCTTACTCTGATTTACAAAGCCCTGCAGATTTTACTCTTTCAACACGGCAATCACTGTCTCCTTTATACTGCACGGCTCTGAACTTCTCTACTTCTTTCACTTTTTTGAGTGCACTGAGTTCTTCCTGTTTTCAGGGCCTTTGTACCCCTTTTATTTTTTTTTGCTTTGCTTGACACCCATCGCTCTCAACTACTTTCAACTCTAACTTCAGGTCTTAGTCTGATGACTTTCTTTCTTTCTTTCTTTCTTTCTTTCTTTCTTTCTTTCTTTCTTTCTTTCTTTCTTTCTCTCTCTCTCTCTCTCTTTCTTTCTTTCTTTCTTTCTTTCTTTCTTTCTTTCTTTCCTTTTTCTTTCTTTTTCTTTCTTTCTTTCTTTCTTTCTCTTTCTTTCTTTCTTCCACATATCTTTATTGATTTTAGAGAGGAAGGAAGAGGGAGAGAGAGATAGAAATCTTGATCAGCTGCCTCCTGGGGATGGAGCCGCAACCTGGGCATGTGCCCTTGACCAGAATTGAACCTGGGACCCTTCAGTCTGCAGGCCAACACTCTATCCACTGAGCCAAACAGTTTGGTGACATTCTATACCACATCCACTTCTCATACTACCTCTTCAATTCTTTCATAGTCTGCTCTATTTGCCTTCCAATTGATTCTGCTTGTGGCTACTCCAAAAGTTAGAGAGAATGTATATAAAGTACTTGGCATGTATGAGGCGATACATATACTTATATATGTAACTCAATACTAATCTTACAAGGTAGATATTATTGTTCCCATTTTATAGGGTCAGAAAATTTAACTTAGCAAAAGGTCACATAGTCAATAACTGGCAGAATCATGTTTTAATTCTAAATCTTTTATTTTAAAATCCATGTGCTTTTCACTAAGGCACTTGTAACAAAATGAAAAGTGTTAAGACGCTTGGGAAAAATAAACAAATTTAAAAAAAATAGTGCAGGAAAATGGGATCTGGGAGGATAGATGTTTAAAAATCAAACATCTGATATTATTTATAAGGCTCTTAATAAACTTATAAAGCTGGCAACAATGATGAAGATGATGATTAAGGTGTCAGCCAGAGAATAAATTCACAATCCAGACCGTGGGCCCTAAAGGGCATTAAGAAGCACAGCTTAGTATAAATCAACATCTCTGGCATTAAGAAGGCTCATGCATCTCTCAATAAGCCAAGGGAGAGCACAACTGCCAGGAATGCACACTTTACTTACTTCCCTGAACAGAGTGATGGAAGGAAATGAATTTACAACTTCCATTTGTGCCAAGCCAGCATGGCCATGGCATACTCAGTCCCTGTTCGGGCGCCATATGTGCCGAGCCAGCTCAGCCAGGTTCAGTGAGCTTGAGAGGGGGCAGTGAAGAATTGAGAAAAGACAGACAAGAGAAGGAATCTGGGTCTGAAGTTTATTTTTACGCCAAACTCAGAGAAAACCTAAATGTCCATAGGGAAATACTTCCTTAAAGTGTAGTAACCTTACTCAACAAACAGATAAAACATCATTTAAAAAACGTGCAGCTTGCCATTTTTAGGCCCATTTGTAGTATTTCCTTTTAAAGATGCACATAGGTGACATGACATATGGGTATTTATTATAGTGCTAGGGGCCTGATGCATGAAATTCATGCAAGGGCCTTGGCCCCAGCCCCACCCACTGCCACTGCCTCTGGAATTGAACCCAGGATCCTTCAGTCCGCAGGCCAATGCTCTATCCACTGAATCAAACTGGCTAGAACCGTAGTGTGTACTTTTTACCCCTAATTGCCCACCCCTGGTGTGATCTGCCACTTTTCTGGTGTCTGTCCTTCCTAAACATAGGTGATACACACTTCCTTTTTTGCCTTCTAGCTCTGCAGCTTCTTACCTATACTTCCTTTTATCTTGATTAATTTATTCAAAGTTAAGTTCTTACAACCAAATCACTGACATATTTATCCTTTATTCTCAAGGCCTTTCATAGCCTGGCAGGAAAGATGGACAGAAAAATAGCATTACATTTATAGTTCAATATGAGAAAGAATGATGCTCTCTTAGCCCAGGGGTTAATATAAAGAAAGAGAAGGGAGCCCTAGCTGGCTTGGCTCAGTGGATAGAGCGTTGACCACTGAGGGGTTGCGGGTTTGATTCCAGTCAAGGGCATATGCCTGGGTTGTGGGCTCGGTCCCCAGTGGGTGGTGTGTAAGAGGCAGTTGATCAAAGATTCTCTCTCATGATTGATATTTCTATTTCTCTCTCCCTCTCTCTTCCTCTCTGAAATCAATAAAAATGTATTTTTTTATATAAATTTTATTGACTTTTTACAGAGAGGAAGGGAGAGAGACAAAGAGCTAGAAACATCGATGAGAGAGAAACATCGATCAGCTGCCCCCCGCACATCTCCCACTGTGGATGTGCCTGCAACCAAGGCACATGCCCTTGACCGGAATCGAACCCGGGACCTTTCAGTCCGCAGGCTGACGCTCTATCCACTGAGCCAAACCGGTTTCAGCAATAAAAATGTATTTTAAAAGAAAAGGAAATAAAGGGAAGGGAAAGAAAGAACATTCCAGAGAGAGGGAAACTAGAATGAAAGAAAGGTGGAACATTCCAGGTGAGCGCAGATAAGGAGGGAAGAAGTAGCACTCTCTGCTAGAAGAGTCTATAGTCCTTGTTTCAGAATTTTAATCACACAGAGGGTAATGAGGAGAGAAAGAAACTGGAGACCTAGGCAGAGGTAAGGTCATGGAAGCTACATTTGACAGGTGAAATATTTTCAACTTGCTTCTGTGGCTTTGTGGGTGAGAAGTGATCAACCAAAGAACTTGTATGCATATATGCATAACCCATGGGCACAGACAATAGGGTGGTGAAGGCCTGGGGCAGGGGGGTGGTGGTGGGGGGTGGGGGTGGGGTCAATGGAAAAATAAAGTTTAGGGAGAAGAGTGACATAGGCACTCTGCCTATGTTAAGGGGTCTCACACTTTATCTAGTATCAGAATCACCTGAGGAGCTTATTAAAACGGCCTCATTTCAAGGTATTTCAATTAAATGAGCCAGGGGTGAGCTGTGGAAGCTGCATTCCGATGCCGGAGTCAATGGGCCATTCTTAGAGAAACAGTTCCAATGTGGTGGGCAAACAGCAGGTCCTTCAGATTCCGCTGACAACAACAGAGACGTCAGGTGCCAGGAGTTACTTACATTCATTCCTAAAGTAATCGGCCCTTAACCTAGACCACACCTTCTCAATCCTGGATGACATTACCCTGGGACCCAACATCCATATTCCTTAATTTACAAAGACAATTAAAAAAAAAATACCTATCTATAAAGCAATCTGCTGGGGTCCAGCCCCAGCGGGTCCAGGGATTCCCAAAGGTGTGGACGGAGTTGGCGAAGAATGTTTTACACAGAGACAGCATTCAGAACTCTCTAGCTTTCCTTAGTCTCCGTGGATCTTCCTGTGCCTGGCTGAGGCCACAGAGAGAGAGAGATCCCAAGGCAAGCTGAGCCTTTATTTTATAGTGAGAGGTAAACAAGGTAGTGGTTACCAAAGTTACACTGTTCTTGTGAGTTTCACTTGTTTACACTGTTCTTGTGAGTTTCACTTGTTTACACTGTTCTTGTGAGTTTCACTTGTTTTTGTTCTTGTGAGTTTCACTTGTTTATACCATGGTTATACTTCCTGCACTTCCTCAGCCCATTAGCTTCCCAGATAAGATCTAGGGAGCCTCATAAGGTCAAGCCTAATTGTGCTAAGAGGACTGTGCCCTCTAAGCTGGGAATTGTTTGTGACTTTACCAACAGGTCAGTCCGAGGCTTAACCCTATATCGGCTCCCCACAGCAATCGAGAGTAATATTCATAGTATTCTACAGAAACAAACATCTGAGGTGTGATCTTGAGTAGTGTTTAGCACCCCTCCACAATCTCAACTGTTATTCGATGACAAAATGAGGCACTACTCTCTTCTTAAAAGGACTTCATCACAGTTCTGCTGAAAGCAAGATCTAGGAGTAAGTTCAGCCGGGTGAGCCGGTCAAGGACCTGGATCTCTTGCCCAGTTTCAGCATAACTGGGCCTTCACACTTGAGAACTGTCCTCTGTTTTCCCGCCAGCCAGTCTCACTGCTGCTGGTTGATGGATTTCCGGAGAGCAAATCAGGGGCCGCCATCCCCATGCCATTCTGATCATTGCAGCTCACTGCACGGCGGACAGTCACATTGCAGCATATCCTCAAAGCATGCTGACTCACTCCAGGATAACTCCGTGGGCAGCACACCTGGGTGATGTTTACGCCAATCCACATTTGGGGTGTTCTGGTTCAATGAGCATGAAACCACGGCATGCCTAGAATGAGAAAGGATCATAGAGGGCATCTGACCCAGTTCTCTCACTTGGCAGACACGTAAGCAGCTTCCCAGTGAGGTGAAAGCATCACATTGCATCCCTCAACATTTCAAATGAAAAATTTTTAATCATTTAGTACTTGGAAAGCCTGGCCTGTTTATAAGAGATATCTATTATCATAAACGATGAAAGGATAAGTAACAATAAATGATGTAAATGGTAGTTTAAAACAAAATTAGAAGCAATATACCAAGGTAGCCCAAGATTATTTATAAATCTTTTCATGATTTTGTGCAAAAATAATTATATAGTTTGCCATTGAACATTCTTCTATAACCTGTACAACTAGCTACCTTTTACTACAGAAGAATGTCAGTGCTTTAGGTTTTAACTACAAATATGTAATTGCTTTCTACGCTGCCATTATAAGCAAGTAATATAGATAATCTATATATATAAAAGCCTAAGTGACCGGCCGACTGGCCAACCATTCAACCATCTGACCGGTAGCTATGATGCACACTGACCAGCAGGGGGCAGACGCTCAATGCAGGAGCTGCCAAGCTGCAGTGACTTGGCAGCTGCCATTCTCAGGTGAGGCACCCAAAACCAGAGAGGAGGGAGCCCGATTCTGGGGTGTGTCACCTGAGAACAACCCTCTCGCAATCCTGAACCCCTTGGGGGATGTCAGAGAGCCTTTTTCAGCCTGTTCCCCGCAGGCCAGGCCAAGGGTCCCCACCAGTGCACGAATCCATGCACCGGGCCTCTAGTAATATAAATAAGATGTCCCTGGAGTGAAGGAAATGTAAACTTTGCTATTCCCATTTTACAGATGGAAAACTCAAGCATATAAATAGGCCTAACACCCAAACACACCATTAATTTCTGGCCTATGCCTTCACAATTTGAAATGTAAGTCAGCTGAAAAATAGACACAAAGAAAGTTTGGGAGAAGTTACATTCCAATGATCTGGAGTGTCAACAACTAGTGTGTGGGTTTTATGCAGGAATTTCTGTGAAGATAAGTGCTAGGAGCTATTCTTCTGTGCCTCAAACCAAGAGAGCAATTTCTCCATTTAAAAAAATGGCATACCAGTAAGAGTGTGGGCATCATCTTTTGACATTTTGTCAAAATCCATATCAGGTAAAAGAGCCGTAATGTCTTCATATGTGGGAAAAGCAACAATTGTCTTTAAGGAAGTGCTAGAGAACACTCATTTTTGTGTAGTATTGTGTCCCACTCCTTCCTTCCCTACTCCCTTCCCCATTTATATTCGGTCTCTTGGTCCTTTGTATAAGCCAGTGATGGCGAACCTTTTGAGCTCAGCGTGTCAGCATTTTGAAAAACCCTAACTTAACTCTGGTGCCATGTCACATATAGAAATTTTTTGATATTTGCAACCATAGTAAAACAAAGATTTATATTTTTGATATTTATTTTATATATTTAAATGCCATTTAACAAAGAAAAATCAACCAAAAAAATGAGTTCGCGTGTCACTTCTGACACGCGTGTCATAGGTTCGCCAACACTGGTATAAGCGATAGGAAAGGTGGGACAGGGCACAGAGACATGGTCCACGTAGGAACTGTGGGCCACAGACAAAACAATGGGCCAGAGGGGATGATGACATGCTGCATGGCAACTCTGCAGATGCCGTGCTAGGTACATAAAGCCTTCTGACAGCTGGTGCCCAGCCAGGTTAGGTGGGGTGACGGCTGGATGGGGTCACTCTCTGACCCTTTACAATTGGCAACAGACATGAAAGGAAGAGATGTTATGGATCAATGGACACTGGAATTAAGTTTATTAATTTTAAGACTTCAACTGAGATTACTAAAAGTATAGCATTTCTCCAACTCCAGTGTAGTATACCAAAACAATGTATCATCACTGGCAATAAAAGCACCCTATTCAAGAGTACATAAAAAAGTCATACAAAGAAAATTAAGTTAACTCCATAAATGCTTCTTTAAGGCACTGGGTGATTGGATCTAGCATGTTAAAAAGATACCACAATTTTTCTTTAGTGTATGTATAAAGCTCTAATGAATTGTTTTGGCCTATTTTTTTTCTTCTATTGATCCCAATATAAAACTGACTTCCCTTCTAATATATTAAGCTGGTTACTATTAAAATGCCAGTGTGGGTGAGGTGAACCACTTTGTGATCAGATGCAAATAAATACAGTCCGTCAAATCTGAAGCTATTCATTTTTTAAACATATGAGCCTAAGCAAAGACTGAAAAATAAGTGGCTTAAGTTTGCTTATATTTAACCTTTGTTTATATTTACAATTGCTATTTCTTATTTCCTTATATTTATAATTAAATACTAAATTATATTTATAAATATTGTTTATATTTGCAATTTCAATATTTCTTTATAATTACAATTGCTTGCCATAATATATAAACTAACAAACTCAAAAGATTTCATGACAATTCTACTTTGTTCGATTCGTTTCAGAGAATCATCTGGAACTCCATTGCCAAATGAGAACGAGTAGCCAAAAGGTTGGTCGAAAACTGAGGTTATGAATAGTGCTTTGTAGATAGCAGTAATACACAGGACAAGCAGGCTTTAAACAATGTTTGTGTTAGAGTGATATCAGCTCAACCGTAACTGTGGGTTAATTCTACTCCACACACAAAGCTTACAGCAATAAAAACGGAACAAACATTTTAAGCTGAACCGCTGTGCCCGGCCCATAGGAGGCCTAACAGGGAAGTCAGGCCTTTGTGGCGTGGGGGTGCCCTCCTTCTAGCTAGCATTATTCTGGTGGTCTCCGCGTCCAGGTGAAGGTAGAAGACCCGGGGACTAAGTCAGCAGCTGCAGTGAGAGAAGAATCATTGCGTCTTTCTCTCTGAGGCTCTGGGGGGGGCGGGGGGGGGGGAGAGAGAGAGAGAGAGAGAGAGAGAGAGAGAGAGAGAGAGAGAGAGAGAGAGAGATGCCAGATGGCTCTCGGTGAGATGCGCTGATGGCTCTGCCATGGTCCAATCCCCTTGGAAAGGGATGGCTCCACAGCGAATCGATAGGGCAACGCCATGGCTCCTGCACCGCGGACCTGCGTGGGCAGAGCACCCGCCCCGCCAGGACCGCTTCTCACGCCGCCAGTGACTGATGACTTGATGCAGACACAGCAGTGGACCCCCCCTCTCCGCCCCCCCCCCCCTTCCACGCCTTATTTGTGTTGACACGGTGGGTTAGCAGCTACAGAGCAGTCACAGACACAGGAGCTGCTGCTCGCAGGTGCCGTGTGCCCATCGGTCGGTGCGGGCCATGGCCTGGCTCCCGCGCCTCCCCCCGCGCGGGCGGGCCTCCGCTCCCTGGGGAAGGGGGACCTGGCAGGGCCACGCGGCTCCTCGCGGCGGTGCCGGGTCTGCACGGCACGAGGTTTCCGGGTCTCAGGGCTGCACGGCACCGTGTGTTCTAAGATGACAGCAATGAAAAGGGAAAGCTGCGAATGACCCCCGAACCCGGCGCTACTGGCTTCATTTCCTCGTATGGCCCTGCCGAGTCCTCCAGAGCGAACCTGCTGGGGCTTCTCTTCTGCTTAGGGCTCCCCACCCCCCCCACCCCCGCCTTTCCGTTCAGCCGGAGCAGCCTCCCTCCTGGACGTGACTTTGCACCCAATGCCCCTCCCCCAGCCGCCAGCCGCTGTTTACTAACTGGTCCAGCGGTGGCTACCTGACCCGCGCAGGGCCCAGAAGTCTGTTCCTGGGAATTTTGAAATCAGGAGGCAGCGAGATTTCAAAAGATAGAGGAGAGCGCCAGGGAGGGGGAGGGAGGAAAGGAGCAGTGTCTGCGGTCGCTGTGGCTGTGACAGGCGGACCTGGGTGGTCGCGCTCTTGGGGGGGTGTGGGGTTGGGGGACTGGCAGTGAGAAGGGGGAAGCCCAGAGGGATGTGGGGGGTGAGGCACCTTGGATTCTACAGCGTTTTGGGCTCTGGCTTATTCGTGCGCCCCAGCGGGACTCTGTCCTTGGATTCTGTGAAATGTCCTGATTTTCCAAAAAGTTCTCTTTTGCGTAAGATAGCTGCAGTGGGCTCTTGTTCCTTGTAACCAAAAGGATCTGAACAAATAATTGAAAACAAACAAACAAAAGCCCAAATGCTCTAGCCCTGGCTGGTAGCTCAGTTGGTTTAACAGCGTCCTCCTGATCAAGGCACACACAACCAATGAGTGTGTAAATAAGTGGAACAACAAATCCAGGCAGCTCTCTCCCCTCCCCTCCCCTCCCCTCCCCTCCCCTCCCCTCCCCTCCCCTCCCCTCCCCTCCCCTCCCCTCCCCTCCCCTCCCCTCCCCTCCCCACCTCTCCCCACCTCTCCCCTCTTCTCTCTCTCTCTCTCTCTCTCTCCTCCCCTCCCTTCCTCTCTCTGTTTAAAATCAATCAATAAATTAAAAAAAAATGCTCTAGGCCTTTTTCCATTGTCTGTCTCACAAGAACGCCGACAGGTCTAGGGGGAGGCGGTGTGAGTGAAGTCTGGAGGTGCCCTGCTATCGGCTGTGACCAGACCAGTAACTCACACAGACTTCAGTTGATGGGGGAGGAGGCTTACTGACAGGCACCTGCCAACCCAGAGGAAGTGCAGCTGCCGGGCAGACTTCATTTCCTTTTATCGTGCCCCTCGTGCCGCCTCCTTCTCAGGGAAGAGGTGAGGTAACTGCCAACGAAGAGTTCAAGGAAACATCCCTCGTGTTCCCACCCCATTTTCACGGCCCTTAATTCTGGCTACAATTCCTGTGGCTCAGGCCCTGTCAGGTGCTGAGGTGAGGCCTGAGGTCTTTTTCAAAATATATTTTTATTGATTTCAGAGAGGAAGGGAGTTGGAGAGAGAAACTTCAATGAGGAGAGAGGATCATTGCCTCCTGCATGCCCCACACTGGGGATCGAGCCCACAACCTGGGTCTGTGCCCTGACCAGGAATTGATCTGTGACCTCCTGGTTCATAGGTCAATGCTCAACCGCTGAGCCACGCCAGCTGGGCGAGGCCCGAGCTCTTAAACTAACACCTGGAGAGCAGGAGGGAGATTCCCCAGGGTCACTTTCCTGCAGAACACGGCTGCTACGAAGGGAAGGTCAGGGGTGGGCAGAGGCTGGAGTCTGCTCTGCCCTCCCCTTCGGGCTGGCTGGCATCTCTACACTTGCCCCTTCCTCCTCCCTGTGAGGAGCTGTGGGTGTAGGACAGGGGTGGGCAAACTTTTTGACTCGAGGGCCGCAATGGGTTCTTAAACTGGACCGGAGGGCCGGAACAAAAGCATGGATGGAGTGTTTGTGTGAACTAATATAAGCTCAAAGTAAACATCATGACATAAAAGGGTACGGTCTTTTTTTTTTTTTTTTTAGTTTTATTCATTTCAAACGGGCCGGGTCCGACCCGCGGGCCGTAGTTTGCCCACGGCTGGTGTAGGATGACCAGTACTGCTGTGGAGCCAGACTGCCTGAGCTCTGTCAGGTTTGCGGCTTTCCTCTGCGTCTTCTTGTCCCAGCAGCAGCTACCCCTGTCACAGTCTTTGCTTAGAGAAGGCACGGGCGCCTTTGTCTGCACTGAGGAGTCTTCAGTCCATGTGGCTGATGTCTCCTCCTGAGACAGCCCTGGAGGCCGGGAATGGGCCAAGCAGCTCCCGCGGTGGGTGAGCCTCTTGGCCATGGGCCAGATCAGCCACATTTTAGCTGGGATGCATCTGCTTCTGTGGCAACTTGGTATTTTTCTTGGCCTGGTATTTCTCAGCAGAGGTACCGGGCTTGGAGATGGCTGGCACACAGTAAGGACTATTGCAGGTGGCTGAGAGGCAGCACAGATAAGAGCACAGAAATCTCAAAACGGAAGGCCCAGGCTTAGCTGCCAGCTCTGGCACTCACCAGCTGTGTGAACTTGCATAGCTTACTTCACCTCTCTGTGCTTCATTAGCTTCGTCTGTAAAACAGGGTTAGTAATGGCACCTACCACATAGCGTTGTGAGAATTGAATGAGTTAGTATATGTGAAGCACTTTGAAGAGTGGCTGGTACATTAGAAGCCCTCTTAAGTATTTCCTGGCATTGTTATTATTATTATTATTATCATCATCAATTATTACCTTAGGTTGGATTCTGAGGAAATAGACTCTGAGATAGGAATTCAGATACAGGAAAGTTATTGGGTAGTACTCCACATCCCTGCCTTCCTGTAATTTTGGGTCCAGTCATCCCCTGAGGACAAGTGTAATTCAGAGGTAGGACAATTTCTAGTGGCCATGAGCCACTAGCAGACATCACTCCTGGCAGATGGCGGCAATCAGTGCCTTGGCATGGGGAGGTCTGAGTGGGGCATGGCAACATCTACTACATACATCTCCATGCATGACCCCCCTGACATGAGATGCATTCCCCAGGAGCCAACCCAAAGACATCCATCGGTGGTATCAGTGCCAAGTTCCGTGATCTGCGCATTGTGTTGTTATCTTTATCAATTCTAGCTATAGTTCCTCAGGGGGCCTGGGTCTGGATGATGAATCACTCCCAACAACCCAATATTCAAAGAACTGATTAAAATGATAGGAAATGGGAGGCTGGGCAACAACACAGAGTTCAAAACACATCATTTCCTGTTGGACAGAGAGACTTGGTTAACCGGTCTGAAGCTATGCCCCTGATGGGGATCTGCTTTTTATTGTCCTAATTGAGCCCTAGTACTGTCCTCTGGGGTGACCTCCTTTATTCAGAGTCCTCTTCGATCATATCTGGGCTGAGCACCAACACAAAATCCTCTGCTCAGGGCTAAGCAGCAACCTATTTAGCAATCTATTTCTTGATGGTAGGCTTTCCAGGTCATGGGATTATTTGGGGATTGAATGGTTGGGAGATGTTGAAAGTGATGATACTTCCAAAACTCCTCAATAAACTTCCTTTATTGGGCCGAATTAAGTCATATCCATCTTCAAAATAAGAATGGCCTAAATAATTGAGGCCTGGGATCCTGAGGTATTCATTGGGAAAGGGGGTGGGTTTATCAGGCTGGAGCATAGCTGTCATCGGTTTCTCAACCATTTGTCTGCTATACAATGAGAAAGGAAGTCATTGATGTTGGGCAGTGATCCAAACATTGCCCCTTTAGTAATTCAACTGGATGAACTGGTTGACCGAGCAAGATATATGAAGCACTTATGAACTTGGAAAATTTTGCAGGCTGATTTTCCCCAATCACACTCAAGAATCCCAAACTGTTCTTTCAGCCCAAAGAACTGCATAAGGAAGATGATCTTTTCTGGAATATAGTTGAGGTAGAGGCTTCACAGGAAACTATGTCAGCAGCAGAAAAGGATTAGCAAGTTAATTTATTTGTTCTTACTTGCATTGCTATTGGCTTATTGTTCATTTTACATTAGATGCTCTGGTTTTAGAAACATTAATGTCAAGGGTTAACTAATAATATACTAATCGATTGTCTTGTCTGTCTCCTCAATTAGGGACCTGATCTCATTCAACCTTAGGGACCTAACAACTAGTTTACGGCTTAAACATGGTAGGAACATGAGAGTTTGTTAGATGGCCAGTGGAAGGTCCCTGGAACTAGTCACTCAAAGTTACTTCACATTTCCCGATAATTTAAAGATGAGCTCTACTTGGAAGGAAACGTTTACTTCTCTATCTATGTAACTAACATAAATTGCAGGAATATAGGGAGTTCTTGGGAAATTGAATTATTAATATTAATGTCAACATAATTTTATAAGTAAACAAAGTCTTCTCAATTACTTGAAAGTAGTTAAGAACTATCTGCTTAAGATGTATAAATATGTCATCTATTGTTATGTAGTGAAAACCTATTAACAATCATCATTTAGCCCGGCTGGTGTGACTTCCTGGTTGAATGTTGATCTATGAACCAGGAGGTCACGGTTGGATTCCTGGTGAGGGCACGTGCCGGTTGTGGGCTTGATTCCCAGTAGGGAGCGTGCAGGAGGCAGCCGGTTAATGGTTCTCTCTCATCATTGATCTTTCTACCTCTCTCTTCCTCTCCCTTCCTCTCTGAAATCAATAAAAAATATATAAGCAAACAAAAAAAGAAGTAAAAAAAAAAATTTCATGGATTCTCAGCCCGACAATCACTGAGGCAGGACTTCCTCCACCCTCTTCCAGTTTGGCCATGGGTATTTCTGGGGGCTCTCATGAGGTATCCCACACATGCTTACAGAAGAGGCTGTTTGCACTGGGCACCATCACTGAGTCACAGATTCAGCCCACTTTGCTGGAGGCTGCTGTGTGCTCTGGCAGGGCTGCCCAGATTCTCTGCCTAACACAGGGCCACTTCCCCAGTATATCTACAATTGTAATTGGCACCACTCTCTCTGCTGGTTATTACCACTGAAAGAAGTATCTTTTCCTATTAATAAACATAAGTATATAAGATACTGTTATTGGTTCATGTTTTGTATTTAGTTGTACACATCAATAAACGGTCATATAACTTTGTTATATATTTTAATGGCATTTTATGCATTGTACCATAATTGATTCAACCAATTCCCTATGATTGAATATCTGGTTATTTTCTTTTTTGCTATTATAAATAATCCTGCATTGAACATCCTTGCAGTCAAACTTGCACTTTCCTTCATTTTTGCTGTAGGATCCTAAGAGTTAATTTAACGTCTTACATGCTTCTTAAAAACAAGGAAATGATTTTACAAGTAATTCAAGGACTGAATAGCTTTCAGAATGTAGAAGAGCCACTGATAAAAATAGAAAACACTAACAATCATACCCTGTATGCCAGTTTAATTACCAGCTACAACAATTCTAGGAAGAGCTGCTCAGTGGCTGAGAGAGGCTATCTTCCTGACTCCGCGGGTGTTGTTTAGAAACTGCTCACCACCAAGTAAACAATGTGGTTTGGGAATGATTTTCAGATGTTGTTATTGCTTTGCTTCAAATACGTAGCTAATCCATTTGAATCCAAAGAAAAATACAACAGGAGAACTTAATGAGCTTCTTCCATTTTACCATTTTTTACTAGTTAAGCCGTGTAAACATTTAAACAGGAGAAGTAGAGTTTATGTAAGAGAGCATTCCAGAGAAACAAAAAAATGGGAGCTCTAAAAGGGCAAAGAAAAGCCTTCCGGAAGTTTCTAGAGCAGAGCTGGCTGTTGGATTTGCTAGGACCAGAGACAAACTCCCAACTGAAAAACGGAAATTAGGAGGGAGACGGGGGCTCCACATTTCCGTCAGTTCTGCTGGGTTTCTGCTGCTGGTTTCTCTGCTGTCGATCGGAATCTAAATCTGGTTTGCCAGGGGCAAATCCCAGGTCAGCTCCCTGTCGGTTTCTTCCAGTCTGCATTGTTTTTCACAGACAGCTTCTGCCTGCCACAACCTCCACTCGCTGATAAGAAAATTCCCTAAATCCAGAGAGATCCCTTAGTCGTCACCACTACACTGAGTGACGTACAATGCATTTCCTGCCTAAAATAGTAATAGCTATCCTTGGTAGAAAGCTCCTTACTTTCATTATTCGAATTACCTTAATTATCCTCACAATGGCCCTCCGTTGCTGCAATCTGCAAGAAGCAGAAACCTGACTCAAGCCTGTTTGAACAATAAGAAATTGTCTTGGCTCCTATAACAGGAAGTTCAAAAGTAGTATTGGCTTCAGGCATAATTCGATCAGGATTCTGGCTCCATTTCCCTGCAACGCTGTTCAGTTCTATATGTCAGCTGTGTTCTAAAACTGATTTCCCTGGGGGTGTGGATGGGCGCTGGAGGCAGTTGGGGTTCCTTCTGTGCTTCTCGGTGTATGGAGTGAGAGAGAGAGAGAGACTTCCTGTGGTTTGTCTAGCAGAGCACAGAGAACGTTTCTCCCAGCCTCCATGAAACCCTTTGCATGAGTTCACTCGAGCTGCCATAACTAAACACCATAGGCTGGTGGTTTAAACAAAAGAAATGGTTTTTGTTTTTCTCACAGCCTGGAGCAGTGGTTCTCAACCTTCCTAATGCTGCGACCCTTTAATACAGTTCCTCATGTGGTGGGGACCCCCAATTTCATTGTTGCAAATTGAACATAATGAAAGCATAGTGATGAATCACAAAAACAATATGTCATTATATATGTGTTTTCCGATGGTCTTAGGCGACCCCTGTGAAAGGGTCGTTCGACCCCCAAAGGGATCGCGACCCACAGGTTGAGAACCGCTGGTCTGGAGGCTGGAAGCCTAAGATCAGAGCACCAGCATGGCCGGTGCGGGCGAATGCTCTCCAGGAGCTCCATGCCTCATCTTGGGCTCCAGGCATGGAGGGCTAGGTGCAAACATAAATAGTTCCCCGCTGCCCTCTGGGCTATTATTGAAGGCCTTCTAAAACAAAGTCTTTACATTTTAAAGGTCTTTTAAGTACTTCTTACCTAACTTCATTGATGGAATGTCCCCTCCACTTTCCTGAAATCTCTGGCAGGAGGGTGAATCAATCAGCAATGGCCAATTGTTTAACCAACCCTCCAATGTACTGAAGTCTCCATAAACCCCCTTAAATCTCTTGCCAAATCCAGCTGCTTGCAGAACTCCAAGCATCCCTTCCATCACTAGATCTCCCTGCACTGGTTCACGCTGTTCAACCTGACGGGACGCCTTTGACTGGATTTTGTGACTCTCCTGGTGGGAAAAAAAACCAGAAACGTTGATATGAGATACTGCGATATTCTTCTTCATAATACAAAATATATGTTTGGTCTTTACCCCTGTTTCTGTTTCACAGGCCTCTTAAAACACTTGGAATGTCTGAAGTGATGAGAGCACTGGGAGGATGTTTTTGTTATAGTATTTGATCCCTTATTCTGTGTTTCTGAAATAGCTCCAGAGCCATGAACGTGAGCGCAATGTCTTGCTGTTCATAACAAGCCCCTTTCAGCCACACCTGAGTTCATGTTACTGAGGTAATTTTTTGGAAAGCTTCCAAGGATGAGGGCTGGTTGCCAGGGCAACCAACTATGATTAGAGGGATGGCACTTTCAGGACCCTCCATCCTAAACCTCCAGGAAGGGAGAAGGGCAGGAGGGTGAATCAATCAGCAATGGCCAATGGTTTAACCAACCAACCTTCCAATGTACTGAAGCCTCCATTAACCCCCTAAAGGACAGGGATGGTCATCCCATGAAGGTGCTAGGAGCGAGGCGTGCCCAGAGAGGGCATGGAAGCTTTGGGCCCTTTCCAACATACTTCGTTCTATGCATCTCTTCCATCCGGCTCTTCCTGAGTTTTGTCCTCTTGTCATAAACCAGTAATCTAGTGAGTGCTGTTTTCCTGAGTGTTGTGAGCCGCTCTAGTAAATTAATTAAACCTGAGGAGATGGTCCTGGGAAACTCCAATGTACAGGTGTTCAATCAGAAGCACAAGTGACAACCTGGACCTGTGATTGGCATATGAAGTGTGTGTGTGTGTGTGTGTGTGTATGTGTGTGTGTGTGTGTGTCTGTGACGGGGGTGCGGTGCAGTCTGGTGGGACTGAGGATGTCTAGGCCCAAGGTGGAGCCACTCCTGCCTGGGTGTTGTATCAGCAAACCAAAACTAAGGTAACTTTCGAGTTCCTGTAAACGCTCTGCTGGACCGGAATCACAGTATATCCAGCCAGGCCACCCCCAGCTGCCAAGACTCTGTATTGATTTCCTTGTTCTAAATGAGGTTAGATATGCCACCTCAGCCAATCAACGCAACCCAAATAGTTTTCCTTATTTCCTGATTGACCTGCTCGCCCTGCAAGGAAATCTGGACCTCCAAGCCAATCATGCCCTGTTCCATGCCGCCTCTTCTAACAGCCCATACAACCCACCTGCTGCCCAACTGTCCCTCCGCCTCTTCTAACAGCCCATACAACTCACCTGCTGCCCAAATGTCCCTTGGGGAGAGTGCGTCACTGTTTGTGAGGCACCGAGCTTTCCCATGCTCAGGTTGTTTCCCTTTGAATAAAGGACATCAATCTGGTTACTGAATTGTTTTATTTTTGTCATTTGACAGCCCTTAGCCTGTGGGATCGGATGCTAGCTTCAGGTAGATGTGTCAGAATGGAGTAAAATTCTAGGATACCCAGCTGGTGTCCCAGAATTGCGAGGTGTATGGAAAACCCACACATCTGGCATCAGAAGTGAGTCAGTATTATCAAAGGGTATTGAGAGTAGGGGAAGCACACGGGAGTGTGGCTTTTTTCTTTACAGGTACATATGGGTTTAAGCCCTCTGCTGTTCCCTGGCTGAGTGACTTAGGACAAGTTGCTTAAGCCCCCTGAGCCTCAGTTTCCTCCTTTGTAGACTGCAGATACTAATACCTATTTCCTAGGGTTGTTCTGAGCAATCCAAATCCATCTGTGACAAGAAATGAGTATACTTAATAGACGGGAAGTCCTTCAAATCCCACTGCCTTCATACATTTTCTTTCATCTTCCAAAATTGAAGTGGTGACTCTCTGCGCTGGCATACAAATCACAGCTAACACAATTGGTTTGATTATTAACCAAGTACTGTGTTGTGATTACTCTTCTGTTGCTGTCTTGGACTATTTGAAAGACTTAACTATTGAACTTTCCAATCCTATATAATAAAAGGGTAATATGCAAATTGACCCTAACAGCAGAACGACTGGGAATGACCGGTTGCTATGATGGGCACTCACCACCAGGGGGCAGATGCTCAATTTATAAAGATGGCTTCTGCCTCAGTTCCTGTTGCAAAAGTTGTTTTCCTGGTATTCTGGAATTTCCTGGCACTCCAACCATTTCCTATCAAGAATGGCATCCTTGCCCTAACCGGTTTGGCTCAGTGAATAGAGCATCGGCCTGTGGACTCCAGGGTCCCAGGTTCGATTCTGGTCAAGGGCATGTACCTTGGTTGTGGACATGTCCCCAGTGGTGGGTGTGCAGGAGACAGCTGGTGGTCAGTGTGCTCCCATAGGGGGAGCTCAGCTCAGCCATGAGCCGGGCAAGTGCAGCAGTGGCGAGAGCCTCTCCCGCCTCCTTGGCAGTGCTAAGGATTTCCAACTGGAGGAGCTGGCCTAAGCTGCAGTCAGATATCCCTGAGGGCTCCCGGGCTGCCAGGGGGATGTCTGACTGCCAGCTTAGGCCTAACCCCCCACCAGAGAGTGGGCCTAAGCTGGCAGGTGGACATCCCCCGAGGGATCCTGGACTGTGACAGGGCCCAGGCTGGGCTGAGGGACCCCCCGAGTGCACGAATTTTAGTGCACCAGGTCTTTAGTTGGGTTATAAGCAACTTGTGATCTGCATTATGGGGACAGTGTCTTGCCCATATGTCTGGAAAGAATACCCACTGCAGAACTTTCTCTTCTTCGGGGGTGGTTAACACTTTAATATGCTAAGTAAACAGCAGTCATTCTCAATGGCTCACAATAGAAACACACACAGGGAGACTATCCACACCTGCATTTTAACAGATGGTAGGGGTCATTGTGATGCAGATGTGGCTAGTACCGGACTCTGAGATTGCCAGTAAACGCAAGAGCAGCCTGCTTAGCCCCCTCCCCAGGTGGTCCTGGGCCACTGTTTACATTTCAAAGTCCTTTTGCCCCAATTTATAAAGATGGCTTCTGCCTCAGTTCCTGTTGCAAAAGTTGTTTTCCTGGTATTCTGGAATTTCCTGGCACTCCAACCATTTCCTATCAAGAATGGCATCCTTGCCCTAACCGGTTTGGCTCAGTGAATAGAGCATCGGCCTGTGGACTCCAGGGTCCCAGGTTCGATTCCGGTCAAGGGCATGTACCTTGGTTGTGGACATGTCCCCAGTGGTGGGTATGCAGGAGACAGCTGATCGATGTTTCTCTCTCATGGATGTTTCTAACTCTCTATCCCTCTCCTTTCCTCTCTGTAAAAAAGTCAATAAAATATATTAAAAAAAAGAAAAAGAAAAAAAGAATGGCATTCTTTATGGTTCCAAGCAGGACCACACAGTATGTTCCAGGCCAACTCGCAATGCTTTTCCTGGTATTGGAGCTCTGTCTTCTCCTTGAGCAGTGGTCGGCAAACTGCGGCTTGGCAAACTGCGGCTTGAGAGCCACATGCGGCTCTTTGACCCCTTGAGTGTGGCTCTTCCACAAAATACCGACTTCTGCGCATGGGCCACGAAGTTTCAATCACACTGTACATGCACACCCGCACGTGGTATTTTGTGGAAGAGCCACACTCAAGGGGCCAAAGAGCCGCATGTGGCTCGCCAGCCGCGGTTTGCCGACCACGGTCCTTGGGGACCAAGGGCCTGTCTCTGAAACCCAGGCTGGCTGGTGAGTGGAGGTTGCCACCAAACACCAGATCTCCGGGACAATGCTCGCCTTACCTGAGGGCATGGCTCTTTGCCCTCCGGGCCGGACTTCTCTTGTCAGCTGAGGCAGACTCCCACCCCTTCCGAGGGTAGTGAGTGTGGCCAAGGGCCAAGATTGGTGCCTGTTTTACTGAGAAAATAGCCATGCTTCCTGCAACAGGGCAAGTGCTGCTGCTAATCCAATGATCTGGTCAAAGTACAAGCAGTCCTCAAACACGGGGACACAGATACACGGTAGTTTGCACTCACAGGGCTTTGCCAGTTCCGCTCGTCTTGTAATCTACAGCACACCCAGCCCTGCACAAAATAGGTCATCAGGTCAGCATGCTCTTTGGAGTTCCAGCAGACCTCGTCGCCTTGGGGGTGACTCTCCCTCACCCTACCCACTCCAGCTTATCTCCTGTGGGGGGAGGGGGGGGTCTCTCGATCTCTCTGCCAAGTCATTGACTTGAGTTTCTCCGACTCCTAATCTGAGGTACCACTTGACACCAGAATAGGCCCCAAGACACCTCTGCCTATCATTATAGTTTTTCCTTTAGTTAAAGGCACCTTCGTAAAAGGCCATATTAAAAATGCATATTGACTTGATGGCAGAGAATGCCAATTATGACACCTAGAATGTCATTGCTTTAGGGTTATCACAATACTGATACTTTCAAAGGCAGCACTTTTAAGGTGTGTGTTTAGGGGGGTAATGGGAGGGGATTGATATCATTTGTCAAAGGGCTATCAGTATAATTTGTCTCCTTGAGGGTGTTTCTGGTAAGTAGGAGAACAAGATTAGAAGAGCCCAATTAAAAAAAATCCTCTTTGAAGTAAATTCAGCTCCTTTCTCCCTCTCTTTGGTGATCTATCCACTTCTGGAAATTCAGGTAAATTCAATTCAACAAGCATTTTTTTGAGGCCAACTTTGTGCCTGCATCCTACTAGGCACTGGTGATACCAAGAGGAATAAGACATAACCCTGGCCTTCAAGAAACTCAAAACCTGGTGGGCCACTCAAAAAAGAATTATGTGATCCACAGAACTTATCTGTCCCTAACTCAGTCAAAATTTCAGCCCTCGCAGTTGTTTTTATTTCACTTGAAAAATCACACACACACGGTTAGAAAAACAGAAGAATCACACGAAAAATGACCCACCACTCCAGCGTACCTACTGCCTCTTCCACGGACAGTTTCTCAGGAGATCGCAGTGCGTTCTAAATCTCTCTGTCCTCTAGAGATCTTGTTTCTTTTTGGCTGTTGAATCTTTGTATAAAGCAGCTTAACCGCAACTAGATTCACACTCACAGTAAACCCCACTGAGTAATTTCCTCCGACCACTTTCAGAAGCCAGAGCAGAGACAAAGCGAGCAGCATGGAGCATCACAGCTGTCGCAGGATCTGAAAGGCTGCCACCTGCACGACAGACGCACTGCCTCTGCTTTTCTTCGAAGGGCACGTGAGTCCCGGAGCACCAGTGGGCGCATTTAGAAGGAACATAAGCAAGAGCCTGCTAATCACTGTTTCCTAAAAATAGAACGGGCTGCCTGGGCAAGCAGTGAGTTCTTCTCACTGGCTTTAAACAAGGCAGAAGCTGGACCACTCTTTGAAAGGGGTGCTATAAAGATGAAGCTGCCTGTACATGTCTCACATGGCATGTGTGGCCTGCACTCAGGAAGGAGGAGCCCCTGAAAGATGCCGGGCCAGTTTGAACCCAACTGAATCTCTTTTTGTTGTTGTTAATCCTCAACCCGGGAAGTTTTCCATTGATCTGTAGAGAGTGGAGCGGGAGAGACACACACAGAGAGAAACATCCATGTGAGAGACGCATCAACTGGTTACCTCCCACATGGGGATTGAATCTGCAACTGAGGTACATGCCCTTGACCAGAATCGAACCCAGAGCCCTTCAGTCTGCGGGGCCGATGCTCTATCCACTGAGCCAAACTGGCTGGAGTCCCAACTGAATCTTTTGAAGACCTCCTTTTTTCTTAAATCTTTTTTTTTTTTTTTTGTGAGAGGAAGAAGAAGGGAGAGAGAAGCATCCAACGGTTGCCTCCGGCATGCATCCCCAGAGGGGGTCGAATCTGCAACCTGGGTATATGCACTGACCGGGAATCGAACCACCACCTTTGGGTGTCTGGGACAACACTCCAACCAACTGAGCCACACTGGCCAGGGCTGAAGATCTCCTTTGTTGCTGCCTTCTAAAGTACCGAGTATGAAAAAATAAAATACTGAGTATGGAACGTTCATTGAATGAGCTGCTTTCTTTTGGGACTGGAGGAAACGTGATCAAACACGATGTTATCTGTGTGGTTACCAGGTTAGGACACCCTCGAGGAGGTATTAACACGAGGACTGCTGGTTGGGTCCGCCGGCTTTGCCAGTTTAGAAACACATCTGTTTGAGAAGTGACTCACTTCAGGCCGAAATGCTGTTGCTTTAAAAAAGAGACGGAATCTGGGACATTAGTCAAGCATTTAGAACAAAGTTTAAACCCAAACTGGGATCGGTGCCTGGGTATTCATCAACCTTGCGAAGGAAAACAAAATAAAATTGAAAACAATCTGTGGAGATGAAGTAAGGCAAAGAGTCATCGGGACATGTACATGTTTGTGCAGATGCACTTTTAATAATGTTGTTGCTTGTAATGTGCCACCGATGACAAGTTTGAAACCAAGCGGACATTTTCTTCACACGTGCTTTAAACAGGACCCTAGCGTTCATTTAAAAAGCTGCTTGGGTCCGGTGTGGCCTCTCAAGCATTTACTTGGCTCATCGTCTGGAAAACCAGCATTTTCAGACCCAGAACTCTAAGTTATAAAGAAATATTTCTCCTCATAGGAGTTGCTACAACCCATCTCTGTGTCATTTATAGAGTTGGTTCATCTATATAACAACTGTTCTTTTATGTATCTTTAAAAAATCGTAATGCCGAACCGGTTTGGCTCAGTGGATAGAGCGTCGGCCTGCGGACTCAAGGGTCCCGGGTTCGATTCCGGTCAAGGGCATGTACCTTGGTTGCGGGCACATCCCCAATCGGGGCGTGCAGGAGGCAGCTAATCGATGTTTCTCTCTCATCGATGTTTCTAACTCTCTATCCCTCTCCCTTCTTCTCTGTAAAAAATCAATAAAATATATTTAAAAAAAAATAAATAAAAAATCGTAAGAGCCCTAGCTGGTTTGGCTCACTGGATAGAGCGTCAGCTGGGGACTGAAGGGTCCCAGGTTCGATTCCCTCAAGGGCATGTACCTTGGTTGCAGGTACATCCCCAGTAGCGGGTGTGCAAGAGGCAGCTGATTGATGCTTCTTTCTCATGGATGTTTCTAACTCTGTATCCCTCTCCCTTCCTCTCTGTAAAAAATCAATAAAATATATATTTTAAAAAATCATAAGAATAGTTTACACTTACTAAACCTGTATTCTGTGCAGGCATTGTTCTTCATATGTATTAACTCACTTAAGAAAATCTGCATTAGAGGTGAAAAACTTAAGGAGGAGAATAGACCTTTTTCGTACATGCGCAGTCCTTGTGTTGGTGATATGTATAGCAGTAATGGCCTTTGGTTTTTTTAGTGTGTGTGTGTGTGTGTGTGTGTGTTTCTCAATGAGATTGTCACACTCCGCTTTACTTGAGACTAATCCCAGAAAGTTCAGAAAAGAGAAGTTATCTAAGACCCACTGTATCAGAATCTCTGGGGGCAGGACTCAGGAGGCTCAATTTTTAACCAGTATCTCTGGAATTCCTATCAATATTGAAGTTTGAGAACCACTGCGTATCCCTGGTAATTCCTATCAGTGCTGAAGTTTGAGAAACGGTGCTGCAGTCCCTTGAATTACCCACTGGTCACCCTTCTTTTGCTTCTCCTTTAGGAGCCTTGCCCCTCTCAGGGCGTTCCTGTTGTTTTTTCTCCTTTTCACGGTGCCACTGGCATTTCTACTCAGTTGCAGGTAGAATGGGAAACCTGAATTATCCTGAGAAAACATATTGGGAACCCTCTTCTTGTATTTTTTTTTTTTAAAAAAAAACCATACATCGGGGAAGAGGTAGAATAGAGAACGCCACACACACATAAGGTCAAGAGTCCATGAAAGAAACAGAACGTCTAGCAATCACCATAGCACATACCTGTGTCTTCAAGACTGAACGTTGGCAATTTTATTTCTTGCAGGTGTCGTCACTAGCAGTGACTGACAAAACCAAGCACTGGGAGTCTCTTGGTTTTTCAGATTTTCACACCTCTCATAAAATATGCTTATTTAGCCACTTAGTAGCATAGCATTGTTTTTGAAAAAGTAGTACGTGTTTATGGTAAAACACTAAAAATGTATAAAAGGATAAACAGTGAAAAATAAAGTCCATCTCACAGTAGCTGCAACCAATGACACACCACTGGGGCCAATTTATATCCCAGAGATAGGTGTTCTATGCGTACCAAGCATATAAATGTATATATAACCCCCCTTTTGTACACAGATGGGAGCATGCTGCGCACAACACTGGACATCTTGCTTTATTCCTTCAACCACAGATCTTCCAGATTATTGCAAATTAGCACATCACTCTTGTTAACAGCATATCCATTATGTTAGAATAATGTAGCTCTGGCTCCCCTTTGTCACTTCATGGATCAGAAGGTATCTTGCAAAGACCTCCTTGAGGACTGAGATCACTGTCTCCAGGCTTTCTCAACCACGCTTCCTGCCAGGTACGCTCCAATGTGACAGCGGTAACATAGCTGAGGACTATTTAACCCCACTCTGCTATTGGCAATCACCCTAGGTAGACCTTAGGTCCCGTCAATAATGTTGCACAGCTTACAGGTAAAAGGAAGATTGAAGGGATAGGATTTGCTAAAGCAGGGTTTTGCAATTTCAGGCTGCGACCTATGGGTAGATTGTGAAATCAATTGGGCGGGTACAGAAAAGGTAAGTATTGTTTTAGCAGACATTTGTTTCCATTTGACAAGTATGTGTGGACTTGTTTCTGATATGAATTATTTCCCTAACTGAAGTCACAGCAAAACCAAATTTGAAAAACCACTGTGTCCAAGTGTACTCCATGGGAAAACAAGTCCTTTAAATCTTAATGAAATGTAGGGGGATTATGGTGTTAAAGATAACTGAGGCATATTGAACATTGGAAGAGTTTTATTTTTTGAGCAAAAATCGATTGGAACAGGGCAGTGCCGGAAACAGGTAGGAGCGCTCATGGGACAGGAGGGGGGTGAGGGGTGGAGTTGGGGAGAAAACTTATACAGAGAAAGTGTGGGAGTAAAGAGAGGAACTGATGGGCTACAGCTTCAAGCCCTGGTGGCTGTTTGTAGTTGATTGTCCTTAGGTTTGGTTTCATAACTTTGAGGCATTTACAAGCTGGGATTTGGTTTGCTCAGTAGGCCCACAGGATTAGAGTCACCTGCCTGACAGCCTCTTTGTTCAATTGATTTAACAGTGATCAAATATGTTTGATCCGGCCAATTTGCCTTCTGGAGGTTCAAAACTCCCATTAGTATATTAAAAACCTTCAAAATCTTGCATTGAAGAACCCTGTTTAATTAAACATTTCCCAAAGATTGGCTGCAGAGCCTCCTCTGTGTGCCTCACCAGCACGGCCAAGGGTGAGCCTGAGGAGGGGTGGTGAAGGATTGAAGATAAGGCAGACAAGAGAATACAGCTGGGGCTGGGTGGATCTTCTGTGCCTGGATGAGGACACAAAAGACACAGCCTGAAAGCTGATGCTTTATTTTATAGTCAGATTAAAACAAGGGTAGATTAACATGTATACGAATGTTCTTGTCTTGGCAACACTTGCTGCACTTCCCACAGCCCATTAGCTACTTAGGAAGGAATTAGGGAGGGCTACAAGGCCAGGCTTAATTATGCTAGGAGAGCTCTCCCCTCCAGGCAGGGACTTGTTTGTGGCCCTGCCACAGGTCAGCCTGAGGTTTGACATTAGAGCTGCTCCCTACACCTCTGGATTCCAGAGACAACACCTGTGACCCTCCTCCGGCCCTGGCATGGGGAGAAGCGCGTGCACCTGTGCGGCGTGGCCTCTGAGCTCCGCCCGGGAGTCCTGTCTGTGAGTGCCAACTCCTGTCCCCGAGTCTGATCTACCTCAGTCCAACCCGGATTACTACCCAGGGGACTGTGGTGTGGACACGGAGAGACGTGCAGGCCACTGACCGTCAGGAAACAGCACCCAGGACCCAGCTGCTCACCCTGCCTTGCTTTTGATCACTCATTTAAATACTGGGGTTTCTTCCAGGTCTGTGGCCAACACCTCTTTTCAAGCTTCCTCCAATCCAGCCATGCTAAGTGAGGTAACCCCCCTGGGGCCAGAGTGGGAGACCCCAGGGCCTGCCCTGCACAAGTCCTTCTGCAGCTCCGGATTTTTAACGTCTAGGAATGACTTGGTAACTAACTAGGCTGAGATACTGTCGCGCTGGACAAGTTACTTCACTCTTCCGGGTCCCAGTGCCCGTGTCTAAAATACAGAGGTTGGCCCTGACCGGTTTGGCTCAGCGGATAGAGTGTCAGCCTGTGGACTCAAGGGTCCCAGGTTTGATTCTGGTCAAGGGCACGTACCTTGGTTTCGGGCACCTCCCCAGTGGGGAGTGTGCAGGAGGCAGCTGATCGATGTTTCTCTCTCATCGATGTTTCTGACTCTCTGTCTCTCTCCCTTCCTCTCTGTAAAAAATCAATAAAATACATTTTTAAAAAAATAAATAAAAAGTAAAGAGAATTAGGTAAAACTAACTTAATAATTAACATATTAAAAAATAAAGTAAAATACAGAGGTTGGACACTGCTTTGGGAGGTCCCATCCTGCATCAGTATTTGGGTCTTTAATCTGATGTTCTTGATTTTAAAGTAATCCTGAAAAAAATGTTCCCTCCTTGCCAGGCCTTGTATCGACTGCTGGTGAGATGACCAATAACATTTGCATCTTGTCCCCAGCAGTCACCAGCTTGGACAAATTGTGATTCCAAACTCTGACCTCGGTGCAAGAGCATTTTGAGAAGGGCAGACTTGTACCTGGTTACTATTGTGACTACAGAAAACATGCCTTCGTCTCACAGAAGCATCTGCTCTGCTCAAAAAAGAAATGTGAGCGATGTTTATGCTGGAAAATAGATGGTGCCAGTTTTGTTTCTTGTTCTCTTCGAGAAGAGCCGCGATATCAAGGAGTGTCTGGCCAACGGCCGCATTGTATTCATGCTCTGACTAATCCTCTCTGGTGCCATTCTCTGTTCAGGCAAGAATCACTTCTGAGCAGCCAACAGACTGCTTGAAAACGGAGTGAAATTAAATTAGTTACTGATGCAACTATTCCTGAAAAAAGGGTAGAATACCCATGCTAAACCTAAATTCAAATATACTGAGAAGGTGGGTACAAAATTAAATGTCCCATAAACCTTTAACCGTATATTCTGTAAGTGTTCTTAAACACACACACACACACACACACACACACACACACACAAACAAAAACAAAAAAAGAAACAAGCAAAACATGCTGGCTTTTTATTTGACAACATCCAGGCATATTTTTGGAGTGTCTGCTACGTACATGGCAGTCACTGTCAAACTTGTTTTGTTTTTTTAATTTCTATTTGTAAGTGAAGTCCTCTCCAGACGATGGGAGACAATAGCTGTATTGTACCGTGTACTGGTCGGACCACATCTGGAACACTGTGTCCAGCTCTAAGCACTGCATTTTGAGAGGAACACAGACAAATGAAAGTCTCCTCTGAGAAGTGAGGGAAAAATGGAGAGGGAACTTAAAACCGTGCAGAAACGGAGCTGCCAAAGAGGGTGTGTATTTTTAGACGGGAGAAGAGCAGGTTATGAAGGCACACAATAGCTAGGTAGCTCTCTTCCGATATGTAAACGTAGGCAGTGTTCTAATTTATTGCTCTGGAAAGCAAAACGCAGACAACAGGTTGAAGTCCTGCAGAGCCACGGCTGAGCTCAACCCCAGGTGCAGCTCAGTCTTTGCTTTGGTGCTAGTATTAGTACTTGATCACAGAGGGAACCAAACACAGGCTGGGCTATCACCCGGCTGCAATGGGGTCGCTTCTGCTGAATAAGTTGCAGGGAGAGTTGGAAGGGGTCTACCTCAGCGAACGTGCCTCAATCAGAGTTGACCCCTTCCAACTCTCCCATCCACACTCGTCTTGTGTACTTGTTTCGTCTCCTCTTTCGTTCCTATATGTCCAAACCATCTCAACATACCTTCCTCAATCCTCGACACTACACCTTCTTTCACTCCACAACCTTCCCTGTACATGCGCGCCCGCACGTGGCATTTTGTGGAAGAGCCACACTCAAGGGACCAAAGAGCCGCATGTGGCTCGCGAGCCCCGGTTTGCCGACCTCTGCCCTAGGAGACTGCTGCTAGGAGACAGCGGGAGGAGTAAGTCTCCCCTTTCCAGGAGCACTTAGCTGCATGGCAGGGGTAGGGCATACTCTCAGATGTCAGTCCATCGGTGTTGAAGAATAGAGAAGCCTACAGGTTCTGATGATGGTTAAAAAAACACGACTTCATATTTGAATACTAGCATATATTTGTCAAAGTTCGTTCACATGTTATGCGACCAAATAGAACATTGTAAAAACTTTAAAATAGTCTTGAAATGTTCGGAGTCCGAAACACCAAGTTCTGGGTACCCAGTGAAAGGCCAGTGAGTGTGGGGGGTATCAGTGATGACCTCTGCATTTTATCTTTGCAGTAACCAACACAAAGGTCATTTCCCGGATTCGCATTTTGGCCGACTGTGTAGTTTGGGCGGTGAGAGTGAGTTTTGTGGTGCATATGTATTGTCCAGAGGGAAATCTGACCAGGCAATTGACACAATTGCTTAAAAGCATGGACAGCAGGTCCAGGCTGCATTTCATAAGTCTATTCTGGTTGGTTCTAATAAATCTTCTCGTTTTAGGGCTTGTGCTAGTGAATCCTCAAACTAAAGCAGAAACATTGAGCACTATTTTTTCAAATTATTATTCTTTAGACCTGTGCTACTTCTCAGAAAAGGTCAATTCTAGTATTTCTCAAGTGCAACATTAAGAATTTGATTCAGCCCAGCCAGCATAGCTCGGTGGTTGAGCCTTGACCTATGAACCAGGAGGTCAAGGTTTGATTCCCAGTTGGGGCACAGCAGCCGATCAATGATTCTCTCGTATCATTGTTGTTTCTATCACTCCCTCTCCCCTCCTCTCTGAAATCAATAAAAATATATTTTAAAATATATTTAAAAAATAATTTGATTCAGGTCCATTCAGGAAGTATTTAATGAGGAGAAAGTACAAGCTCTGACATTACAGCTCTGGCAACAGCAGAGGCATAGCCTGTAATAGACAGGACTGTGGAGTCAGGGCCTGACAGCTGGAGTTATTTTATTTTTAATTTATTTTTTTGACAGCGGGAGTTTAGCTTCTAACTCCACCACTGACTGCAGCCAGTTAATTTCTCTCGGCCTTGGCTTCCTCAGTTGTGAAGTGGAGATAATGACAGCACCCACTTCTGACTAGAGTTGCTGTGCATTTTCAGAGAATTCACACATGGAGAACACTCTCACATCTAACCTTTGGTAAACGGTCTGGAAGTGCCAGCTGTCATTATTCAAGGATTTCTACTCGGAGTCCTAAGAATTAAGCAAACATTTCCTTAACCCTACCATGTCATTTGAACTATCAGGAAAGAAATTTAGATCCTAGACCTTTTTTAGAAATTACACTTTCACTGTCTTAGAATTTCAATCATAGATGGACAAATGTAAACATAATAACGTTTGGCTATCCTATCTAATAAAAGAGAAAAATGGTAATTGGCGTACGACGATACCCTTTTCATTGGCTAATCAGGGCTATATGCAAATTAACTGCCAACTATGATTGGCAGTTAACTGCCAACTAAGATTGGCAGTTAACTGCCAACAAGGTGGCGGTTAATTTGCATATGTAGGCACAATGCAGGGAGGCAAAAGGGAAAGCAGGAAGAAGCCCCCTGCCACTGACAGTGATGGGAAACCCAGGGGGGAGCTAAGAGCTGGGGGGCAGGGCAAAGGCGGCCCTGGGGCCGCCTTTGCCCTGCCCCCCAGCCATGATTGGAGAATCAGGCGCCTTTGCCACCCTGGCCAGTGATAGCAGGAAGTAGGGGTGGAGCCAGCGATGGGAGCTGGGCACGGTTGAAGCTGGCAGTCCCGGGAGCTAGGGGTCCCTTGCCTGGGCCTAAAGCGGAGCCCACGATTGCGGGGCCGCTGCAGCTGCGGGTCCCCGCTGCCCGGGCCGGACGCCTCAGCCAGAGGCATTAGGCCTGGGCAGGGGCGGAGCCTGCAACCGCGGGGAGCTGGGGGTCCCCTGCCCAGGCCTGACACCTCTGCCGGAGGCCTCAGGCCTGGTCAAGGGGCCGATCCGGTGATTGGTGATCGGAGGGTGATGAGGGTCAACTCCTCTGGCCGAGGCATCAGGCCTGGGTGGGGGGCGGAGCCGGGGGTTGGGGGGATATGATGGTCCCCTTGCCTAGGCCTGAAGCCTGGGTCAGAGGCGTCAGGCTTGGGCGGGGGGTGTAGCAAGCGATCAGAGGGAGATGGGGGTCCCCTGCCCGGGCATGATTCCTGGGCCAGAGGCCTCAGGCCTGGGCGGGGGCCAGAGCCAGTGATCAGGGGAAGATGGGGGTCCCCTGTCCAAGCCTGACACCTCTGGCGGAGGCGTCAGGCCTGGGCAAGGGGCCGATCAGGCGATCGGAGGGTGATGGGGGTCTACGCCTCTGGCGGAGGCGTCAGGCCTGGGCAAGGGGCCGATCAGGCGATCGGAGGGTGATGGGGGTCTATGCCTCTGGCGGAGGCGTCAGGCCTGGGCAAGGGGCCGATCCTGCGATTGGAGGGTGATGGGGGTCAACGCCTGAGGGCTCCCAGTATGTGAGAGGGGGCAGGCTGGGCTGAGGGACACTCCCCTCCCCACACACACCCAGTGCACGAATTTCGTGCACCGGGCCCCTAGTTTAAAATAAAAGGATTTCATGTTTAAAAAAATGAGAGACTTTCCCTGGCTGGTGTGCTCAGTGGTTAGAGCGTCAGCCCTCGCATCCAAGGGTTTTGGGTTTGATTCCTGGTTAAGGGCTCATACCTGGGCTGCAGGTTCGACCCCCAGCTCTGGTCAGGGTGGGTGTGAGAGGCAACCAATTGATGTCTCTCTCTCTCACATTGATGTTTCTCTCTCTCTTTCCTTCCTTCCTTCCTTCCTTCCTTCCTTCCTCCCTTCCTTCCTTCCTTCCTTCTTTCCTTTCTTCCACTGTAAAAATCAATGAGGAAAAATATCCTCTGGTGAGGATTATCAAAGAGAGGGAGGGAGGGAGGGGGGAAGGTGGGAGGGAGAGAATTTAGGTATATGTAGATTAAGGGACTTACTGGAGATGGACAGAGGAAGACTATACTAAGGGATTTTGTTTTCTGATAAACTCTAAAGCATTGCTTAAGTATATAAGCCATAATCTGCAGACAAAAATAAATAAATACCCAGAGCCAACTTTGGATCACAGATACTATTAACCCTTCTGTGCCCTTGGTGTTTTTATAAACACAGCTTTCAATAGAAGGTCAAAGCCCAGCTCTAGTTTGCACGAGTGAGTTAAGTCACATACCTTCTGGGAAATGTACTCATTTGCTTTCTTTAAAAATATATTTTATTGATTTTTTACAGAGAGGAAGGGAGAGGGATAGAGAGTTAGAAACATCGATGAGAGAGAAACATTGATCAGCTGCCTCTTGCACACTCCCCACTGGGGATGTGCCCGCAACCAAGGTACATGCCCTTGACTGGAATCGAACCCGGGACCCTTCAGTCTGCAGGCCGACGCTCTATCCACTGAGTCAAACCGGTTAGGGCCTCATTTGCTTTTATATGCCAGCAACATTAAAATAGCATCTATACACAGGCAAGGTGGAATGGCTAACTGGGGAAAGCAAACCATACAATTCAAACCAAATGACTGCCTTTGGTCTGAGTTATCCAAATAACTATGACTAAATTGGCTGTTCTTTGTTTTATTTTGTTGGCGTTCTTTCTGAAACCATGGGGTCAATGGGAAAAGTAGATGAACAAAATTATTCAAATAGTTGTCCCAATTTTCTACCCAGGGACAGTCAGTGCTGGCCTTTAAAATAGATAATTTGAGGTGCAGTGGAAATGTTTTGCCCAAACATAGAACCTGAGCTCCTGCCATTTTACTGTTACAACATAAGTTCTATTTAGATTTTATGTTTTAAAAATATTGACACGACTCAGATGTTTACTTTAAGCTAGTATCGGCCCAAACCTACATTTATGGTGTCACTACTGCCTGTCAGCAGAAAGCAAGGCTAGCACATTGAGTTCTAAATGCTGTCTAGGAGGAGAAAAAGAGCTCAGACATGCCATATAAGAGAGGACCAATGTTTTTCAGTTTTTGTTTTTAATTGTTGACAGTAAATTTCCCATTTACCAGTTCCTTCCCCTTTACCCTCTTCCTCCCAGCCCTGCCCACCCCAGGCCACTATTATCTGTGTCCACTGGTTATTCTTAATCTCTTCCCATCTCCCCTCGGAGACACATTAGTCTGTTCCATGCCTCCATGTCTCTGGACTTATTTTGTTCATTAGATTCCACTTATAAGTGAGATCATGTGATGTTTATCTTTCTCTGACTGGCTTATTTCACTCAGCATAACACTCCCCAGGTCCATCCATGCTGTTGCAAAGGGTGAGAAAGACCTTTTTTTACTGCTGCATAGTATTCCATTGTGTAGATGTACCACAGTTTCTTTATCCACTCACCTGCTGATGGGTACTTGGGCCGTTTCCAGGTCTTAGCTATTGTAACTTGTGCTATGAACACAGGGGTGCGTATATTCTTCCTGATGGTGTTTCAGGCTTCTTAGGATATATTCCTAGAAGTGGGATCACTGGGTCAAATGGCAGTTCCATTTTTAAATTTCTGAGTAAATTCCATGGGGTTTTCATAGTGGCTGCACCAATCCGCATTCCCACTAGGGTTCCTTTTTCTCCACATCCTCCCAGCACGTGTTTGTTGAATGTAAGGCTATAAAATTTTCTCTGAGCACTGCCTTAGTTGCATTTCCTCTCCACCCCAAATAAGTAGCTTGTATTTTCGTTATCATTCAATTTGAAATATTCTACATTTCCGTGTTGTTGTTTTTAATTTGGCCCATGGATTACTTAGAAGTCTGTTGTCTAACTTCTAAATATTTGAAGATTTCCAAATATTATGGACTCAATGTTTGTGTTCCCCCCCCCCATTCATATGCTGCAGCCCTAATGCCAATATAGCTGTATTTGAAGATGGGGCCTCTAAGGAAGCAATTAAGATTAAGTAGGGTCCTAAGGGTGAGGACCTGATCCAAGAGAATTAGTGTCCTTATAAGAAAAGACACCAGGGGATGCAGAGGGGACCCTAAAAGGCCTTGGGGCTCCACAGGTCGTACTTGAGGGGGAGCCTTTCGAAGAGACACTCATCCAGCCCAACCTGGGGCCCGCTGCCTCCAGAGGTGAGTCAAGTGTCACCCATCTTCCTGATGAGTTTCACCTCCTCACCCAGGAAGTGGTACTCAGGGAAGTGAGGAGTTGAGCTCTGCACAGGTAGAACCAGGGCCTGCAGATCCACTAGGGCAGTGGTTCTCAACCTTCTGGCCCTTTAAATACAGTTGCTCATGTTGTGACCCAACCGTAAAGTTATTTTCGTTGCTACTTCATAACTGTAATGTTGCTACTGTTATGAATCGTAATGTAAATATCTGATATGCAGGATGGTCTTAGGCGACCCCTGTGAAAGGGTCGTTCGACTGCCAAAGGGGTCACGACCCACAGGTTGAGAACCGCTGCCCTAGGGCCTGGGTCAGGTTCCTCGCCAAGGCCAGGGCAGCCTTCATGGCGGCCTGAGTTTTGCCCAGTGATCCTGGGGAGAATGCGGCCACCACGCTGGTTTTGCATCTTTAAGAGACGCTGGGCGCCCTGGTGCTTCTTCTCTGCCAACTCGAGGAAGAAGTGGTCCACGTCCTCCAGAGCCATATCATCACGGCCGGTCAAAATAGAAGCCCAGAGAGAGGTGGCTGACCACAGCCTGCACCTCGATGGAATAATTCTGACGAATTTGGGAGCTCATGGTTGTTCGGCAACAAGGAGTTAAGGTAGGAAAAAAACCCGGTGTGTTGGCTGGTCTCAGAGCTGGTTCTGAAGGTGGAGACTGGATAAGACACAGGAGAGTGACTGGAGGGACACAGGGAGGCTGGGTTCCTGGGCCTATTCCATCCAAACACTGTTGAAGCAAGAGACAGATCCAGGACCACCAAGGGAACTGTCCATAATTTTATTTTTTTAAAAACTGAGTCATATTCCACATATGTATATACCACAATTTCTTTATCCAATTCTCTGTCGATGGACATTTAGGCTGTTTCCACATCTTGGCTGTAGTGAATAGTGCTGTAATGAAATTGAAATGCTAAAATGTCTTCAAGATACTGAGTTGAATTCTTTGGAATTGCACAAAGTAGGATTGTTGGATCATATGGTAATTCTATTTTTAAGTTTTTTTTGAGGAACTTCCATACTGTTTTATTTATTTACTTAAAAGACTTTAAAAAATTGATTTCTAGAGAGAGGAGGAGAGAGGGAGAAAGAGATAAGCATCAATGTCAGAGCAAAACACTGACCAGCTGCCTCTTGCATGCTACTAGAGATGGAGCCTGCAACCCGGGCATGTGCCCTGATCGGGAATTGAACCTGTGACCCTTCAGTGCAAGAGACAATGCTCCAACCAACTGAGCCACACCAGGCAGAAACCATACTGTTTCATATAGTAGCGGCACCATTTTGCATCCCCATCAACAATGAATATCACTGCCAACATTTGTCTTCTGTTTTTCTGATAATAGCCATCCTGACAGGTGTGAAATGTTATCTCATTTGATTTACGTTTTCCTGATGATTTTGTGATGTTGAGCATTTTTTTTCATAGGACAATTGATCATTTGTATTTTTTTTTTTTGGAGAAATGTTCATTCAAGTGCTTAGCCTATTAGTTTCTTTCCTATTGAGTTGTAGAAGTTCTTATATATTTTGGAGATTAACCCTTTACCAGATATAGAATTTGAAAATATTTTCTCCCATTCCATATGTTGCCTTTTCATTCTATTGATTGTTTCCTTTACGGTGGAACTTTGCAGCTGAAACTATTTGACAATAACCCCAAAAGAAATCTCCTTTTTTTTTTTTTTTTTTTTTTTTGCCTGAATCTAAGTGGCTATGCCTTTGCCATGATTTGTCTTCCTCCGGATTCCACATTTCTGTCTTACTACTCTCTCTTCTCCGCTCTGCTTCACAATACTGGGGAAAGATTACCTAGGGCAGTGATCGGCAAACTGCGGCTCGCGAGCCACATGCGGGTCTTTGGCCCTTTGAGTGTGGCTCTTCCACAAAATACCACGTGCGGGCGCGCATGTACAGTGCGATTGAAACTTCGTGGCCCATGCACAGAAGTCGGTATTTTGTGGAAGAGCCACACTCAAGGGGCCAAAGAGCCATATGTGGCTTGCGAGCCGCAGTTGCCGACCACTGATAGGGGATATTAGTGAAGTAGACTGTGCCGTGTTGGGGGTTAAGTATGGTTCAGAACCATGGAGAGCGGCATTCAGGGTTCAAACCTCTAACAGCCATGATCTATCTGATATTGACACGTCTTTGTTGGCCTGGTCTAAACCCTAGAGTTTAGAGCAATGCCTAACATATAAAAAGTAGCCAATAAATATTTGTTGAATGAAATGAAATGACATGCATTCTCCCTAGTGGAATCAATGTGTGGAGGACTATGAACATTTCTGTAGCTCTTGATACATGCCACCAAATTCTTTTCAGAAGTGGGACATTAATTTATACAGCCACCAAGTAAAACTTTGATTTTTCTCTTTATATCCTCACTCATTTTTCTTGTTTATTAAAGTACTAAAGGCCCAGTGCATGAGATTTGTGCACTGCAGGAGGGAGGGGCCTCAGCCTGGCCTGCGCCGTCTCACAGTCCGGGACCCCTTGCTCCTTACCACCCACCTGACTCAGAGGCAGGAGAGCCTCCCGCCACCACTGCTGCACTCGCCAGCCATGAGCCTGGATTCTGGCTGAGTGGCGCTCCCCCTGTGGGAGTGCACTGACCACCAGGGGGCAGCTCCTGCGTTGAGCATCTGCCCCGTGGTGGTCAGTGTGCAACAAAGCGACCGGTCTATCGATTTGCATGTTAGGATTTTATTATATAGGATATTTGACAAACAATATTATATTAGCTTCAGGCGTACAACGTAGTAGATCGACATTTATAATCCTTATGATGTGATCACCACAGTAATTCTAGTAACCATCTGTCACCATACAGACTTATTATGATAATATTGACTATTTTCCCAATGCTGTGCATTACATCCATATGACTTATTTTTCATAACTGGTGGTTTGTACCTCTTCTTCTTCTTCTTCTTCTTTTTTTTTTTTTTTTTTTACCAATTCCCCCACCTCCCTGCCCTCTGGCAACCTTCAGTTTGTTCTCTGTATCTATGAGTCTGTTTTTGTTTTGGTTGATTTGTTGTGTTTGTTTTTTTATTGCCCATTTAAGTGAAATAATATGGCATCTGTCCTCTCTGACTTACTCATTTACTATAATACCCATTTAATGATGTTAAGTCTTCTGATCCATGAACATGAGATGTCATTCCATGTGTTTAGGTCTTTTTAATTTTTTTTCAAATTGTATATATATATATATATATATATATATACACACACACACACACACACACACACATATATTTAACTTGCATAGCTAGTTAGCAAAAAAAATAACTATCCCTGTTATTTTTGTGTAGCTAAAATAATTTTTAATGTATTAGAATTAAGAATATTTACAAAGAAGTACTCATTAGTCCTGGCTGGTGTGGCTCAGTTGGTTGATGGTCGTCCTATGCACCAGGTCACCAGTTTGATTCCTGGTGAGGGCACATATCTGGGTTGTGGGTTCAATCCCTGGTCAGGGTGCATATGGGACCCAAGCGATCAATGTTTCTTTTTCTCTCTCTCCCTCTCCCCCCTCTAAAAAAAGAGGAAGTACTCATTAAAACAATACTTGTTGCTCTAATTAATTTCTTAAATCGGAAGAAACTGATTTAGTTAATATATAAAATTTAGTTAATATATAAACTGAGAAAAGTATAATGAAAAGTGCTTGAGACTGGAAGTCAGGAAATTGGGAAGCTTTTGCTAGTTGTGTGCCTAAGCAGGCTTATAACCTTTGCAAAAATTATTTTACCTCTCTAGGACTGTTTTCTCACATACAAAATAATATTGCAACTTTTCCTAAGTAGGAAATCAAGGGGCTATGATAGTAATCAATATGGCATGCAACTGTATTTATTTATTTTTAAAATATATTTTTATTGATTTTAGAGAAGGGAGAGGGATAGAGAGATAGAAACATCAATGATGAGAGATAATCATTGATTGGCTGCCTCCTGCACACCCCACACTGGGGATTGAGCCCACAATAGAGCATGTGCCCTGACTGGGAATCGAACCCTGACCTGGTTCATAGGTTGACACTCAACCACTGAGCCAAGCTGGCCGGGCCTGTATTTATTTTTAGATCAAATCTTGAGAAATAAAGTATTTATAAACTGTTTGCGGTTGAGATGTTCAATATTTCCACCCTCCCCCCATCTTAGAAGTATGAGTGAAAATATATATTTTTACTTGCTGCAGATTAAATTAGAGGAAGCTATATATGGAGGTTAAATATCTATAAGTATAAAATAAAATTATGGGCTTTAGAATGCAAAATTATGGTTATGATTCATTCTTAATATAATTGAGAAATAGATGCCATCTTTTGTAATCAGAATATTAATGTTAATAAGTTGTCTTAAAACATCCAGTACAGTAAATAAAATAAAGTATGGGCCAATATGCAGATTATATACTTAAACCTTTCTTTTTTTAGTGTTTTAAAGTAGCATAACAAACATTTTCCAGCTGAACACACTTTAACGTGCAACTTTTCTGGGCACCCCCTGACCTCCCATTCTCTGAGTAGGTGTCTCCTTTGAAGAAATGTATTTAGTAATTAGAATTGTTTTTATTGGGTTTTAAAGCCAGTACTCAATAGCACCATCTACTGTTAACACAGTGAAATTTAATAACAGTGGAAAGAATGTTATATTCTCAGATCTTCACGTTGAAACAAACACAAGAAATATTCAAACCCCAAATTTCTAAGCTTACAGATAAAGAAAGCGAGGCTCAGAAAAGATAAGTAACTTGTCAAAAGTCACAGATAATACTATTGCAAACTAAAATTTCTCTAGGTGCTTTCAAAGCAAGGAAACATGGAAAAGCAATTTATCGTACTGATCAAGTCTCCAGGGTTAAAAACCACGCTGGCTGTTGATGGCTCCCGTGCTGACCGTCTTTCAGCAAGTTCATCAACGGCTTGGTGCTACCGTTTCTACATCTGAAAGCTGGTGACACAACCTTTTGAGGGTTTGTGTGAGAAACAGAAGTAGGGGACAATGTATATAATGTACCATGCTTGATATACGTGTATCAGTAGTGATGACATTATTTTTATTCACAAGTGGTAGAGCTGCTTTTAAATCCAGATGCTTCTGGTTTCAATGTCTGTGCTGTTTAAAACTGACCACACCAGCCAACAGTCTTATTATATGTACAAAATAAAACAGATCATGAACATTTGCTAACACAGCATGTAAGCCCATTGACATTCTATAGGATTCTTTGATTTTGGTGAAGAAGAAAGCTGAGCCTCACCTTCAGTACTTGGAAGACAGATCCTTAATTTCTTGTCTTATTTAGTCCAGCAAGCTTCCTTTCTTTTAGTCATAGAAGCTGTCCTCTTGGCCTTGAGGGTGTGCACATTGCCAAGGCCTGGCCAGTCATAGCACCGAGTTTGTCCTGGACACAGAGAATGGTCCAGAGGACATGGATGCAAAAAGAGCCAGTGTCTGGAGGAGTCAGAGACACGAGAGCAGTGTGGTATCTTTGGCCCCACGCAAATACCTTCCGCAGGGTACCTCCTTCTTAATCCAGCGTGCTGGGGACCCTGGACTGTTATCCCATCTTTGTTTTCCTCCTCTTCATGAGCCCCTCGGAACCCATGTCTTCCGGTCTCCTTTGGAGATAGGTGTGACCAATAGGCTCACTGGAGCCAATGGGATACGAGGGAAATTGTTGAATGCCCTTTCTACAGTTTGCTGTTACACCATCAGTCCATGTTTCCCAATGTGTCAGTGACTCAGCTCTAACGTTGAATGATAGCAGCACCTGAGGAAATGGACACCTTGGATTCACTGGGAAATAAATGGGTTTTTACAGTGAATCACTCACGGAAAACCCTGCGTGTGAATGTGCTGGGAGATGGTAAAGTCCAAGCAGAAGATCACTCGAGCTCAGCCACGAAAAAGGAATGAAGTACTGATTCATATCACAACATGGAGGAGCCTTGAACACATGAAGGTTCAAACACATGAAGGTTTCTGACTATACTAAAAACCACTGGATTGTATACTATAAAGGGGTGAATTATAGCTCAAGAAAATAAATTTAAGCTAAATTGCCCTTAAGGATCCTTCTTTAAAAATGTAATACAGCCCTAGCTGGTTTGGCTCAATGGATAGATCTTTGGCCTGCAGACTGAAGGGTCCCAGGTTCGATTTCGGACAAGGGCACAGGCCTGGGTTTTGGGTTGGATCCCCAGTAGGGGGCGTGCAGAAGGCAGCCAATCAATGATTCTCTCTCATCATTGATGTTTCTATCTCTCTCTCCCTCTTCCTTCCTCTCTGAAATCAATAGAAATATATTTTAAAAAAATGTAATACAGCTTGTTTTATCTTTAGTGTAAAAAATAAATCGCCTTTTTACTTTTTGAATTGAGTACCAGATAAAGTAGTATGCTTGCCTTTAGGAACCCTGTTTCTAAAAATATGTCTTTTAACTCATCACATTCAATTGCATGAGATTCTTACATTATAAAATGCAAGGGAATGGCATTAGAGGTATTCAAAAGGGATCCTATGTACCCCCGGGGATGCAAGAAAAATTTCCAAGAGGTGCTCTGGCACGGATAGTTTTAAGAAAATTAATTTCCGTATCCTCAACGTGCAGGTTATTACCTTTTCACAATTGATCTGTGGCTAAAGCGGCCATGTCGTTACCATTCCTCAGTTTACAGAAGGAAGTCATATGTCTCACCTGTCCTACGTTCCTACCATCGCACAAACCTCACGGGGTCAAACAACCCGACAATTTGCGTTACTGATGTTGGGGAAACCTCCTTTATATCAAGGCACCATAAACCGCCATGGAACATGGCATTTTCCCTTGCCTTGTGCTTTTGGCCCATAATTCAGAAGCAATGCAGACAACTGAGTAACGCTATGGTAAAATTCATCCCGTTCCCTTCTACCCATTCAGAGGAACAATCTGTAAAAATGGAAGCCAGGGATGGAAGCCGGTCCAGGACCTCACAGCCCCCGCAGCACCGCAGGCGCAGGGCGTTCCCCTCCACCCCGTTAACTGCAGGGCACGAAGGGGCGCACAGGGCTGTTCTCGGGTTCAGTTCGCATTCGTGTCACTGTGTTTCCAAAAGGCAGGCTGTGGTCAAACGACGCGTGGCCTGATCAGGCCGCTCCAGGGGACCCCCACGCCCCGGGCTGGTGTGAGAGTGTGGGGGGCAGGGGGTAGAGAGGGAGGGCGGGGCAGTACCCCCTCCAGGGAGCAGGTGCCCTCGCCGCTGCACCGGGAGCGTGGGAAGGGCCGGGCAGGGCTAGGCGAGCGAGCAGAACACCGTTTACCTAGTTTCCCAGAGAGCCTTTGGGGTCCCACAGAGGCCGGGGGGCGTGGAAGGCGGGCGGCGCCCTTGCCACTGGGACAGCGTGGATCCTCCGCGGGGGCCCGCCCGGGGCCCCCGCACCGCGCTGGGCTCCGCCGAAACCCGGCGAGTAAAGCGGCTGTAACACCGCCTATCGCCTCGCCTGGCCCCGCCCACCACGCCTGTAGCCCCGCCCCAACCCCGCCCAGCGGGAGGGTGCCAGCCGCCACACGACTTCCGGTGCTAGCGTCCAATCGGCTTCCGCCGCTCCCCACTTCCTTCTCCTCCGCTCTTTCCCCGCCCCCACTGCCTCCGTCAACGCCGTCACGTGAGAGGCGGGCGCGGGGGCCGTCGGGACTAGTTCTGCCGGTGGGTCAGGGTTCGGCCTCAACATGGCGGTTCCGGTCGGGCCGTGACCGAGGTTTCGCGGTCGGAAGGACTCCCCGGGGCTCGTCGGCGTGTCCGCCTCATGGGTGGGACGTGAGCCGCCGTGGCGAGCGCGGAGGAGCGACGGTGACGGGGCGGGGTCGGCGGCGTGGGCCCCGGGCGCCGAGACGGCGGAGTCGGGTCCTCGGGTTGGTCTCGAGGCTTCCCTGCGGGGCCCCGCCCGGCCGGGCTAGGCCGGCGGGCGGCGGCCGGGGCTGCTGCCGCCGCGGGGCGGCCGTGAGCGATGGCCCAGTGCGTGCAGTCGGTGCAGGAGCTCATCCCGGACTCCTTCGTGCCCTGTGTCGCCGCGCTGTGCAGCGACGACGCCGAGCGCCTCACTCGCCTCAACCACCTGAGCTTCGCGGAGCTGCTGAAGCCCTTCACCCGCCTCACTTCCGAGGGTACGTGGTCCCCTCCCGGCCCCCGGAGCGTCGGCGCGCGGGGCCGGGAGCGGGGCGGGGGCGGGCGGGGCGAGGGCGATGTTTACAGCCCGGAGGGCGGCGCGTGCTGGGCGGCGGGGCCGGGAGGGAGCCTGTCGGGGCCGCGCCGTCCTCCCCTCAGTCCCTCAGGACGCTTCCTTCCCGCCTCGCACCTGCCGCCTGTTCGGTGGTTCCCGTCACGGAAACGGGAGCCGCCGCGGGGGGCGGGGGAGCTGTCGGAGGGAGGCCGGTCCGGAGCGAGCCGCGGAGCCGGCCCGGCTGTCAGACTGCACGCGGGGCCTGGCTTTGAACAGCAGCGAGGCGCCTCTCTTTCTTTCTAAGCTCCTGTTTGCTTATTTTGCTTTTTTTTTTCCTTCGAAAACTTAAACTTTTTCTTATATTCCTATATCATATTTTACTTCTCCAGAAAATAAAAAAAAAAGTGTTATGGAAATAATAGAACTTGACACAGCCTCTGCCTAATGGGCCAGGGAGGAAGAAGAAATGGTTCATTGAGTCTGGATGGAGTCATCTAGATGTGTAGGGAAGGGAAAGCCCTAAAATTTGGTGTTTCAGATCGAAATTAAATCATTAGTAGAAATGTGTCTTTTATTGAGGAGGTACCTGATTTTTTACAGCTTTAGACTGCAGTGGTTCTGAACCTTCTGGCCCTTTAAATACAGTGCCTCCTGTTGTGACCCAACCATAAAGTTATTTTCGTTGCTATTTCATCACTGTGATGAATCGTCATGTAAATATCTGATATGCAGGCTGGTCTTAGGCGACCCCTGCGGAAGGGTCGTTGGACCGCCAAAGGGGTCGCGACCCACAGGTTGAGAACCGCTGCAGCTTAGAGTCTTTATTAGGGAGGGGGGGGGAATAGGTGTCACAAAAGCCCAGGTATGATTATCCAGTGCCTTCATCTGTACCTCGCAAACGGAACCTGGGGAAGCGTGTGTGAAGCGAGGGCTTCATGCAGCGCGGCTGTGCACGTGGACGCAGCGATGATGGGGATGTGGTTGTGGGGACCTGTGCGCGGAGACGGAGCCATAACCTGCCGCAGGCCACCCTCCGGGCGGGCAGTGCCTGTCGGTTCCCGTTTAGTTAGTATTGGAAGGGGAGGGAAGGGTCCGCACAGCTTTTGGGAGCCCTCGGGTCCCGTCGGCCTGCGCCGTGGCCAGCTCCTCCGGGCCTGCCCTGAGTCAACAGGAACAGCCAAGTGCCCTACATTCTTCAGGGCTTTGAGAGGCGTGTGTGCGCTCTCCTGCGTGGTGAATAAGTAATAATGCCAGTACCCGATACCTGTTTTCCGAAGCTTTCCTCCTGTCGTCCTTAGGAGCTCCATGGGGCAGATAGTGGTGTCCTCATTGCACATCTGAGGACACGGAGGCAGGGAGCTGACGTGCCCGGTCTTACAAGTGGGAGAGATTTACACAGGCCCTGTGACTCCAGACAGGTGGTCATCTTACCTCCTGGCATATTTTTTTATTTTTTTAAATATATTTCTTTATTGATTTCAGAGAGGAAGGGAGAAGGAGAGAGGTAGAAACATCAATGATGAGAGAGAATCATCGATTGGCCGCCTCCTGCACACCCCACCCCCACACTGGGGATGGAGCCCACAACCCAGGCATGTGCCCTTGGCTGGAATCGAACCCGGGACCCTTCAGTCCGCAGGCCTGCGCTCTATCCACTGAGCCAAGCCGGCCAGGGCATCCTGGCATATTTAGAATTACTCACTCACACTGGGCAGCAGCACTGTCCAACAGAGATATAATGTGAGTCACGTATATAATTTAAAATCATCTAGTGTTCCTGTGATAAAAAAGTGAAAAGAAGCAGGTGACATTAGTTTTAATGACTGATATGCATCTTATTTAACCCAGTATTTCCAAAATGTTATTTCAACATATAAGCAGTATTAAACAATCATTTAAAAAAATCCTCACTTGAGGATATGCTGTTTTCTGCCCTTTTTTTTTTTGAGGATATGTTTTTTTTCATTTGAGAGGAAGGGAGAGGGAGAGAAAAAGAAAAACATCAATTGGTTGCTTCTGGCAGGTGCCCAGACCTGGGATTGAACCCACAACCTGGGTATGTGCTCTGATTGGGAATTGATCTGGTCACCTTTTGGTGTGTGGGGGCTCCACTGCAACCAATTGAGCCACACAGGTGAGGGTTAAAAAGATCTTAATGAGGGGGCTGGGCGGAGTGGGGCAGAGGAGGGAAAAATGGTGGACATTTGTGATACTGTCAACAATAAATAAATAAAAAGCAACCAATGAATGCATAAAAATAATGACTTAATTTTTATCTGAAAAACCAGATTTTAGGACTTTGCCTTCTCTATAAATATAGATGACCCCATCTAGATTAAATTAAAAACTTGTTCTAATTCCCTGGCCCATTAGGCAAAGGCTGTTTCAAGTTTTATTATTTCCATAATACCTTTTTCTTATATACTATTTTTTATTTCCCAAGTTTATTTGAACATGGGATCAATTTTTCAGAAACAAGCTCTTAACTTTCTTGAGGAAGCAGTATTCCATAGAGCAGCATATACTGGGAAATATTACTTCATAGTAAAGTATTCAAGATACGATCTGGTAACCTATAAAATTAAGAAAATGGTAGATTTGAATTTCATTTTTTTAACTTTAATGGAATTTTATTGACTTTTTTTTAATTTCTCTTCCATCCTCATTTATTCTTCCTATATCCTCTTTCACACCCCTTCCCCCTTTTCCGGAAATCACCACACTGTTGAATTTCATTTTGAAACTGAGATGTTATATGATATACTAGTGACCCGGTGCATGGATTTGTGCACATTGAAAGGACATTAATTAGAAGGTAGCCGGCGGGGCGTGCCTGGGCGAGATGGGCCGGAGACCCAACTGTCAATCTCCTGCAGTCTGGGGAGTGAGTGGGGTCCCTCTGGCAGGTGGCCTGCGGGGATTCTGCTGAAACCAGCTCTCTGACATTCCCCGCGGGGTCCTGGAGTGCCAGAGGGCACTCTGCAAAGTTCTTCTGCTGCCAGGTCCCCGCAGCTCAGCTGCTCCTGCGTTGAGCATCTGCCCCCTGGTGGTCAGTGCGCATCATAGGTACTGGACAGTTGGATGGTTGCTTAGCCTTTTATATAGATAGATAGATAGTCTCCTTTTGTGCAGTTATAATCTTTTTTAAATATATATTTTATTGATTTTTTACAGAGAGGAAGGGAGAGGAATAGAGAGATAGAAACATCGATTCAGCTGCCTCCTGCACACTCCCTACTGGGGATGTGCCTGCAACCAAGGTACATGTCCTTGGCCGGAATTGAACCTGGGATCCTTTAGTCCTCAGGCCGACGCTCTATCCACTGAGCCAGACCCGTTAGGGCAGTGCAGTTAGAATCTTAACGAAGCCTTGATATAATTTAGTTCTGAAGCTTTTGAATTTAAGAGCATTTCTCTTAATTATAATTAGCTCTTATATTGTGATATTCCTGTTTCTATTATTATGTAACAAATGACCCCCAAACTTAGTACCTTAGAAACAAAAGCATTTATTGTTTCTCATCAATCGGAGTGGCTTAGCTGGATGCTTTTGGCTCAGGGTCTCTCTTGAAGTGGAGCTGTCAGCAAGAGCTACAGTCATCTGGGGCTTGAGGATCCTCTTCCCAGCTCACTCATGGTTGCTGGCAAGTTTCACTTCCTCACTGATATTGGCCTGAGACTTCAGTTCTGTGCCATGTGGGCCTGTCCATAGGCTCCCTGAGTTGCTGTGGCATGGCAGTTAGCTTCATCCAGAGGGAGTGATCAGAGAGAGAGAGAACCAGGATAGAAGCTGTACTCTTTATAACCTTATCTCAGAAGTGCTATACTATTGCTTTTGCTGTGTGCAGTTGGTCACACATAGCAACCCTAGGATGTGGGAGGTGACACAAGTGTGTGTAACAGGAAATGTCAGGATCATTGGGGGCCATTTCAGAGACTGGCTGCCACACCTGTTAACTCATTTCTGGATTTATTAGTAGGGTTACCTAACTGATAAGCCCATTCTGAATATAGTGCAAAACTAGAGCATCCTTTTTGTGTTAATACTTATGAATACTAAAAGATATCTGGCCAATTTACAACTTTGAGAGAGGTTTATATATATATATATATATATTTAATATATATATTTATTGATTTCAGAGAGGAAGGGAGAGAGAGATAAAAAACATCAATGATGAGAATCATTGATTGCTGCTTCCTGCATGCCCCCCAGTGGGAATGTGTCTATATCGGAATTGAACCAGACCTCCTGATTCATACGTTCCACGCTCAACCACTGAGCCACACTGGTTGGGCTTGAGAGAGGTTTAATACACACATGGCTACTCACGTTATTCAACAATTATGAACTAACTTTAAGGAAAATACTTGTTTCTAAAAATGTCAGAAATGTACCATAGTATTTCTTGTTTTTTGGTTTCTCTGTTTCATAGTTAGACTAGCTGGGAAGTTTAATTAGGGAGAGAGCTCTGTGTGTGTTTAAGTTAGAAAAAATAAACAGTTATAGAAGAATGCAGAGAATACAAGAAACATCCAGCTTCCCACTACCCAGAACCAACAAATATTAACCTTCTTATCATATTTACTTTGTGTCTTTTTCTTTCCTTTGAAAAGAAACCAAACATTAGAGATACCCTTGAAGTCACCTTTAAACCTTTCCTTGGTCTCATTTCCTTCCTTCATAGGCAACCATTATAATGGAATTTGCATGTATTTTATTTGTACTTTTGTACATATATTTATAATACAAGTGCACATATTTATTCCATATAGTTTTTATAAACTTTTGTTTTATTTTTTTTTAACTAAAAGTTTAGAAATCAACAGAGGTTCACAGGAAACTTAGGAAGACAGTTTTTACAGATGTAACCTTATTTAAAATATAGGCAGGCCTGAAATTAAAAGTTTAGTATAAAGCATTTTCCATTGGGAATAAAAGTGTTATTTTATTTTTTTATTTTTTTAATATATTTTATTAATTTTTTACAGAGAGGAAGGGAGAGGGACAGAGAGTCAGAAACATGGATGAGAGAGAAACACCAATCAGCTGCCTCCTGCACACCCTCACTGGGGATGTGCCCGCAACCAAGGCACATGCCCTTGACCGGAATCGAACCTGGCACCCTTGAGTCCGCAGGCCGACGCTTTATCCCCCGAGCCAAACCGGTTTCGGTAAAAGTGTTATTTTTTATGGGTAGGTATCCAAAGCCAGTTTTCCAGAGTTGCCTCTTATTTGTATACAGTGATTCATGATGTTCTTATAATAGTGTGTTATACCTGCTGCCTGCATCACCTCTTGAACACTTCACTACATGATTATGTATGTGCCAGGCATGGGGCTCAGTGCTTTACATTTACTATCTCATCCAACAATATCCCACGTACATCTTTAAAACGCTGTGAAGTAGGTTTTAGTCACGTTACAGGTGAGGAAATTGAAGAACAGAAAAGTTAAAAGTTATTTAGGGTAACCTGGTTAATAAGTGGTGGGTTGGGATTAAAATAAAGTCTGACTCCAGCCGTTGCTGATTTGGCTCAATGGATAGAGCGTCAGCCTCCGACTGAAGGGTCCCGGGTTTGATTTTGGCCAAGGGCACATGCCCGGGTTACAAGCTCGATCCTTAGCAGGAGGTAGCAGATCAATGATTCTCTCTCATCATTGATGTTTCTATCGCTCTCCCCCTCTCCCTTCCTCTCTGAAATAAATAAAAAGGTATTTTCTAAAGAAAAAAGAGTCTGACTTCAAAAATTGGACCTTAATATAATGGGCTGTTCTAATACTTCTCCAGAAACTGCTTGAATATATTTTATGAAAAGATATGCTCACATTTCCTACTGTGCACTGTGGATACTGTCTCAGTATAATCTCCTAAGAACCTACATCTTGGCCTGACACTCTGAGCCACTGGTTATAAATCCCATGGACTTGAGGCAAGACCTGTAACAGGGTAGCGGCAAGAGCTATTGGGGATGGGAGAAGGGATTTGGGTGTTGATTTTTTTAAATACGCTTTATTTTTTAGTGCAGTTTTAGGTTCACAGCAAAATTGAGGAGAAAGAATAGAGAGTTTCTGTATACCTTCTGTTCTAGTACCTTCCCACTATCAACATCCTAGGATTTTTTTTTTAAATATATTTTATTAATTTTTTACAGAGAGGAAGGGAGAGAGATAGAGAGTTAGAAACATCGATGAGAGAGAAACATCGATCAGCCGCCTCCTGCACACTCCCCACTGGGGATGTGCCCGCAACCAAGGTACATGCCCTTGACCGGAATCGAACCTGGGACCCTTCAGTCCGCAGGCTGACGCTCTATCCACTGAGCCAAACCGGTTTTGGCAACATCCCAGGATTTTTATGATAGTACAATAGTGGCTGAGAATGCAGGAAGCACACTCGGGGAAGTAGAGATTCCAATGCACCATTTAGCTCCCCTTTCTTCCCCTTTACTATTTTCAGCGTTGATATCACAGACTTCACACTGCTCTGGACAGCCTTAGTGTGAGGTGAGAATTAGCAACGTGGCATGTATGGTGGTTGGTCCCTGGCAACTCTAAACAGGAAGAAGGAAAATACATACTTACTGTAGGGACATGAGCAGTAGCATTGCGAGAGAAGGTTAGACTGTCTGGCTAACCCTTTTAGTTATATGAGAATGTTGTAAGTCAGTTGTATTTATGGAAGACTGTTCCACTAGGAATTTCTGGTTTCTGATTTGATCATCCTTTTTGTTTGTAAAACATTAACCCATTTTTTTTTTTTATTGTTGTTATAGTTGGGTTGTTATGAATTGTGTAGAATTAATTTCATGTTTTTTTTCCCCCTAAAGTTCATATGAGAGATCCTAATAATCAGCTTCACATAATAAAAAATTTGAAGATAGCAGTAAGCAACATCATCACCCAACCGCCTCAGCCTGGAGCCATTCGGAAGCTTTTGAGTGATGTTGTTTCTGGCAGTCAGCCTGCGGATGGACTAGTAGCTAATGTGATTACGGCCGGAGATTATGACCTCAACATCAGTGGTATGTAATAAGGTTTATTATTTTTAAAAGGAATTTTTCTTTTTTTAGAAACAGTAAATTCTGTAACTTGGAACTCATTTAACAAACGCTTACCTGCTTACTGAATAATAGATCTGGAATACAATGTTGAAAATAGCAGTTACTGCTTCTAAGGAAGTTATAATCAAACTAGAGGCCCGATGCACGAAATTCATGCAAGAGTAGGCCTTCCTTCCCCTGGCTGCTGGCACCGGCTTCCCTCACAGCCCCGGCTTCATCCCGAAGGTCCTCCGGTCTAATTAGCATATTATGCTTTTATTGTTATAGCTAGATGAGTAGGCAGCCATTGAAACTGAATTACATGATTTTATTTTTTCATAATAAAATTGATTTATAGTTCTACTTGTGAAGCTAATAGATGCTCCATGAAGGCATGGACTTTGGCTCTTTATTTTACTCCTGGCACCTAAAGTAATGCCTAGAACATGTATATAATAAATATTTCTTGAATGAAAGAAAAATGGTAGATGAAAAACGACATATTCTTTTGTGACATAAATAGTACTATAATTAAATAGTACTATAATTAATGTATGGATAAATATTTAATATTTTCTGAGTGCTTTAGTGATAAATATTTTCTTGATAAGATTGGTGGGTGAGATGATATATTAATATGTAAAGTGAGTTAGCAGTATTTGGTGTGACTCAATATGAAAAAGAGGGACATGGGATAGGTTTTTAGAGGGAAAAGATTAAAAGTACATCATTTAATCAAGATATTTCAGTAGCCTAATAAAATAATCTTTTTAGGTCAGTGCAATTTGTAATATAATATTTTAATTTATTTAAAATAATTGCATACCATATTTAAAGATTGTGGTAAACATACTAAGAACTTAAGTGGTTTGTTTTAGGTCACAAAGTTAGTTGGTTATACTTGTATAGATAGAAATATTTGTAAAATTATTTTGTTTAAATGTTCATAATTTTTCTCCTGTGTTAATTACAGCAAGATACATTGATAATTTCAAGTTTAGACTATTACGGTTATCTTTCCATATCAAAAGATCGCCTTTCTGAAGTCGTCTTCTACTCCATGGGGAATGATGTCCTTCAGTGGGAGAGAGAGTTGGGGACAAAAAATCTAGATATTGCAATGGTTTGTGGCTCTCCAAAGGACTGTGGTACATAAATAGATGCACAGCACGTCTGTGGTATTATTTAAAAGTGTTTTTTTGGGGGAAGAACCAGTTAGGAAAGAAAAAGGCTCATGGGGGAGATAATGAAATAAAAGTTGCAAAACACCATTCTTCTCCATTTTGGACTGATTGCTGTCCAAGGCCTGCTCCACAGCTGTCATCTTTGGGATTTCCTTCCCTCCCCTTCTCTGTAGTCTCTCATTCATATCTTTTTTGGCATATTTCCTGGGTTTGGTGAAGGACATCTCCAAGTACCTTCCTAAGAAACTGCTGGGAAGGTAATTTTTTTGAGAAATGAATGTCTGAAAAGTTTTTTTCTTTTATACTTGATTATTGATTGGTAATTTCACTATATATATTCTAATTTAGAAATAATTTCTCACAGAATTGTTTCACTCCTTGTAACTTCTAGTATTGTAAAGAAACTGTATGCCATTATGATACTTCTCCCCTTATTCCCTTCAACTTTTAGAAGCTCTTCTGCATATTTTGAAATTTCATGTTGGACCCGATTTAACTCCTTTTTCACTCATTGTATTGTGTAGCCCCTTTTGATAATCTGGTCATGCATAATCTTTAATCCTGAGAAATTCCTTCTGTTTTTCTTTTTCTTTGTTAATTTCTTTGTTGTTTTCTTTGCTCTTTCTAGAAGGATTACTGTTAGCTGGATGTAGGACTTCCTGAGTTACTCCTCTGATGTTTTCATCTTCTAATATTGTCCATCTCCATCTCTTAGGTCTTTATGTTTTACTTTCTGGGGGTATCCTTGATTTATTTTCTATCTTCTATTGAAATTTTAATATTCCCTTGCTCTTGATTTTTCTTTTATTTTTAGAAAATACATTTTTTATTGATTTCAGAGAGGAAGGTAGAGAGAGAGAGAGAGAGAGAGAGAGAGAGAGAGAGAGAAGCATCAATGATGAGAGAGAATCATTGATTGGCTGCCTCCTGCATGCCCCCCACTGGGGATTGAGCCCGAAACCTGGGCATGTGCCCTCTCTAGGAACCTGTGACCTCCTTGTTCATAGGTCGACGTGGTTACTGAGCCACTCCGGCTGGGCTGATTTTTCTTTTTGTGGCATGTAGTTCTTGTTTCCTATTGTGGTAACTTAATTCTGAGAATATTAATAAGTTGTTAAGTTTTCGTCTCTTACGATTTTTCTCTCATTTGTATTATTTTTCAGTTTGTTTTGTTCTCTCTTTCATATTGGAATCTTACCTCAAATGTCTGGTGAGCCTGTGGCATTATTTTCTGTTTCTAATTGAAGCATTAAAACCCTGACTGGGCATAACAAAACTTGTCTTCTCTATTGGGTAGTGAGACTGTAATAGGCTTGAATGTTACCCTGCTTTTATTACTCACAGTTCTTTAATATGGGGTCATTTATTTTCTCCAGAGTAAGTTTCTCAAATCTGATGCCTGGCTGCTAGAGGTGGGCTTATTTTTTTAAATGATGTATTAAAGTGGTTTGATAGATAGTTTATAGGAACAATATGGTCATGATTTGGTTGTGAGAAATTATTTTATCCAGCTGACTGGCATGGCTCAGTGGTTGAGTGTCAACCTGTGAACCAGGAGGTCACAGTTCAATTCCTGGTCAGGGCGCATGCCCAGGATCTGGGCTTCATCCCCCAAGGGGGACATGCAGGAAGCAGCTGATCAGTGATTCTCATTATTTAATGTCTCTCTCTCTCTCCCTCTCTGAAATCAGTAAAAATATATTTTTAAAAAATGTCCTGTATGTTAATATCTATTAATAAAATGATTGCAAAGTAATAGTTTAAAAATTTAGTTTATCCAGTTAAATTACTTATATTCTCAGGCCCCTGCTAACACTCCACATAAGGAAGGATTGAGTGCTGTTTGTCTTTAAACACAGGTGGAGGCACTGCTTTATAGGCGATGCCTTTAGGCAGATTTTAAAAAGAACCCCCGGTGGTTTGGATAAGCTACATCGAAGAAAAAAACAGTTTCTTCAGCTTCTCCCTGTTCCTGCTTTAAGACATCTCCTATGTCGGTCTTGAAGACTGAGAATGTGATACGCTGAAGCACTGAATGCATTATAATAAAATTCCGTTATAACAGTGATACTCTAGAGATGTATGAGTGATTTCATCCGTTTCAAATAAGATATTCTCTATGTCTAGAAAAGTACTTTTAATTTTTGCCATTAATGTGAGCATACTTTTTACCCATTCTATTTAAGAAATACATGTTATATCTTTACTTCATGAGACTAGCTTATCAGTGCCATGTTTTCTTCATCAGATCGGTCAATTAAAGCTAGTGTTCCTTGGTACAGTAATTGGAAAGACACATTGATGGAAATGAAAGAATCCTCATTAAATACAGGTATTTTCTATATTGGTCTGAGTTTTCCAGATTGTTCTCACTCTACTCCTTGCCTATTATCTTTTTTCTACTCAGCTACTTAAAAAAAAAAAAAAATATTTGTCCCAATTAACATGTCTGCCTAATTTTTCTAAAGCAGAGGCAGTCTGGTGATGCTTGTGCAACTTATGTTATTGATCCTATCTATTGTTTATTGTTTACTCTTGATTTACATTATCTTCTAAATCCAGATATTGTTTTAGAATAGTATAATTTGGGTTACACCTTGTTTTGATAAGAATGTTTTTTCCTACTTTTTTCTCTGGAGAGTAGTCATGTGTAAACACTATTTTAGAGGATTGTTTAAATATTCTTTAAAATTTTTTCCTAAATTTTTATGTAAGAATAAAAAGCATAAAGAACGCTTTTAAAAATGACAATTATTTAAAATGTCTAGTGCAATATAAGAACTTAGTGTTCTTATTTTTCCAATATCTTAAAGTATTTTGCTATTTTTCATCATCCTGTGAATTATTATCAATTACTGTCAACTAAGTGCAAGAACGATGAAATTGCCTAGATGATACAGTAGTGAAATAAATCATTACTACTATATCACCCTTCAGTTTTAAATTTTGTGTTGCCCAAAGTATATTGCATCTTTTTATTTTACATACCAAAATTGATTTTATTGGTGGCCTTTTAAAATGTTTTTATCTAAGAATAATCTGTTTCTTCTAATAGCTTTCCTCTTTGTTGTGATCTTTGTCATTTCATACCAGTTGCTTTCTTTCAGTTTTTGCTAATTCATGGTTTTCTGCTTAAAGGTTAAAATAGGTCAGAAAAAAAAGGAAGCATATTGGAAACATATTGAAAGTTTTGGGTTGTGTAGGTGCTACTTTTCAACAGTCGTCTCAGCATTTTCTTTCAAGAAGTTATAAAGGAAGAATAAAGACATATTTGTAGCCATTATCTTTGTTTTCATCTTTTTTCCTTTGAACGCAGATGAGTATAGAGAACTTTCATTTTTAGTCCATATTGGCAAAGAAAATAAATTTGACAGTGGAAGACACAATTTTTCACAACTAGCCAAATCAGAAATGAGGGCAGTGTAACAGTAGCATTCTAGACTAGCACTGTCCAGTAGAAAATTGTGAGCCACTTACATAGTTTTTAATGTTCTATAGCTACAGTCCTATCTAATAATAGACAAACATGGTAATTAACCGTACCTTCTCTATGCCTCCCATGTGCTAATCAGCACAATATGCAAATTAACCAAACCAATATGGCGGCCAGCAGCCACGCAGCTGAAGCGAGCAGGAGGCTTGCTTGCTCCAGTGATGGAGGAAGCCAAGGTTCCCCGCCTGCCACGGCCCGGCTCTGAGCTCTGAAAGCAACAAAGTTTCAATTATAGAAGCTAAACAAACCCCAGATACCTGCTTTCAGCAGGCCCTGGCCTCAGGGCTGGAGCAACCGGCTCTCAGCAACAAAGTTTCAATTATAGAAAGTAAATAAATCCCAGAAAAAAAGAAAAAAAGGAGAGGCTGGGAGCTTCAGTCGCAGGCCAGCCTGAAAACGGCCCTCAGCCCCTCACCCAGACTGGCCAGGCACCCCAGTGGGGACCCCCACCCTGAAGGGGGTGTGGCTAGCCTGAAAACAGCCATCAGCCCCTCATCCAGGCTGGCCAGGCACCCCAGTAGGGACCCCCACCCTGAAGGGGGTGTGACCAGCTGCAAACAGCCATCAGCCCCTCACCCCGGCTGGCCAGGCACGCAAGCGGGACCCCCACCCTGATCCAGGACACCCTTCAGGGCAAACCAGCCGGCCCCCACCCGTGCACCAGGCCTCTATCCTATATAGTAAAAGGGTAATGTGCCAACTGACCCTAACAGCAGAAAGACTTGGAATGACTGGTCACTATGACACACACTGACCACCAGGGGCAGACGCTCAATGCAGGAGCTGCCCTCTTGTGGTCAGTACGCTCCCACATGGTGGAGCTCTGCTCAGCCACAAGCCAGGCTGATGGCTGCCAGTACAGCGGTGGTGGTGGGAGCCTCTCCTGCCTCCTCAGCAGTGCTAAGGATGTCCGACTGCAGCTTAGGTCTGCTACCCGCTGGCAAGTGGACATCCCCCGAGGGCTGCCGGGCTGCCAGAGGGATGTCTGATTGCCAGCTTAGGCCCAGTCCCCCCCGGGGAGCAGGCCTAAGCCAGCAGGTGGTCATCTCCTGAGGGGTCCCAGACTGCTAGAGGGCACAGGCCGGGCTGAGGGACAACCCCCCCCACCCCCAGTGCACAATTTTTTGTGCAGCGGGCCTCTAGTAAAGAATATTAAAAAACACGTGAAGCCTGGCCAGTGTAGCTGAGTTGGGCATCGTCCTGTGCACCCAAGGGTTGTTAGTTCAATTCCTGGTCAGGGCACATGCATGCCCAGGTTGTGGGCTCGATCCCTGCTTGGGATGTGCAAGAGGCAGCTGATGAGTGTGTTGCTCTTACATCAATGTTTCTCTCTGTTTCTCTCCCTCTCCCTTCTTTCTAAAAATCAATAAAAAATCTTGTTAAAAAACAGGTGAAATTAATTTTAATACTATATTTTTCTTAATCCAGACTATACAAAATATTATTTCAACGTGTAATTGGAAATTTTACTTTTTTTGTACTGCCTTTGAAATCTATATCACATCTTGATTCAGACAAGCCACATTTCAAGTGCTTGCTAGCCACATGTTGCTAGTGGCTAACTACTTACTGGACAGTCCTGCAAAAAAATTTTACTATTTTTTTTTTTTTTTTTGCTGTGCCTTTATTCTGTAAATAATCTGTAAAGTGAATAAAAAATACAGTAAAATATCAAGGGTCAGTTAGATCCAGTTAGTAAATGGCAATGACTATTTTTTCCTGATATACTGAGGACCAAAAGGAATATAGTTTGACTAGAGGACAATTTATTTTTAAAAGATCTTCCACTGTGGTGTCTTAGAAATTTAACAATAGGGCGTAAATAATCATGACCCTCATCTCTTTGGAATACTTTGATTTTTGCTGATTTTTCTGAAAATATTTGATTAGAAATAGTCTCCTCAAGAATAGTTCTCATGGGTGTTGTGAAAATATAAGGTTAGTATTTCTTCGTTTTTAATATTACCTAAGATCTTTTATGATTTGCAAAATGCTCATAAGTTTTATGATTTCTGATTTCAGTTTTTTGTAGCTTTTATATTAAGATTCTTTGTATTAAACAGTATTTTCTGATAACCATAATGTCAGATATTCTTTACTTTGAGGCTATACATTTATATAATTAAATATTTTACATTTAATTGTTTAATTCCTTTCCTTTATTAGGACATTTTTATTCTGAATATATACAGGGTGGGGCAAAAGTAGGTTTACAGTTCATATGGAAAATAATAAACTGTTTTATCAACTAAATATTAGGTTTTGAATATTTATGTAATGTTCTAAATATATTTAAAAAATAAATCCTCTGTCATTTCAAGAAAATAACAATAAATAATACTATAAGAATAAACTGTGTTTTGTGTCCTCACAACTGTAAACCTACTTTTGCTCCACCCTGTATTTAATTTTGGTATATCTGCTACTGTTTATCTAAAGTTGCATAGTCATAAGTGCCAACCTTATTTGTAACATGTTAGTATTTCTTAGTTTGATAGTGATTTTCTGGCACTTTCAGCTTTTGTATATGCCTAGGAAGGGTAAATACGTGATTTACAGGTGATGCTTATATTTAGGACATTCGATCTTTTTCACCTGCAGATTTGGGGTCAGTAAGTACTTTTGGTTTCAGTAGAATGAGGACCCAAGTTACTCTCGGTTTAACTCACTGCTGTAGCCCTTGTTAGACATTTGTTGGGAATAGTAATAACCTCATGGCTCAGAGCACTGACACTGAAAAGGGAACAAAGAAGGATGGCTGGGAGGTAGCCCATCCTGTTGTTTTTCTGGCCCTTCGTGCCTTCCTAACCTTCCTTACCAAGACAGAATGCATTCTGCACAGAGAAGCTGGTAGGATAACATGGGTGCTCTTTAAATTCCAAAGAAAGAACATACAGAGGTGGAAAGGGGTATGGGCAAAGTACTAATTTCATCCCCAAATAAGTATAAGAGAATTTATTAAGGGAGAGAATCATAACTAAATGTTGAAGTCTTTTGTTAACAGAAGACATTTTGGGTTACTCGACAGTAACAAGACTATTACGTTTTCCACTTTCTACAAAAATGTCATTTGAAAAAAAAAAAAAAAAAGGTTGCCCTTGATTTATTGGCATGTAAAGTAACTGAAGGAGGACTTATTAATTAGCTCCTTAAGGAAATAAAAGGCTGAAGGGAAAATTTACTCTCTCTTTGTGAAAGTGACCTTCTTGAAAGATAAAACCCACTTTTGCCATATATATTTTTAAAACTTTCCTTTGTTTTTCATTTCCTTAGTGAGTACCCAGTATCTTGTTACCAGTATTTAGAAAGTATTATTTCAATTTAAGAACTCATGTGTGTATACTTGCTTTTTTAAAATTTAACTTTATTTTGAAATATACATATATTTTTATTGATTTCAGAGAGTAAAGGAGAGAGAGATAGAAATATCAATGATGAGAATCATCGATTGGGTGCCTCCTGCACGCCCCTTACTAGGGATGGAGCCTGCAACCCAGGCATATGGCCTGACCAGGAATTTCGGTTCACAGGTCGACGCTCAACCACTGAGCAACACCGGTTGGGCATAATTTTTGCCACTTTTTATATAGATTATAATATTTCTGGGAATGTTTTTCTTTTTCTGTAGCAGTGAACATGAAATTGTTACACTAATAGCCCTCCTAAACAATACTAATATATGGGTTATTCTCATAAGGCATTGGTTGGAATTAAAGGTTTGTGTATGTATGCTACCAGGTGAAATACGCTATTTGGTCACGCTGAATAGCTTTTTTCTCTTCAACCTTCCCACTCATTTAATGTAGTATTAAACAGGAAATCTATTTGCTGTTTTCAGTGATTAAGATGAAAACAAAAAATACATATGACTTGGTAATCAGCTTAAGAAACTAGGAATAGAGTGTCCTTTCAGAAATACTGTGATTTAGATCCCTGGTTGGCAAACTGTGGCTCACGAGCCACATGGGGCTCTTTGGCCCCTTGAGTGTGGCTCTTCCTAAGCCTTAGGAGTGCTCTAATTAAGTTAATAACCATGTACCTACCTATATAGTTTAAGTTTAAAAAATTTGGCTCTCAAAAGAAATTTCAATCGTTGTACTGTTGATATTTGGCTCTGTTGAATGATGAGTTTGCTGACCACTGATTTAGATAATCTACTTAAACCTAGTGAAATGACTAAGTTTAAGTTCAAATAAAAAATGTTAGCCCTAGTTGGTTTGGCTCAGTGGATAGAGCACCAGCCTGTGAACTGAAGGGTCCCGGGTTTGATTCCAGTCAGGAGCACATGTCCAGGCTGTGGGTTTGTTCCCCAATAGGGGGCTTGCAGGAAGCAGCCAATGATTCTCTCTCATTGATATTTCTATCTCTCCCTCTCCCTTCCTCTCTGAAATCAATAAAAATATATTTAAAAAAATGTTAGAATAGTTGTAATGTAAAATGCTTAGCATGGAACAAGAGGGATTTGATATTTTAAGAAACACTTAATATACATGTATACAAAAAGTGAAAACACCTATCTTTTATATTTGATTATAAGGTAAATATGCTTTGAAATTCCATTTAAAGAGGTTTTGTTACTGTCATAGTCAAGTAATTAAGTTACAAAGTAGTGTTTGTCAGCCTTGCCACTATTGACATTGAGCCATATAATTCTTTGAAGTGGGGGCTGTCTTGTTCTGTTTATTGTAGGATGTTTTGCATCATTCCTCTTTCCCTTGATGCCAGTAGCACCCTGTCCTCACTCCCAGATGTGACAACCCAGAGTATTTCCAGACATGGCTAAATATTTCCTGGTGGTTAAAGCCACTCTCAGTTGAGAACCAGTATTCTGAAATGATATCATTTATGACAATGTGACTAGTGGCAAGAACGCAAAACTGTACTTCTAAAATTGTTTTACTCATGTAGGTGATATTTAAAGCATTAATAGGTAAGTAAATTGTGGGATTATTATGTAGGTTTGGGAATAAATCAGTTTTATATTTGCAAATATAGGGTGTGCCAAAAAATGTATACATATTTTAACAGCTGATTCTATTACATTTTGAAAAGAAAATGTATTTTAATAAATACTGCCTTTATAATCAAAGTGTGTATACATGTCTTTGGGACACCCCCTGTATGTACTCCCATATATGAATGTATTTGTGTATATGGCTTTATACATACAGATACATCATATGTATATATTAAATAAAGCACAGGTGAAAATGCTTGTTTATTGCTAGAAATTACTAACTTATGCCTTTAAGGAGTGTGGACTTGAAATTTTGTCTGTTGTAAACTGATTCTATTGAGAAATTTTAACTGTTTTGTTTATGATTAATTTTAGCTACTACTCCATGGTTTGAGTCTTACAGAGAGACCTTTCTTCAGTCAATGCCCGCATCAGATCATGAATTTCTGAACCACTATTTAGCGTGTATCCTTTGACCTTTTTGTTCTCTTAAAATCAAATGTTTTGAAAGTTACTAATCTCAAAAATAGTTATATGAAGTCAAAATTATTGAAAGGATATAGAGAATGTGGTTTTTAAAAAATATATATTTTTATTGATTTCAGAAGGGAAAGGAAAGGGAGAGATAGAAGCATCAATGGTGAGAGAGAATCATTGAATGGATGCCTCCTGCACACCCCCTACTGGAGACCAAGCCTGCAACCCGGGCATGTGCCCTTGACCAGAGTGCAACTCTGGACCCTTCAGTCTGCAGGCGGATGCTCTATCCACTGAGCCAAACCAGCAAGGGCTGGATTTTTTAAAAAGTGATAATGCTTCAGAAGTGTTCGTTATTGTTGTGTTGTTAAGTGGTGTCCTAGATAGGGATTGGTGTAATAAATTAATTTTTGATTATAAAATAAGAATACTGAGGGATTGTTTATTGTTTTTATCCCCCAACTCAAGTGGTTTATGCATAATAAGTGTTTTTTAAAATAATATGTTTTTAATTATTTTAGAGAGAAAGGAAAGGATAAGGAGAGAGAGAAAGACATCGGTGTGAGAGATACACATTGATTGGCTGCCTCCTGCGCGTCCCTTACTGGGGATTGACTGAAACCCAAGCATGTGCCCTGACCACGAATCGAACATCGACCTTTTGGTGCTTGGGATGACTCTCAACCAACTGAGCCACACAGGCCAGGGCACGCGTAATAAATTATTAAGCCATTTTAGAAAGAGAAAGTGTAGACCGCAGTGTTAACTGGCTTGTGAAGATTGCCTCAATATAATTGCTTTTGCAAAAGCTCATATTTAAAAAATTTTTCAGTTTTTTAGTAAGCTGTTTTGTAGCTATTAACCTCCTTTGACAGTTAATGGGTTTTTTTAGTTTCTTTAATGAGATTACAGAGAAAAGTTAAGAGGTAGGATAGAATATGAAACTGCAGGGAAATGGAATGGGGAGGAGCAAGTTTCAGCAGAATTGTTGGATATATTGGTAGTTGTTCGATTTTGATATTGTCCGTTTTTATTTTCTTGGATTTCCATATTGATATGTAAATGACCTAACAACTGTCAGGAAAAAATCTTTATGATTTAGAACCTTGAATAGTATTGAGGTGTTGGAGACACTATTTTGTGCTTGCTGTGAAAACCTATGATATCAATTTCTTTGGCTCAGAAATTATCTTCCTAAGTTTATTTTAATAGGATATTTTTATCATTGAGTGCTAAGTGATAGTTACCTTAATGTGGTTTATAAGGTATGCTGGTTGCATCGTCTAGTGAAGCAGAACCTATGGAACAGTTTGGAAAGTTGTCACAAGAGCAGCATCGAATTCAGCACAATAACGACTATTCCTACCCCAAGTGGTTTATACCAAATACACTTAAATATTATGTACTCTTACATGATGTAAGTGCAGGAGATGAACAGAGGTAAGCTTTCCATTTTTAATTAAGAGATTTTCTTCTTTTAAATGATACAACTTTAATTTGAACATGGTTTATTTAAATTTTAAGTATATTTTTCATCTGAGAAAGTAAAAATTTAGTAAAAAAAATCATATAACTATCTTTTATTTCAGAGTTATATTCAATAGCTGAATCATTTTATGTTAGATTTCATATGCTTACCCAAACTTTTCTTTCACTGTGAATCTCTATTAGCATAATCATTGTACACAAGTGCTTGCCATTTTACACCTATATGTCTAAGGTGTTATTTCTTACTTTATATATAAAGTTATTTCTCACTTTCTTTTTTCCTTCCCAGTTTTCGTCTGACTTTTCACTTCCTGGCTGTTGCTTATAGGCACTTCATTTTTCACTCTTCACTCTCTTGTCACTTTATATTTTTAGCCTTGATGTTTTTCACAACCTCAGAAACACCCAAACATTTCTTTCTTATGTTCCCTTTGCTATTAATTATTAGTGATTTGCTGTAGTCCTTTTATCTTTCAAGATAAGTGAATAACATATCTTTAAAAATTTCTTAAAAAATAAGATAACACTAAAAGCGATGTTACTTACGGAGTTGACTTTGACTTTTGGTTTAAGATGTGTATCAAATCTTTTGTTTCTCACTTTTCTGATGTCACAGTGACATTTACAATATGCAGTTAAGTAATTATTTCTTGCCCTGATTTTGAGCACAAGCCATCTTTTTAATAAATTTTCTCTATAAAAGCAAAGAATTATTTTGAGGATTACTAATCTTTGAAATCATAAATAATCTGTAGCCTATAGGATAAAGAATAGGAATAATTTTGAACTGGCTGTTAAGATTAGTTTCTGTCAGTTAAATATGTATCTTCTAGGACATTTAAGTGGTAGTTCGGGTATTAGTGATTCATATGTTTAGCAGTATCATTGGTAAATCGAGTTTAGTTTATTGTACTTGAATATATGTACATGCATGTATCCTTATATCTGTGTTTATAGAAATTTATAACTACTTTACTTTTCTAGCCTTAATTTTATAGTATGTACTATGGTTTAATTGTGTGCTAGGCTTGTTATTTGCATAGTATTAGCAATTTAAACATGATATATAGGGGTGTTTTTTTTGTTTTTGTATCAGATGGCTGATTGACTAAAAAAAAAAAAATACCTGTTTTGTTTGTTTGTTTTTGCATCAGATGGCTGATTGACTAAAAAAAAAAAAATACCTGTTTAAAGTAGATTAGCTCTAAGTACCACAATTTCATTTTCCATCAGAATGTACTGTTTGCTTCTTAGGCTGTTTTGTCATTTGAATTATTTTGTTTCCCACCAGCGAGGAGGTTTAGCTAACATAAAGTATGGAAATCAAAATGCTTTTTGTTACATTTGATATATTGCTCATGGATATAGTTATTATACATTTTGTAAGAGAAATGGAATGATTTTATGTAATACATTCTATGGCTGCTCTTCTTGAGTTTCCTCTTCCTTCTGTACTGTGTCCCTTTGGAGACAGCTAAGTGAAGGGTAAACTGGCAGCTAAAGATTTGTAAGTGTGGGGTACTATACTTTTCTATTTTAGCACTTGGGTTTTTGATAAATGTCTGTTCTCTAAGACAGAATTTCCCAAAGTCATATTTCTTGAAATCCTCAGAGTTGAAACAGTTAACAGTACTGTTTGCTGTTCTTTGTAAATTCATAGTGCACATTAATAAATGGAAGACTTAGAGATGGTTTGTTGCAAAGAAACGGACTGTTTACTGTAATTTCCCAAACTAGTTTGACCGCCAGAACTCTCTTTGAGTAACATAGGAGTAGCTTGCAAAATTTTATTCCCATGAAACACTTTGGGAACCCTGCTTTATCCAAGCTAGATGAATTTCAGTTACGATCATTATCTTTGTTTTCAGTTGAAAATTAGTCTATCTCTAATTTTCTATTCTGCCCTTTTAGGGGATTATTTTTACATCATCTTAAAATTATTTTAGTATCTTTTATTGCCTAAAGTCTGCTCCCTACTTACTACAAACGTTTTTAATTTTTTAATTTAGAGCTGAATCCATTTATGAAGAAATGAAACAGAAATATGGAACTCAGGGTTGCTATTTACTTAAAATTAATTCTCGAACATCTAATCAAGCATCAGATGAGCAGATACCAGATCCTTGGAGTCAGTATCTTCAGAAAAATAGTATTCAAAACCAGGTATATGTAAAAAACAACAATGAAGCAAACCATAAAAGCTCTATTTCAGTTTTATGACATAATGGTATCTGTAGAATTTTTTATATCTTAGTTTAACTAATATAATTAATAATATTTATTTTGGAATCTGGCTAGCTTTCATTCATCACCATGTGAACTCTTAAATCAGTGGTTCAAAGCTATTTTTAACTAATAATAATCCCTATGTTACTCCTTTCAGGCACATACTATCAATGTTAATTGATCTTTTTTCCTTAAAAGATGAAAAGTGAATTACACATTGAGAATTGAATTATGTACATTTAATTCATTATGAACACTTACAGTCAGTTCTTTATTATTCACATGCTCTGGGGTTGCCTTCCTTCATTTTCAACATGCTGTTCTTATGGCCACCTTTTAGAGCTCATACTTTTTTAGGTGGTGGGTGCGCTTTTTTCCATAACTTTCCGTGATTCTTTTCCTTGGAATTTTCAGGAAGTGTTGTTTCTTCCTCATCTTTCTTAATCTAGAGTTCTATACTAATGTTAACTTTTGTCTGAAATGGGTTGGTATATGGTTTCACACGGTCAAACTTTCTAAAAATATATGTTTTTATTGATTTTTTTAGAGAGCAATGCGAGGGGGAGAGAGTGAGAAATATTGATGAAAGAGAAACATCGATAGGCTTCCTCCTGCACAACTCCTGTTAGGCATCGATCCCACAGCTTGGGCCTGTGCCATGACCAGGAATTTAACTGGTGACCTCTTGGTGCATAGGACTAGGATCAGTCCATTGAGCCACACCCATCGGGCAACACACTGTTAAAAAAGCATTGTCTACCGCTTGGTAGTAAATAGTCAAATGACAAGTTCCTAAGATTAGTTAAGATAATCCAGAGTTGACTGTTTTTTGTTTAGAAGTAGGATTTCTTAAGTAAATGGAAAATATTTTTATTTCGTATAATTAAATAACATTATATTCTCTTTATGTGAGCTTTTAAAAAATATCAATTATAAAGTTTAACTTTTGATCTGCTGTAAATATTTAATAATCTGTTTATTTGCCCTTTTTGATCCACATATAGTTCTGAACTGATATTTGCAATATTAAGATGGTTACTGACCTTCTTTAAGATAATGCTGGGGGAAGGTAGAAAGAAAGAACCAGTTGGATGTGAAGGGGCTCTGTTTTAAAATGGTCCTAAGGCCACACTCAGAATAGGAATAGTAGTGGAATATTCAGTTTAGAGCCCAGTGTCTAATGTTGAGAAGGGCAACATAAGTCAGACTGTTCAGTTTGAGAACTTTTAACACAAGACCAGAAGTATCAACAGTTCTATAGCTTATAACGCTAGAGGTCACGATTGGAGGATAGTTTAAACGTTACTGAATCTAACCCCTGTTTTCTAATGCTTTCCTTTCCTTTGAACCTATGAATGAATGACCTCAGTTACAGCACGCACTATCTTCCCAGGTGACCCTTTCCATGTCTGAACAACTTGAGGGTCAACCAAGAATTTTCTCCATTTGTTTGTACTCATTTGTCCTGTGAGGACTGTATTAAGTTTTCTGTTAAGACAACTTTTAAAATATAGGAGGATGGCGTTCATGTCCCCTTCTGTATTTTTCCAGGCTAAATATACCAAGTTTTTAAAAAAAATTTCTTAAAGGGTTTAGACTTTTGTCATGATCACTTTCCCGTTATTAAATTCTATTTTATAAAGAATTTGGAATATTTGGAATAATACCTCACACTCACTGGTCTCATTGACTACACCGAGTATATTTAGTTTGTTTTCTTTGTTGACTGAGAAAACAGTGTATTTGTTCAAATAAGCATTGCATTGGATATTTTTCCAAAACATTTTGATATGTTCAGTATGCATTTCAACTTATTAACCCTGGGTTCATGGCCAGGAGATTCCCTGCCATCTCTTTTTTCCCCTGGCTTGACCTTAGTAGTACATTTCTTTTGCTGTTATTCCTTACTTAGATGCATACACAGATATTCATATTGGCTTGTACCCATCACATATAAACAGATAAACTGGGATGGAGATAATTTGATTCCAGAAGAATCAGGGTAATAGATTGAATGTGAAAGTAAATTTAAGAATATAGTAGGTGTGGACTGGAATGCTAGAAAAGCTGTATAGAAAAAGAAGAAAAGAGTCTTGCTGTAGCAAATAAATGAGGCTTACAGTTAGCAGAGCAGCCATATTTGTTGATGGATTTAGAGTTATCTTAGAATGATTAAGTGTAAGTGCTAATGCTGTTTATTTTGTTTTGATAGGAATCATATGAAGATGGCCCTTGTACTATATCTTCAAATAAGAATTCTGATAGTAACTTGCTTTCATTGGATGGATTAGATAACGAAATCAAAGGTCTTGATACCCTTTCTGTAAATTTCTCTTTTTGATTGAAAATATGCACTGTTGTCAAAACATGCTAAACTTTATAGATTAAATATAGGGGAAATATTCATAATAAAAAAGATAATCTACAGGTTAGCTTTTTTGAAGATTTTATTGAGACATTTGGATTGTTTTTATTTGACATTTAAATTTTATTTTATGATTATTGAAAATAATTCTTTATATCTAAGAACTGTATTTTTCCTGATTTATTTACATGACTTTTAAAATTTCTATTATGCTTAACAAGTAATAACCCAAGCCCTGTAATTTTAAAGGGGAAAAGATGAATGTTATTGTATCATAGATGTCTAAGATATACAGAAAAATAAAGGATTCCAACATTCTTTTTTTTCTTTAACAGTATGATAGTAATATTGTTACATTAACAACAGAGTAAAAGAAAGGTCTTTTTTTCAGTAGATGGCTTACCAAATAACTTTAGAGCCCACCCACTTCAATTGGACTCATCTAGTGACCCTTCTAACAACATTGATGGCCCAGATCATGTAAAACCTGCCTCCTCATTACATGAAGCAAAGAAAGCAAATCCTGGAATTATTCATGGTGCATGCTTAACCCTTACTGATCATGATAGAATTCGACAGTTTGTACAAGAATTCACATTTCGGGGCCTTTTGCCACATATAGAGAAAACAATTCGGCAATTAAATGATCAGGTAAGATTTGTTTCTTTTTAGATTAATATTTTTTAAAATTTTAGTACATTGTACACTTGAGAGTATAATAGTATAAGTTTTTAAAAAGTATTTAAAATGTTTTTTTTTTTTTTTTTAAAGAAAGACCAATATTAGGTTTTAGTAGCATTATTATCTCTAATGAAATTCTGTTAAATCATTTTCACTAGGGATTTTTCAGCATATTCAACAGTTTGTAAAAAAAATCAGTGTTGTTAAAAATAAATATTTTCTTACTATTAAAGCTTTTTTACTTATTTAGAATAGTTTTCTTTTGTATGTAAAATAAAAATATTAAATTCTCATATTTGTCAATGTATTTAATCTTTTCTTTTAGCTTATATCAAGAAAAGGTTTGAGTCGATCTCTATTTTCTGCAACTAAAAAATGGTTTAGTGGCAGTAAAGTTCCAGAAAAGAGCATTAATGAGCTGAAAAATACATCTGGATTGCTGTGAGTGAAATAGTTTCTTTTTTTTTCTCCCTGTGTTTAACTCTATAGTGTTTGACTATACGATGACCTGTAAAAATATGACTATTTTTACACTTTCTTACTTTCACATTGGTCAAAACTCAGGTAGGTAAGAATAGTGACTATAGGTAAATTCCATTAATTAAAAATTTTTTTAAAGTAATTGGGTGTCTAAAAATAAAGAAGATACCTGGGAGTCACTTTACGTTGGTTCTGTTTTCCTATTTGTAAAAAGGTGCTTTTTTGTGTGTCTTTGTAAGATTAGGTGTTCATTAATGATTCTTCTGTGTTAAAATATTGTGGTCTTGTGATTCTAAGACAGCCTGTACTTAGAACATTTTATTTAATATAAGTTATTGTTTTAATGTAAAGTAAAAGCACGTTTTGGATTTAAATTTTTTTCCTGGTTGTACGTAAAACTGGCATTAGCTATTTACTTCATAATTTGACCATGGAGAAAGTGTTTGCCTGTTGTTGAGAAGTTCTCAGTATAGGGGTATAAATTATTTAAATATAGATATAACTATAGTTCCAAATATCTTTGAGACTTGACACTCTTTCCTTGGAGATAGGACTTTTGTAAAACATGATCGCTTTTTACAATGTTCTGGGCAGTTAAGCAGCTATTAAACATTTGATGATACTTAGTGGTGTATGGGTCATAAATCACAAATTACTTTCTTATATTTTGTATTTATAGGTATCCACCAGAAGCACCAGAGCTTCAAATCAGGAAAATGGCTGACTTATGTTTCTTGGTGCAGCACTATGATCTGGCTTACAGTTGTTATCATACTGCAAAGAAGGATTTTCTTAATGACCAAGCAATGCTTTATGCAGCTGGTGCCTTGGTTGGTATTCTGTATAATTTATTTCCGCTACCATAGCTGTAGAAATTTCTGCTAATGAAATGGCAAACAAAATACCTAGGGATAAAGTTGTACTCAAAGAGCATACAATGCTTTACAGGTTTTGAATTAGCTGAATTGATGGATTTTCCTCAAGCTAGTGCTTTTAAACATGGTAGTAGGTAAAGGTTGATTTCTTAGTTTTGATTAACACTTTCTAATTTTTCTGTATGTTTTCAAAATTTAATTCCAATTTCAGTTACTATATTCAAAGTGTAAAGTTTACTTTTTTTAGAAGATGCTTTTATTTTGGACTTCTTGAATAGTCTTTTAAAATTGCTTGAAAATTTTTTTTCCTGATGTAAGACTATAAATTGGTTAAGAACATGTACTTTGACGTAAGACAGACTGTTCTCTTATGTAAATTACTGAGTATTTGTAAGTTTCGGTTTTCTTGTCTATAAAATATAAATCCTAATGGCACAGGATTCGATAAGGTATAAGGCATGTAAGGTGCTTAGCATACCTCCTTGTATGTAATAAGCTATCAGTTAGCATTGTACCACCTATGGTACAACGTCAGTAATTGGTGTGTAAACTTAGGTGTTTTAGAAAGAATTTTCTATACTTGTTATCACCTTTCAGTATTTTTGAAAAGTTGTTTTAAATATATATATAAAATTTGCTTCCTGTGCCTAGAAAAGAGTAAAACTAGCATTGTTACTTTCTACTTAATCTTCTTTAAAACATGCAAGCTTATAAACAAAAGTGTAAAGAACAAACTGTATAAGAACTTAACCCCAAAGTGCCGGGGAGCGCAATCGCGCTCCTCTTGCTCCTCTTGCCTTTCGCCAAAAGTGCTGGGAGCTCTATCGCGCTCCTCCTGCAGTGTCACTATTAGATGCTAGTAGTTCACTATTTATGTGGGGGGAAAAATTTAAAAACCTTAACTCAAAATGCCTTGGCAATTTTAGCATCGTTCCTAGAATATTGGTTGGCACTCAAAGGGTTAAAATACTCCGTTGGGCTGTTATGATGTAGACACGTGTTTAATTGCTTCTGTTTTGTATTTTTTAATCCTATGTATATATAAAACTAAAATGGGTAATTTAAAAATGTGAAGCTAAAATAGCAAAATTATATTACAATTCTCTTTTATTTCTGTAATATTTTCAGTGAAAAAGTCAACTAACTTGTTGACCATCTTGTTCAGGAACAGAAAATATGCTGTGTTCAAGTGTTTTAAAAAATTATGTGAGCCCTAACTGGTTTGGCTCAGTGGATAGAACGTCGGACTCAAGGGTCCCGGGTTCAATTCCAGTCAGGGGCATGTACCTTGGTTGTGGGCACATGCCCAGTGGGAAGTGTGCAGGAGGCAGCTGATCGATGTTTCTCTCTCATCGATGTTTCTAGCTCTCTATCCCTCTCCCTTCCTCTCTGTAAGAAATCAATAAAATATATTTTAAAAAAAATTATGTGAACTGTTCTTGGTTAGACATTCTCTGATTTTTCTATTACAGTCATCTAATGTAAGTTAATGACACCACACATACTGAATGTCATCTCATTAATACCTTATAACATAGGTTTAAATTTACAATTATTAAATTTTACATAATGTACCTGCAAATTTAATGTTTGTATGGAGGTAAAAATCTTCTAAAGATATGGCAAAAATTTCTATGATTTTATGGCACTTAAGTTTTTTCATTTTTTATCTGTAGTATGATAAATACTGCCTTAAGCCATTTAGATGAAGATATTAATAGTAGCTATATGAGAGAAAATAGTTTAGCACTGAAAAATAAAGGCTTATTGCTATGACATAATGTGTGCGTGCGTGAAAATCCTGGTAGTCTGTAAAAGCTGCCCTAAAAGTAATGGGCCTTGGGGAAAAATGTCGGAACAGTCCTCTTAAAACGTGTCTCTGTAACTGGAACACAGACAAAAACATAAGTAGTAAGTATGTATTTTTTTGTATAATATAAGTATAGTATAATTCTACATAGTCAATATATTTGATATTTTTATGCAACATAGAACTATGTAAATTCATTATATTAAAATATAAACTAGTTAAGAAAATACGTTTCAGAGCTGTAGAATATTTTGTCACACATGGATATGACATAGTTTTATTTGGTTTAGTCACTAAATTTTGGAGCAGGCACTTCTGGGTGCTGAGGATACAGAGGAACTTTGAAACATACAGTTCATATTGTCATGGAAATCATAGTCTGTCAGGTTAACGGCTTTAATCATATTCTAGTTTTTAGGTAAATTATTTTTGTGTTTTAAAAAAATGTTACAGAGGAATACATTACTTATCCTAAAAGTAGATTGGCATTAACAATTTTTCCCTTTAACTTAATGAAGATTTCATTTATTTCTAGTTAAATTTTTATTAAGCACCTTCCCTACCTCTTTTTCCTTCCCTCCCTCCCTCCTTTCTTATCTTTTTCCCTTCCTTCCTCTCTAAAAAGCAATGAAAACATATCCTTAGGTGAAGATTAAAACAATTTTGGACGTAGTAGGATATTTTACTAAGAAAATGAAACCTGTATTTTAACCTTTATTTATTAGTCTTTTAGCACCATTGTATATTATTTGAATTATTAACTAAAGTTATAGACCAGTGGTTCTCAACCTTCTGGCCCTTTAAATATAGTTCCTCATGTTGTGACCCAACCATAAAATTATTTTCGTTGCTACTTCATAACTGGAATGTTGCTACTGTTATGAATCGTCATGTAAATATCTGATATGCAGAATGGTCTTAGGCGACCCCTGTGAAAGGGTTGAGAACCGCTGTTATAGACATTAACAAGAAAGTGGGCTTTGAAAATTATATAGACCTAGAAAATTGACAGTAACATAGGTCTTAGAAATGGTCTTTGTGCTTTTGTTAGGGTAAGGATATAAACTAGAGTGTGAAAATAATTGAAAATACATATAGTGCAAGCTGTTGTGAGCTCTGTTCTTCATATTTTAATGCCAATAATTGGAAAGAGATGTATTTCATTTTGTCTCTGTATGTTCCTATCATTGTTCTCTTCTCTACTTACTGAGAAAAGGGGAATAATAGGGAGGAGGTGGCAGCTGAAATCTTAAGCTAGACTTACGTGGTAGATATATGTGCCCTCACTCAAAAGTCTTCTTCAAAATCTCATTTTTTCTTCTTTCCCCCCAAATCTCATTTAAATACTGAATAACAGACTTGGGAATTTGACTAGAGAATTTAAAATTTAAAAGCTTTAAGTATATTTTTAAAGTCAGTGTTAGGCTATAAAATTTGTACATGTACATGCATAAAAATCTCATCAAATTTCATTCCAGTATTTAGGCTTCCTGAATGCTGAACCACAAGCGTTTCTGAAATAGTGTAAATAATGTCTTTTCTTCCAGGAAATGGCAGCAGTGTCAGCTTTTCTTCAGCAAGGAGCAGCGAGGCCATACCCTGCACATTACATGGATACAGCAATCCAAACGTACAGGGATATCTGCAAGTAGGTGACTAGAATATTTATGTTCTTTCCATTTAGAAGTAAATTGGCATTTATATTGTTATTGAATATAAATGGTTCTGCGTTTTTCATGCAAGTTAATATAGTCAGAGACAAGATAAGGTAATTTTCTGAAACTAATGTTTCCTATTTTATTTGGATTTGTGCTCAGGAATTGGTTATGTGTAATGTCGAGGCTACATGTTATATTGAGGGTGATTTGTATTGTGGGAACATCTAACCTTAACCGCTGTTAAACCAGGAGTTAGCCATTTTGAACTTTCCAGGTTAAATAGGCAAAACAAAAACAGTTCAATAATAGTCCAGGGAAGGAAATGAGAGCTGTTTTGTACACATCGTGAGAACTGTTAGAACTCATTACTTATAATGAGACTATGAGCTGGTCCAGAAGTAGTCACGGAGTTTCATGGGATGGTTGGGGAATAGACCTTGAAAGAAAGGTGGTTGGGATTTGATGGACATAAAGACTATTCAGAAATTGTGATTGGCAGGAATGATGTTTTGGATGCTGCCTGACTAGAGAAAGGGAATTGAGCCCTGGCGAGGTTAGGGGGTTTGAGAGTATTAAAAGTGTTGGGTGGTACATATGGTAAGATGGTATGCGAGAAATCACTGTGGGGAGCCTCAACCCTCTATTATTTAAGCTGAAGTTAAGAGTTATGTAGTAGTAAATGGGAACTTACTGAATATTTGAGTACAGCCTTGACATAATAAAAGTTGTTTTTCAGGAAGATTAATCTGACTTTTCTATGTAGCATGCATGGGTTGTCTTAGAATGTTGTTGGAGTATAAGTAGTACTTGTCATGGTGTTATATTTACAGCACAACACTTATACTAATAATTGACATTTATTGAATGTTCAGCATTTGCTACTATGCCAAAGTAGTTTACATGCTCATTTAATCTTTTTATTTTATATATATACTTTTATCGATTTTTTACAGAGAGAAAGGGAGAGGGACAGAGAGTCAGAAACATCAATGAGAGAGAAACATCGATCAGCTGCCTCCTGTGCAGTCCCCACTGGGGATGTGACTGCAACCAATGTACATGCCCTTGACCGGAATCGAACCTGGGACCCTTGAGTCCGCAGGCCGATGCTCCATCCACTAAGCCAAACCGGTCAGGGCATCATTTAATCTTAAGCCTATAAAATGGTACGATTATTATCTGTATTTTACAGATGAGAAGACTAAAACTTAAGAGTTTAACTTGCCCAAGGGCACACAGCTAGTAAATGGTGGAACCAATATTGAATTTTACCTATTATGCCTTATGTAATCTATTTGAGAATAGATTTGGAGATTCTGGCAGGAGATACAGCTTTCTGTGAAGAAAGAGGAAGGATTGAAGGAGACTGAAAAAGAGCTAGGAGAGTGAGGTAGCAAAGGGAGCCAGAAATAAGAGTGAAAAGTTTGTATTCATTTCTGTTCCGAGCAAGTTTTATTTGTTAAATAGCTGCTGGTTTATGGATACTAGATAAGTCTTAGCGTTTTGCACACTGGAAATGTGACTTTACTTAGTATTTTTACCACAAAATTATATGATGAAAAGCTTTGAATAGTTATGAGAATTCTTAGGGTTCTTTTAAACTTTTTTGGTAAGTGGAAAACAAGGACATGGATTTCTTTTTACTCAAAAACTAGAATTGGAAACGTTTGTTGAACACATAGTTACTATGATGTGTAAAGATATTATTGTAGTGCTAATTATATTTTTCTTGTCTTTTATTTTTTTAGGAATATGATATTGGCTGAAAGATGTGTATTGCTTAGTGCTGAAATCTTAAAAAGCCAAAGCAAATATTCAGAGGCTGCAGCTCTTCTAATACGGTTGACCAGTGAGGTACTGAAACTGTGTAGTATTTGTTTTAATTAGTGTTATTTCATAATTTTTAGAAAGTGTCCCCCTTTTTTTGAGGATGTATAAAACAAAATTAGAGAGGAATCTCTCTTTGGGAATTTATAACATGGCTACTTTAGTTATTTGAATAAATTTTATATGCAATATTTTATAAACTGATTTTATTTATAGATTTAAGTCTACATTATTATTAACCACAAACGTGTTGTACATATTCAGTGAATTAGGTTGTGACCTATGCATAACAACAATTAAACAAGCGTGTGCATCATTCCTCATGTAAAATTGATACTTAAAAGAGTGATCACTCAGGAATTTTTAATCTTATTTTAGTAGTATGATGTTAAAAAAAATCACCATAAGCGTTTAAAAAATCTATATGAATATTTCAAAAGAGAAAAAGTAATCCATTTATAGTTGCCATTAAAGATTTATAACATTAAGTTGCATTTCTACAGACTTGTAAAGAATGATAGTAATTTATTTAAAAGTATGTTTAAAGACACATTTTTTAGATGAACGTGCGTAAGAACAGAAGAAAGAAATCAAACACCTCCTTTGCTCCTTAAATTTTAATGTAATGTACACTACATTTTTATTTATTATCATCGCCCGAGGATATGTTTTTATTGATTTTTAGTGAGAGAAGAAGGCAGAGGGAGAAAGGGAGGGAGAGAGGGAGAGAGAGAGAGAGAGAGAGAGAGAGAGAGAGAGAGAAACATCAATATGAGAAACATCCATCAATTGCTCCCCGACCGGGGATTGAACCTGTAACCTGGTATATGGGATGATGCTCCAATCAACTGAGCCACCCGGCCAGGGCTATTCACTATGATTTTACTTTTTGGACCATTCTGTACTTTTCACTCTATATATTTTGGGGGGTGATTTGTTCATAGGCATGATTTTCACTCTCAAATCTGTCTCCAGCCCTGACTTTTTGAGTTTTAGATTTGTATGGCCAACTGCCTTTTAGACTTATCTTTAAGTTGACATACCAATGAGTAGACATATAAACTTCCTTACCTTATAGATCATGATCTTAAATGGTCATAACCAGGTAGCTTCTCAATTTGCTCAAGGTTTTGAAACTAGTTGAGATGCACCCATATTCTCTTACCTGTCAGTAACACAATTGGGGGAGGGGGTGATTAACTTCTTAAATATCCCTCCTTAATGTCCTTTCTCTGGCCCTTTTTCTGTGATGTCCTTCATATAGTCATCTGCAGTATACCAGGTTGTCCTAAGTGTCTCTACCATGCCCTCTCTTATAGTGCTGTGAGACCTGACTTGTCATATTACATTTAAGTTATGCGCTTTTGAGAGTAGGGGACTGTGCTACCTTCTATATTTTTATCCTTAGTGCCTAACACAGGGCTTGGCACATGGTATGTAATTTACAAATGTTGAACTGAACCTTAATTGTTTTCAAAAGGTTTCTGTATGCTATAACTAATTAGGTTGAGAGATGATATTAAAAATGTTTAATAATTGATTCTGCATGAACACTGACCAGTATGAACTGTTGCCAGACATAAACTGTTTGATAGAGCTGAATATAGGCTCCTGTGTGTTGATGTTCTGTAATATAATAAGTAATCTTTACTTGGGTTTGAATATGTTGCTGTTGTTTTTAACCTAGGGATTTCTCAGTGAATATAAAAGGAATTTGTGGTTTAGGAGCTTGGATAAAATTTTTTTAGAGCAAATTCTTCTGTCTGCATTTTAACTTTGTAATTTTCTGTCCTTGTTCTCTTTTCCTTTCTATCTCTTTGCTTTCACCTTTCTTTTTCAAACTTGGATGATTTATTTTGTCATGAAATTCTAGCAAACTTATCATTGTCATTTACTACTTTGGAGTAATGTGTGGCTTCTATTTCTCTAGAAATTGATTCTCAGTGGCCTTCTCTGCTGTACCTTTCAGATATTTCTTTGAGACAGTTTAAAAGTAAAGACTTCTAGGCATAATGTATATAAAGTTATGTTAAATTTTAACTAATGTGTATTTATTGTATGTATCTCATTAACTAGGAGGGCTGCATAATATCGTAAAAAATTCACTCGTCTTGAGGATAGGGAACTGTGTTACATACTCTTGACATTTATGAATTGTGCTTGTTAGATTTTGCTAATACCATTATAGCAAAAGAAGCTGGGAGCCTGGGTGAAAAGAGCTGTGCTTTGACTTTCTATTTTGGACTGCAAATGGATGGGCAAGTGGATGGTATATTGTGTTGTTCTCAGTGTGGCAGAGCAGTCTCAGCTTAATGACAAGGCATGCCACATTCACCTCCATGTAGGAGAGTGGGCCGGAACTTGCTGTTTAAGAAGGGATGCTTTTCCTCTGCTTGTGTCTGTTTCTATGTTGAACATTTATTCTAGTCTTATAGCTCTTTTTGTCTACTACTGCATTTAAAGACATTAAATCAGTTTCCCAGGGAGAGTAATAGCAACAGTTTTTATAAATTTCTCCAGGTTGGGAGGAACCGTCCTGTGTTAAACTGATCAGCTGGTAGCACCTTTCCTGGTAACCTCACAATTGTGTGAAGAAAAAAATCTTACAGCCATCCTGGGAGTTGATTTCAGTTAAGCTTGTGTTTATTCACAAGGTGGAGGTGTTTATTCACGCCTCCTAGCTTAGATGATTTCCCCCTATATTTATCCTCATAATTTAAGTTAACGTTGCCCTTTCACCTTTTTTTTTTTTTAAACATTCTCCCGAAGGCAGGGTTTTTAAAAAATATATATTTTATTGATTTTTTACAGAGAGGAAGAGAGAGGAATGGAGAGTTAGAAACATCAATGAGAGAGAAACATCGATCAGCTGCCTCTTGCATACCCCGCACTGGGGATGTGCCTGCAACCAAGGTACATGCCCTTGACTGGAATCGAACCTGGGACCCTTCAGTCCTCAAGCTGATGCTCTATCCACTGAGCCAAACTGGTTAGGGCCCTTTCTGTTTTTGTTAAAATTACCTCTTGGTTGTGGACAAAGTTTATAGGCTAGAGTTCTTGTTAAAGTGGTATCATAGGTTTGTTTTGTTTTCTTCTTCTTCTTCTTCTTCCTTATAGTATATACTAGAGGCCTGATGCACGAAATTTGTGCAAGGGGCTCGGCCATTGCATCCCCAGCTGCCTCGGCTGGCCCTTGCAGCCTCAGATGGCCTCGCAGCCCTTTGCAGCCCCGGCTTCATCCGAAGGTCATCCGGATGGTTGTCCAGAATGTCGTCTGGATGGTCGTTTGGCTGTTCGGTCTAATTAGCATATTAGCTCTTTATTATATAGGATAATAGTCTTGTCATATCATGAACTACAGAAAATAAAATATTCTTCAACTCATTCATAGCTTCTGCTCTCTGAATAAAACTCTATCACTAAAATGCTTTCATTTTCCTTTCAAAAACATTCATGGCAGTTGTCATTCTTTTCAGGGCTTTTTTTGTGTGTTTCAAAGCAGTGTTTTTTTCTACTAGAGGTGTCACTGAAAGAGATGAGCTAACAAAGAACTAAGCTGCAATGAGATATGAATGTAGTTATTCAGATCTGAAAATTCATTCTTTCTCAGACAATAGCTTTACTGGATAAAAGAATCAATTTTTTTTAAAAATATATTTTATTGATTTTTTACAGAGAGGAAGGGAGAGAGATAGAGAGTTAGAAACATCGATGAGAGCAAAACATCGATCAGCGGCCTCCTGCACATCTCCTACTGGGGATGTGCCCGCAACCCAGGTACATGCCCTTGACCGGAATCGAACCTGGGACCTTTCAGTCCGCAAGCCGACGCTCTAGCCACTGAGCCAAACCGGTTTTGGCAAAAGAATCAAATTTTGCTTTAGCTAAATTAATACATGCCATGGACTTCCAGGTCTCTCCTAAATTGGTCAGTCCTTGCGGGTTAAATTTGAGAAGGCTGAGGGTTTACTGTGCTCGTTCTCATCTGGATTATATATTAGAGTCATTTATATACTATCAAAGATATCTATGGCATATCCTTATATTAATCAGAATGTCCAGGATTGCTGCCCATCCAAGTTTTGCAATTTAATGATGTTTCATTGGCAATTTAAAAATACGTATTTATTCTGTGTGTGTGTGTGTGTTTGTATGTTATGTGTGCACACATGCTAGGAATAAACTTAAGAAATATATAGGACTGAGAGAAAAAACTATGAAACTCTATTGAGAAGTCTGAATAAAGTTCCAAAATAGAAAAAGTAATTAGAGGGAATTACCTGTTCTATTTATTAAAATGCATTTGAAGGCTATAGAAATTAAAACTGTTTACAGTGATAAGAATAGACAGGAATGGAATGGAATGAGAATTTAAATACATATGATTAGGTGTCATTTAATTTAGTGAAGAATGTTAGATAATTCACTGATTGCTATTGTGACTTGCAGCTAGCTGTTTGGGGTTGGATTAGTCATTACATGATAATATAACTATAGCTGGATTATAATGTGAAAAATAAAACAAAACAAAAAAACTAGAAGAAAATACAGGAGAGCATTTAAAAAATCTAGGAATGATAACATCCTTTCTGAGTTTGATGTAGTATCCTGAAAACAATGGCAAATATAATATGCTTGACTTCTAAAGAATAAACTCCTTCATGTCAAAATTGGGAAATACTATTTGCAAATGTATGATAAAGGCTTGATACTTATTAAGTGTACAAAGGGCTCTTACAAACCACATAATCACAAAAACCCATTCACAAAAGAGTATAAATAGGCAATTCACACAAAAAAGCACAAAGACCTTTAAACATAGGAAAAGATTAGCAGCCTACTGTTAAAGAAATGCATGTTGAGAAAGAGTCATTTTCCTTTTATTAAAGAGATAGATGTTAAAAAATGATCTTGGGCTGAGTAGAGAAAATATGTACTCTCATTCTCTGTTGACAAGAATATATATGGGTACTTCTTTTTGTAGCAGTTTGTCTATCTTGATTAGAATTTGAAGTATAAGCATAGCTTTCATTAAGTCAGCAGTTCTATTTTTAGAAATTTGTCTAATAAAAATTCTATATAATAAAAGCATAATATGCTAAGTGTCTGAACAATTGTTTGACCATTCAGTTGATCACTGACCAGTTGCTATGACACGCACTGACCACAAGGAGGCAGATACTCTGACCGCTAAGGTTAGCTTGCTGCTGGGGTCTGGACTGGGCGAAAGGGCCAGACTCATCCTGGAGCCCTCCCAAGGTTCCTCCCCGGCCGGCCGGCTCCCATCACCCCTGAAGGTGACTGGGTGAGACAGCCCCTATCTCTGGGCAGGCTGAGGGACCCCACCCATGCACAAATTCATGCACCCGGCCTCTAGTATTTATATAATTAGTCACATTTGTTTAGAAAAATGTAAATATATTTTTATTGATTTCAGAGCGGGAGAGAGAGATAGAAACATCAGTGATGAGAGAAACTCATTGATTGCCTGCCTCTTTCACACCCCCTACTGGGGATCGAATCCGCAACCCAGGCATGTGCCCTTGATCAGAATCGAACCCAGCACCCTCCAGTCTGCAGGCCGACGCTCTGTTCACTGAACCAAACCCGTCAGGGCTAGAAAATGTTTATTGAAGTATTTTTTCTTATAGTTAGAAAAGTTTGAAGCAATAATAAATCAGTTGGAGACTGTTAATAGATTAGGGTATGTTTGTGTAATGGAATACAATGTAGCTTTAAAAGAAATGAGAAATGAGAGATGTAGATATCTTGGAAAGATGTCCATGATAATAAGTTTAAAAAGCAAAATAAAGAATACTCTAATATCATTTATGCATAGAAAAGTGTGTGTTTTTAAAAAACTAGCATATAAGCACACATGTAATATATATACTAGTATACCACTTTAAGCTGGCAAATTGGATGAGGCATGGGATGGGAAAGAAAGATGTTCACTTTTTTTCCTTCAAACATTTAGTCTTTAAGGAAAAAAGAGTTTGTATTAATTTAAAATAAAGAAAATATTGTCCTAAGAAAATGAAGATGTAAGCTTCCAACCCCTCCTCTCCCCCATGGTAATTCTGATGCATTGATATAGAACCACTTGTTAATTGTATATTCCTAATTTCCTCACTTACTAGCTTTTGGCTCTTAGTTACCAGAAACATTATCTGATTATTTAGTTTTTGTCCTGAGGGGTTTGAAATAGATAATATCTACCGTTTACTGAATGTTTCTGGAGTGTTTCCTTATATCTGTTCCAACTCTAATATAATTTTATGATTGCTACAGAGATAGTTATAATAGTGTCTGAATACTTTTTGATGTAACTATAATCTGTTGAAATGATTTCATTTAAAGTCAATGTTTTCTGTTTTCAACTTTCCCTGGGGAAAATAATGGCAGCAGAACACGTGGAAGGGCATGGTAAGTTCTGCTTGAGAGTAGCTGGAAACCTAGAGAAAGTTTTGGTGAAAATGTTGTTGATACTTGATCAGCAACCTTCAGTACTTTCTCTCAGTGATTTAGAAAGTAATGATGGCTCTTTCAGTTGAAAGATTTTTCTTATGGATTAGGATGTAAGTGCAGTATGTGGTTTTTGTAGACACTGTTGTAAGATTCAGTTGAGGTGGAAATAATTTGAGTTTTGCCATTCATTAATATAGCAGGCAATACTCCTTAAAGGGGAAGCCTTCTGAACTTCTTAATGCAGTAGCTTTTTTGGTCCACTTGAATCACAGCAAAAATTAAGAATTCTTTTCAAATACAATAAAACTTTATGGAGGATAAAGTAATAGATTAAATTATTTTATAACTTACATACATTGTTTTATTTTTCCTTTTTTTTTTGGAGGGAAATACACTATTGGATGTCACAGATCAATTTGCAGAAGAAATTAGATAGGTGTGAATCTTTTTTGGTGTGTTTGTGTGTGCTCTATTTTCTGGTTTATCATTAATCAGTATATCTGTATTAAGTTATCAGTTTACATACTGTTTTTCCATTTGAAAAGGGATTGCATTTCTTCAGAGGCTTTTTTACGTGGTGTATGTCATAACCAGGCATTTGGCTTTATGAAAAGCAAAAGCAAATACTTCATGGTAGAGTGTTTTCTGAAGGTTTTTTTTTTAATGTGCTTATTGGGAAAAAGAATTATCAGGATTGGATTACCCCTTGCTCTCTGCCCTCAGATACTCTAAGTTAAACATTGAATATGTTATTTATTAAGAAAGTAAATGTTTTTCACCCATTTTTTTTTGTGTGTGTGTGAAACTCACCTTTTCTCTTAAACATTCAACAGGACTCTGATCTTCGAAGTGCTCTTCTTTTGGAACAGGCGGCTCACTGCTTTATAAATATGAAGAGTCCCATGGTGAGAAAATACGCGTTTCATATGATATTGGCAGGCCATCGGTTTAGTAAAGCAGGACAGGTGAGTGCATTTTCTTTAAAAAAGAACACAACTTATTATTTTAGTTTCTATTTGTTATAATTTGTTATTTATTTTATAAATGTATGTCATTTGTCAATATTTTATGACTTAATATTAATCCTAAAGACAGATACAAATTTTGTTTCAAGGTACTGTGTAATATTTTATGTTGATAAGAGCATGAGATTTGGATTTAGAAAAGTCTGGGATTCAGTCTTGAAATTCTGTGCATCTATTTGACAGACCTGGAGCAGTTACTGTTGCTGCCAAGGTTCCAGTGCAGATGCAAGAAAAAAGGGTCCTCGTGCTTTCTATCTGTCTGATTGTGGCAGCCAAGATTGAATGGGGGAGTACAGTGAAAAAAATACCTTGATGTTCTGCTTACAACTTGACTTTGGTAGAGCAATTTTTCTGAGCCTCCTTTTTAAAAAAACAACAAAAACATTTGGAATTTTGCCCCAATATGTGTTAGGCTAACCCAAATCATATATGTGAAAATCCAGATAAGATGAATGCATTCAAACAGCATTTACTATTGAGTAGGGGTTGAACCTTCCCCCACTTCAGCTCTGCTCTTGTGTTGTCTTCCAGGGTGCTTTATGATGGCATTTACTAAGTAGTAAATGAGTAGAAGTCTTCTTTGTCCCCAGAAGCAGTTGGGTTGGCGAGATCTTCATTAACTCCCACGGTCCATTCAAGCATTAGTTGGAGGGAGCTTTGCTGGAGGTAGAGAGTGGTAGCAGCAGTCAGATGGTGGTTCCCTGCATGCTGTCAAATGGTAGATGACGGTAGTTTGCTTTCATTATCTCTTTATAAAGAAAACATTTCTTAAAGAAACAAATAATTCTGGCAATACATGGTGCAAAGTTTGTAATCTACCCTGGGATGGGGAGTGGATACAAGAGTACTTTCTGAAGCAAAAGGTTTAGTGGAGGGAGGCCTCTTCCTTGGTACCAAATTCCATCTTTAGGAAGTTGTCTGCGTTCAGCAGGTGGCAGTGATTATAGCTGATTAATTCCAAATATCTGCTCAGATGTGGCAGGATGCAGGGGGCAAAAAAAAAAAAAAAAAAAAGAAAAGAAAATAATACCAAACGAACAAAACAGTAGTCTAAAAATGTGTGTGTGTGTATACAACTGTATATTCACATATGCAGTTTTAGCACACATGGGGTATTTCCATTCAGCCCAGTGCAGTGGTATAAAGAGAGATGACCCTAACAAAATTGAGACTTCATAAGATCACTCTCGTGTATAAGCTAACAGCCAAGCCTCTAACTAATCCGTAACTCCATAACGCTACTGCTTTGGAAACTCCCAGGTGGTGTTCCATGAAGTCATCATTATTTCTGACTTTTAGACTTCTTGCCCTTGGACAAAACAGCTGCTTGCTGTAGGACCTCTTGGTTTTTAGTAGTAATTGTTGAGAGGTTTTCCAAAATGTTGGTTTTGTTTTCTTCATTATCCCAGCCTTGGAAGGACCCGTTACTAGTTACTTGATTTTGTGTGTGTGCGTATTTATTTTTTTCAGTCCCAGAGAAATTTAAATTTGTTGTGTAATACTTTGTTGTGTTTATTTTCTTACAGAAAAAGCATGCTTTACGCTGCTATTGTCAAGCCATGCAAGTTTACAAAGGAAAAGGCTGGTCTCTTGCAGAGGATCACATTAACTTCACTATTGGGCGCCAATCCTATACTCTTAGGCAGCTGGACAATGCTGTGTCTGCTTTCAGGCATATTTTAATCAACGAAAGTAAACAATCTGCGGCTCAGCAAGGGTCCTTCCTCAGAGAATATCTTTATGTTTACAAGGTGAATACATAGTTTCTGGAGTAGATATTAAAATTTTAATCATTTTTAGAAAAAGCTTAATATTTAGTACTATCCAGCAGGAGTCTAATAAAGTTTTATTAGAATATCTATATATATAAAGCCCAAGTGACCGTTACAACCGGTCGCTATGACGTGCACTGACCACCAGGGGGCAGACGCTCAACGCAGGAGCTGCCCCTGGTGGTTAGTGGACTCCCATAGCCAACCTCCTGTCATCACCGGGTCTCTAGTAGTCTGTGAGGTCCGAAAGGTTGGTGACCACTGGTTTAAGGAAACCTTTGGAGCAGCGGTAGCCAGCCAGTTATCCGTGGACCACTGGTGGTCCGTGAGGTCCGAAAGGTTGGCGACTGCTGCTCTAGTGTATATATAATTATCTGATATAATAAAATGTGACAAGCTGTTTTTTGGTCATAGCTCGGAGTTGCATTGCCCTTCCAGAATTCTTTAAAAGATAAAATTTTTAAAAATACATATTTTCATTCATTTCAGAGGAAGGGAGAGGGAGAGAGAGCTAGAAACATCAGTGATGAGAGAGAATCATGGATTGGCTGCCTCATGCATGCACCCTACTGGGGACGAGCCTGAAACGGGGCATGTGCCCTGACCGTGAATCGAATCTGGGACCCTTCAGTCTGCAGGCCGACACTCTATCCACTGAGCCAAACTGGCTAGGGCAAAAAAGAATTTTAATATTCCAGTATATATTTGATTTGTGGCTGTTCTTAGAATCTTAAAGAAATTACATGTTTTCTGGACTGTTTCATTATTATGCTTTTGGAGTTTTTAAAAAAAATCTTAATTGATTTTATAATATATTGGGTCCTCATATCACCCTGTGGAAAGTATGTCCCCTCTATTTTCGCTATGAAAAATGAGGTATGGACCTGTGGGAAGTAGACAAATTATTATGGTGTAATCCAGAAAAATTGAAGGAAAAATATTTCCCTGATACAGAAGGATAAGAGATGTAAAGCATTGTTTTATGGGGAAAATTGGAAGTTACAATTTTTTTGTATAGTCCTTTGAAGAGTGAATACTATTGCATTTCTGTCCTGTAGGAAGTAATTACCCTTTATGCTTTATTATTTAAAATCATGTGGATTAAAATTTTGGCAGATAGGATGCTGTAATGAGTCATAGGAAGTAAAATGCATACCAAGATAATGTTTGGAAGTTTAGCATCCAAAGAGAGCTAATTAGCTGAATAATCTTAGAAAGACTTTCTTGGGCCAGAATAAATCTCTAAATTCTATATCTCTGATGTATTAAGTAAAACTAGTAATTCTTTATCTTACTATTTTTGCTTAACATGTTTTTAATTCCTCGTGTATTAAAACACGGGGAAGCAGCCCTGGCTGGTGTAGCTTAATGGTTAGAGTGTTGGCTTGTGCACCGAAGGGTCTTGGGTTCGACTCCCAGTCAAGGGCATGTACCAGGGTTATGGGTTCACTTCAGGCAACCCATCAATGTGTCTCTCTCACATTGATGTTTCTCTCTGTATTCTCCCCTCCCTCTCTCCCTTCCACACTGTGAAAAAGCTATGGGAAAAGTATATCCTCAGGTGAGGATTAACAACAATACAAATGGGGAAACAAATATAAGGAAAATGGAGTTTACTCAGAAATTCTTTTTTATTTCTTTTGTCTTTCTCTTAGAATGTAAGTCAGCTATCACCAGATGGGCCCTTGCCGCAGCTTCCTTTACCGTATATTAACAGTTCAGCCACACGGGTTTTCTTTGGCCATGACAGACGACCAGCAGATGGTTAGTAAAGGTTTTTTTGGCCTTGTTTCCTAGTGACTATTTTTTTTAAAGTTTTTTCCTCTCTCTGCTTAAAAGAATGTGTTGTTGTTAAAGAATATTTGAAAATAAATAATCCTATACCATAACACCTACCATTCTGCCATCTGAAGATAATCATTGCATTGTTTTTTTCTTAGCCCTAAAAAGTAAATAGCTATAATTATAATGGCTTTTCTCATATAAAGAATGCTCCTGTAATTGTATAATCTTGATAATTTTTTAATGGCTGTAATATATTACATTCAGTGTATAAAAGTACTTTATTTTCACATTTGTTTGTTATATATAATTTGACTGTTTCCATCCTTTTTTATATAAAATCCTGTTGTAAGAGTCATCTTTATGAATAAAACTTTTCTTAACTTTTTATTATGGAAGTTTTCAAATGAACATAGACATACAGAACAATTGCCCCTATTCTGTTGTTCTTGTTGTAAGGCTTTCTAAAATACAGGATTTTTCCTTAGTATTGAGCCTTAGTATGGCAGTACTGGGCCAAAATTAAAATACAATGCATGTTAAAGTAAAATAATTCTAAGCAGTCTTATATTTAAGCTTAATATGTTTCTTGAGCTAATTTAGTGTTTTATTTAAAAAGTATTTATAGCCAAAACCGGTTTGGCTCGGTGGATGGAGCGTCGGCCTGTGGACTGAAGGGTCCCAGGTTCGAACGGTCGAGGGCATGTGCCTGGGTTGCGGGCACATCCCCAGTGGGAGATGTGCAGGAGGCAGCTGATCGATGTTTCTCTCTCATCAATGTTTCTATCTCTCTCTCTCTCTCCCTTCCTCTCTGTGAAAAATCAAGAAATATTTATAACAGCATTGTTTTTATAGCCAAAAATGAAACAATAGCAGCACATGAGTTGACAGATTTTGGTATTTTCATATAAAGGATTCATGCTGTAGAACATGAGTGAACTAGTTCTACATGTTTCAACATAGGTAATACCTACAACAAAAGGCTGAGTGAAAAAAGAATGATAGAGCAAATACAATTTCATTTATATATTTCAAACATAAAAACTAATTCTGTGCATTGTTTAGTATATACCCATATATGGTAAAGTAAAAAAAAAAAAAAAAAAGGATGAGGATGCTATACTTCTACTTTGGAGCAACTCCGGGAAGAAGTGGTGCCAGTGGAGATGAAGGATTGAAGAGGGTTTCACAGATCTGTAACATTTCTAAAAAAGTGATTTTGGGGTAATATGAAAATATACTTCTGTTAAATTTTGATATACAGTTATTTGTTACATTATTCTTCATGGGTTTTGTTGTTTGTTTTTATATGTTTGAAGTATTTTATATAAAATTGCTGTGGAAAATGAGAGAAAATATATCCTTTCAGAGTCAGGAGGAAAAGACCAGAAGAGTTCCAGATAGGTGAGGGTTAATAAGAGGATATCTTTTCTCATAGTTAATTGGAAATAGGCAAGAGTGAGTGTATATATATGTATTTGGATAACTTAGATGTTTATTTAAAGTGTCTCATTTGAGTGTAGTTAGTAATAAATATGTATATTTAATTTTGATACTTTTTTTTTTAGGTGAAAAGCAAGCAGCTACTCATGTAAGTCTTGATCAAGAGTATGACAATGAATCCTCTCAGCAGTGGCGAGAACTTGAGGAACAAGTTGTGGCCTTGGTTAACAAAGGAGTAATTCCACCCAATTTCCATCCCACGCAGTACTGTTTGAATAGTTTTTCAGATAACTCAAGATTTCCTCTTGCAGTTGTAGAAGGTGATATACTGGAATTTTTACACATGGTTTTTGTTAGTTTGTTTTACTTACAGTAGATTCAACATAATGTTTTGTATGCCCCAAGTCACCAGAAGCTGAGGATGCAAAAATAAATTAGGAACTCAAAATTTAGCGAGCTGCATTTATAAAAGCAGGCGGTGGGGCTTCCAATATAGGTAGATGCAAAGTGCTGTTAGAATGCCAAAGAGAGAATGCCATCTCTAGAACAGAGAAATGGAGGAACTGCTTTTGAGGAGGCAGTTCTAAAACTAAATCCTGGATAAACAGACATTTACAAGTTGGTAAAGGATAGTCTAGGCAGAAATTCAGAGCTATGAAACAAGGTGTATTCAAAGAATTTGCACACAAGATGAAGTATAGGATATTAAAGTTACTGACTGAGGCATTTCTTTTATAGAACCAATCACAGTGGAAGTGGCTTTTAGAAACCCTTTGAAGGTTCCACTTTTGTTGACTAATTTGTCATTGCTTTGGAAGTTTCAACCTAAAGATTGCAGTGGAAAGAATGATGAAGAAGTTAAAGAACTAGTAAGTTATTAAAAGGTATTTGTAATAAGCTTGTTTCAGTGATAGCATAACAGATGCTGTAATAACATTTCAACTTCTCTGTTTAGTGGACTGTACTTACTCCTTTTTAAGCTTTTTTCCCCTAGTTATAGAAAGTATTTTATATACCTATTGTTGAAAATTGAAAATGCAGAAGAATATAAAGAATAAAAATAAAAGTCTCCTCAGTTTTTAGAAGTAGCCATTTTAACACTTCACTGTTTACTCAATAACTTATATTTGTATTTTTCCCTCACATAATGGGATTGTTCTCATATAGTTTTTTCATTTTATGTTGATTTATTTGCATATTGTAATTTTGAAATGTCTTGCTGTTTCATTTTTGCGTAATCATCGTACAAATGATCTGTAAGTTATTTTATCTCTCTATTGGTAGTTATTTTGGAAGGTGCCATTTGTTTACTATCAGTCAGTCCATGAAAATTTGGGTGCATAGTATTTTTTATAATGATTATTTCTGTAGGAAAGATTCCTAGGCATGAAGTTAGAACATTTTTAGGGAATAAATATTTTCATATTTTATTGGTTTCTCAAAAAGTTATACCAACGAGTTTCTCACCAGCACAATATGGGGTTTGGTATCTCATCTTTGCAACATGAAGTTTTCTTATTTATAAAAAAAAATCTTGAGTTGATAGGTTAAAAAGTGCCATCTTATACTATTTTATATTTTATCTTCTTGATGGGCAGTAAAGTAGAAATTCTTATATTTGCATTTCTTTTTGTTTGAATTATATTTCTTTTTTACTATGTCTGTAGTAAGCTCTTTATATATTTAAGATGTTATTTTTGAAGTAGGAATGTCTGGAACAACGAATTTTTGTTACCCAGTTGATAGTATCAGAAAGAACTTGGACAAAAAAAGAAAGAACTTGCACAAATATAGTTTTTTACCTAGTTATTTATTAGTTCATTTACTGATATCTTTTTTTTTTTAATATATTTTATTGATTTTTTACAGAGAGGAAGGGAGAGAGATAGAGAGTTAGAAACATCGATGAAAGAGAAACATCGATTAGCTGCCTCCTGCACATCTCCTACTGGGGATGTGCCTGCAACCCAGGTACATGCCCTTGACCGGAATCGAACCTGGGACCCCTCAGTCCGCAGGCCGACGCTCTATCCACTGAGCCAAACCGGTTTCGGCGATTTACTGATATCTTTTATATAAATTTTACTTCTTAGTACTACCTTCCTGTGTGCTTTAATAATGTGGTAAGCATTATTTTGGAACTGGGAAATATTCCAACATGTTCATGTTCATTTATGAAGGGAGAACCTGAAAGACATCTGTTGTATTAACTTTGAACTATTTAAACTTTTCTTTTGAAGTGTTTCATTTTTTAAAAAAAAGATTGGCTTATTTAAAACCTTGCTGTTTAAATTAATTGAAGACATTTTGTGATTACTTATACTCATTGTGAATAGTTTGAAAGAATGAGACTTACAAGGCTCTATTCTGACTTGAATTTTAGTCATTTTTCTAACGTTTTATGGATACCTGGAATACATATTAGAAGAGTATGAACCCTTTACTCCTGGGAAAAAATTTAAATATCTATTAGCTTTTAAAGTATATTAGTTTGTTTAATAATTAGATTTCAAAAGAGGTTTATTAAAGCCAAGTAAAAGTTTTTATTGCTTATATTGAAGGTATTCTTTTTTCTATAAATTTCAAACTCTGGATTCCTTCATGAATTTCAACTGATGGACTAGATGCTGAACTGGAATTTAGGGAAATTACTCCATGGAAAAAGTAAATCTGTGGTCATGAGGATATGGTTTACTCCAGGTGTGAGCCAGTTAGTTGTGCTTGTTACATGGCCAGAGACTAGAGTTCCTTACTGATGTCATTGATTGGAGTAGACAGGCCTTTTTGCTCTCCCCACAGCCCTTATTTTCCACCAATTTTTTAAATATCCTGCTTAGGCTGCCATTACTTTTCCCATGTGTAATTAACCAATTTGGAAAAAGGTGCTGGTTGGAGTGAAAGGGAGAACTTGCTCTTATTGCAAGATTAAGATAAATGGCCATTTTGACCATCGTTGATAATAAGCAGCTGAACTTTCTCTCTTGAGGTTTTAACCTCTTGGTGGTTGCAACTTCACTTACTGTCCTTAGTTGAGTTGTACTGAATTAAATTGGGGGGAAAAACAAGTGCCCACTACTGAATGGCTTTACTGCCCTTGTAAAAGTAAAACTCTTTGCATATTGCTTAGCTCCTTAGCACATAGTAAGAACCTAGTAAATATTAACTATAATTATTGTTGTTCTTAGTGTTGATACATAGGAATGTTAATAATCTGATAACTTTATTTATTAGAATGTATATTTTACAAAATAATTTATTTTTTAGGTAGCAAGTGAACCCGAAATGATTGGAACTGAAGTTATTTCAGAATTCTTAATTAACAGTGAAGAATCTAAAGTGGTAATTATTGATTATTTTTCAGTCTTAAGTCTTTCTGAAAGAAAGATGACAGCTTTTTAAAAAATCAGTTTATTCAGTTTGTTTTAGGTCCTGGTTTTCTTAAAAACTAGAATTTAAGAGATTAGGATACTGGAATTGCACAGGAGGAAATTGGTGGAAGAATAGGTTTGCAGTGGTCTTTGGTTTGTTAGTTTTCTAAGAAGCCTGGTGAAAAGTTTTTGCTTTTTTCTTGCGGTCAGTATATTTGGTCGACCAGAAGATTTCATTATTATTAAAAGTATCGATGAGGATCCAGGCATCTGTTGAATTTAGAGACTTCCTTTTGAAGAAAATGTTTCCCAATAAGAAATATTAGTTGATAATTTAAAAGTTTAGGTCATGCGTTTATATTTCTGCAACATTACAGAATTTAGATGTTCTACTGTTTTTATGATACTGTGAAAACAAATAATGAGAGTGACTTAAATATCTCCACAGGCCAGACTAAAGCTCTTTCCCCATCACATAGGGGAGCTGCATATTCTGGGAGTTGTTTATAATCTGGGCACTATTCAGGGCTCCACGACAGTAGATGGCATCGGTGCTCTTCCTGGATGTCACACAGGTAAAGCGATGGCGTTACTAAACAGTTAGGAAACTTGTACTTAATTCAATCTCTATAGAATAAAATGAATATGAGGTATTTTAAAAATAGGTTTAATGTACTTTCAATTCAGCATTTAGTCAGACGGGAGAATGAATAATTTGGATTATTTTAAACTCCGACATTTTTCAAAAATAAACTTATTCCCTTCTAATGTATTTTCTTTTGATAATCTTTAGTTTCTACCATATGTATTTCTCTTTTCTGTTATTGATCCAAACTTAATAAAGCCTGACCAAATATATTTAAACCATTGATTGATTTTTCTGCTGCCAATACAAAAACCATCTTAACATATTCTATTTTTGAATATTGTCTTTTAGCAAATTAAAGACCAGTGTTTTCACATCATTGGATATTAAACATCTTAAATTCTGTCATCTCTCCTATGAAGAAAGTAGGATTTTAGTGTTAAGGTGATATTTTGGTCTCCCAGATGATGTTTTACAAATTTTAGAAGAGTAAAACTCTAAGATACACATTTAACAGAGTTTACTTTTTTCTTTAAACTTAGGGAACACTTCTAGATCTAATATTGTAATTGTTATATGTAGTTATTTAAGTTGACAAGATGCTACACAGTTTACTGTAAAATCCCTTCCTTTGGCCCTTCATTTTTAGTAGATAAGGCTTATTTTTTTAAAACAGACTTGAATTTAAATATAAATGATTTTTGTACAAAGTAAACAGAAGTGGAATGAATCCATAAGAATTCAGAATTAAAAACAAAAAATTTACACTGAAGTTGAGTATGGTATTCTGCATTTTAGTACTATATTTTTAATTCCTGGGCAGCGTTTATAAGTAATCTTCCTAATTTAATGCACATTTTAAGTAAGTAAGCTGAGTGTTAAGAATCCTAAGATCTTTTTCTTTTCCACTTGTACATACTTAGGATCTTAATCTAATACCAGTAATTTATGGTTTTCAATAAACTATAGATCATAGTTTCATTTATGCTAACAAATACATTTATTAACTAGAGGCCCAGTGCACGAAAATTCATGCACTGGGGGAGGGGGTGGGAGAGGGTCCATGCGCTGGCTTAGGCCTGCTCCCTGGGCGGAACGGGCCTAAACTGGCAGCCAGACATCTCTCTGGCAGCCCAGGAGCTCTCGGGGGATGTCCCAGAGGGAGCAGGCCTAAGCTGCAGTCGGACATCCTTAGCACTGCCAAGGAGGCCCTTGCCACCACTGCTGCGCTCGCAGCTGTCAACCCAGCTTATGGCTGAGCGGAGCTCCCCCTGTGGGAGCACACTGACCACCAGGGGGCAGCTCCTGCATTGAGTGTCCGCCCCCTGGTGATCAGTGCGTGTCATGGCAACGGGTCGTTCCCAGTCATTCCGCCATTAGGGTCAATTTGCATATTACCCTTTTATTATATAGGATATTATAATTTACTAGGTATATCAGTTAATAATGCGGATTTTTTTAAATAGATGGAGTTACACATATGTTGATATATATATGCGATTTGATATGTATGCTGTTTTGTTGTATTGATAACAAGCTTCAAAATTTCATAGGTCAAATTTGCTGAAGGTGTTAACATCATAGATATTTTTACACTTAAAAATGTTGAATTTTGCCGAAACCGGTTTGGCTCAGTGGATAGAGCGTCGACTTGCGGACTGAAAGGTCCCGGGTTCGATTCCGGTCAAGGGCATGTACCTGGGTTGTGGGCACATCCCCAGTAGGAGATGTGCAGGAGGCAGCTGATCGATGTTTCTCTCTCATCCATGTTTCTAACTCTCTATCTCTCTCACTTCCTCTCTGTAAAAAATCAATAAAATATATTTAAAAAAAAGAAAAATGTTGAATTTTGTGCCCAAAAAAGAGCATTTGCGGTAAGTTACCATTCATTATTTTGAAGAAAAGTGCTGCTGAATACTTCAGGAAGCTTTTGATGAACATGCTCCACCTCAAGATACTTGTGAACGCTGGTTTAAACGCTTTATAAGTGATGATGTGAAAGACAAAGAACATCCAGGTCAACTGAAAAAGTTTGAAGCCCAACAATTACAAGCATTATTGGATGAAGATGCGTGTCAAACTCAAAAACAACTTGCAGAAAGATTAAACGTTGCTCAGCAAACAATTTCCGATCATTTACAAGCAATGGGAAAGATTTTAAAGGAAGGAAAATGGGTGCCACATAAACTGAACGAGAGACAAATGGAAAAACGAAAAGTCATCAGTAAAATATGCTTCAATGGTACAAAAGAAAGTCTTTTTTGGATTGAGTTGTGACTGGCGATGAAAAGTGGAGAATCCCAGAAGCACAAAATCATGGGTTGATCCAGGTCAACCATCAACATCGACTGCAAGGCCAAATCGCTTTGGAAAGAAGACAATGCTCTGCGTTTGGTGAGGTCAGGAAGGTGTGGTGTATTATGAGCTTCTAAAACTAGGTGAAACCGTTAATACTGATCGCTACCGACAACAAATAATCAATTTGAACCACGTTTTAATTGTGAAACAAACAGAATATTCCAGAAGACAGGGCAAAGTAATTTTGCTTCATGATGACGTGCCATCACACACTTCGAAACCAGTTAAAGATGCGTTAAAAGATCTTGCCTGGGAAGTATTAACACACCCGCTGTATTCACCGGACCTTGCTCCTTCAGATTACCACTTGTTCCAATCAATGGCACATGCACTTTCTAAGCAGCACTTCAAAACATATGAAGAAGTGGAAAATTGGGTCTCTGAATGGTTTGTCTCAAAACAAGAAAAGTTCTATTGGGATGGTATCCACAAATTATCTGAAAGATGGGGAAATGTGTAGCTAGCGATGGACAATACTTTGAATAAAGCACTTTTGATGTTTCTCTTGAAATTATCCTGTTTTCTTGGATTACAAAATCTGCATTATTTACTGGTAAACCTAGTATACTAGAGGCCCGGTGCACAGATTCGTGCACTGGTGGTGGGCATGGCTGGTCAGCCAAGTGGCTATGGACCGTCCCTCTGAGCAGCTGCTCCTCCTGTGGGAGCAGCTGCTCCTCCTGGTCAGCTGAGTGATGCTCCCACTGTGAGAGTGCACTGACCACCAGGGGACAGCTCCTACATTGAGCATCTGCTTCCTGGTGATCAGTGCATGTCATAGCGACTGGTCGACCGGTCATTCTGCCATTCGGTCGGTGGGCTTTTATATATATAGATGTTATTTTAGGACGTTAATGAGAACAATCCCTGAATTCACTATTGAAATAAGTTGCATCTTGTAAGCAGACTTTTCATGATTTAGTGTAGTTTATTATTATGTAAAATGCTAATAGGGATATAGATCAAACAAAGTATAGGAAATGCTACATTATATGTCTGCTCTGGGAATATCACAGTCACCATCTGAACATTAAAGGCTCTGAGTAGTCTTGCAGGAAAGATAGTTGAATACCCTTGATTTTTTTTCCACCGTGTGGAAGCTTTTGGGAGATATCTCATATGAATATTAAATGAGTTTAATTGTCTTTGTACAATCTATTGAGATCATGTAGTTATCCAGAAATATTAGTATATGCATTTCTATCAGTATTTGTTAGTTTACTTATATGTTTGAATATGAGTAAAAGGGAAAGTTGTAGTTATAAAGAAATACTAGCACACATTTATTATCAGTATATGTATTAGTATAATATATTTGAATATGAGTAAAAGTGAAAAGTTGATCTCTTTCAATATTTTGGAATTTTTCCCTTTGAGAATAGATATATTTTTTTAAGATACTATTTTTAAAAAATATTTATGCTTTGTTCTTATACCTTTATTTTTATTGATTTCAGAGAGGAAGGGAAAAGGAGAGAGAGAGAGATAGAAACATCAATGATGAGAGAATCATTCATTGGCTGCCTCCTGCACACCCCACACTGAGGATCAAGCCCGCAAGTCAGGCATATGCCCTTGACCAGAATTGAACCTCAGACCTTTCAGTCTGCAGGCCAACACTCTATCCACTGAGCCAAACTGGCAAGGACGAGAATAGATCTTTTTCATAACCTGAATCTAATTGTTGGTCCAACACAGTCATTTTCTTAGATAGAAAAATTTTGGATAATAGCCATTATGGTTAAATATAGGTTTAAAAATACAGGTTCCTATTTAGTGATAAGTAGTCTTTCTGCAAAGTAAGAAAATCTAATAAGATGAGAAATTAAGCAGCATAAAATAGGTATAATGAAAATAAAGCCTAATTCTTTGATTAACCATGCTAGTCAGTAGTCTAGAATTTTCCGAGAAATAATCTGAAACTTGAGAGTATTCATATATTCAGGCTAACCTGATATTAACATACTAAGTTTGCTAGGACACTGATTGTTTTTTATTTCAGGGAAACAGTCCTTGAGTATGTCAGTTCGAGGGAGACAAGATTTAGAAATTCAAGGTCCTCGACTTAACAGCACAAAAGAAGAGAAAACATCTATAACATATGGTCCTGATCGACGATTAGATCCCATAATCGTTGAGGAAATGCCACTGTTGGAGGTATTTCACTTTTTAAAAATTTGTGGGTTTAATTATTTATTTATAAGTTCAGATTATACTTTGAGGTTATTTTAATTTTAGGCTTTGAGGTTATTGATATTACATTGATCTTTTAAAGTTACTAAGCTAGGATTAAATTCAATTCACAAAGATAAAGGTAATCATGCAACTTGGCATTAAGTCACAGCCTGGTTATGAAATATGACCCTCAAAATATGAATGTAAATTGGGAAAACACTTCTAAAAGAAGATTTTTGTTAATTAAATCAATGGCTTTTTTTGTGTGTATAAAGATATAAAAGTAATATGGGAATGCTGTAAAAATTTAAAGCAATATGAATAAAAAGCAATGTTCCCTTCAACTTGTTTGTTTGTATCCCCACCCCACTTCTGCATTCATGCCGAAGGACTTCAAGGTCTTTTAATTGCAGAAGACTCATTGATGCTAGTTTGCAGAAGCCAAAAAAGAGAAAACATTATTTAGTTGAAGGGTATTGGACATCTCCTGCCAACTGAAGTAGTATAGAATAATAAGTCCCAAAGAAAAATAAGGACTCAGCAGCTCCAGGGAATGTAGCAGTAAATGTTTGTAGGCCTTTAAAAGCATTGCTTTTGATATGGCCTTAGTCTTATAACTTACAGTTTTCGTGCCACTTTAATACAAGTTTCAAATTTCTGGGAGAGAATTCTGGCCTACCTTGGATCAGGTATCTCTAACTGTGAGGCAGAATAAATGCAAGGTTATGAAGGCTAAGGGTAAACACTGGAAGGCAGTCCTTCCTCTTGCATCCTCAAATTTCTCTAATAAGGGAAGTTATAAGCTTAGTCATTTCCTCCGGCACCCAGGACCCAGGCCTTTGGTTCTGCCGCAGTGAGGCTTGGCTTCGTTACTGACATTTTTTTGGTAAACGTCATTATGTATATATTGTGTCCATATTCTAGTTTAGATTAAACTTTAGAAATGAAATTGCTTGGTCAAAGGGTATAGAAATTTAAATTTTTGCAACATACCACAAAATTACCTTCAGCAAGGCTGTAGCAGTTTGCACTTTTCTTTGGAGTGGGACTGCGCATTGCCATGCTATGTATTTTTCAGTTGTTTTTTTTTTTTTAACTTTGGCAAATCAGATTGGTGAAAAATGATATTGTTTTCATTTACATTTCTCTGATAACAAGGCTTGTCAATCTTCATATTTTTTTGTCTATGTGATTTTTTTTCTTCCATATGTTCATATAATTCTATTAATACCCCTTTAATTGGTGTTGTTTCCCTTTTCTCATTGGATGATTTTTGTGGGTACTAATTCTATACCTATAGTAGTAGGATAGGTAACAACTCATGACAGTGGTGATGTGTGTGTGTTGAGCATAGGCTATTACTGAGCTGCTTATATTCTTTCCAGGTTTTACACTTGCTTAATTATGTTGCATTTAGTGTCGTGTAAATAGGGCCAATAAAAGACTTAAAGACTAATTTCAGTGCTAGTTTCTGTTTATTCCTATTTTGCACCTATTTTAACTTTAATGTGGTGTCTTTCACCATGCTAAGGTTTTTTTTTGTTTTGTTTTAAATATATTTTATTGATTTTTTATAGAGAGGAAGGGAAAGGGATAGAGAGTTTGAAACATCAATGAGAGAGAAACATCGATCAGCTGCCTCTTGCACACTCCCCATTGGGGATGTGCCCACAACCAAGGTACATGCCCTTGACTGGAATTGAACCTGGGACTCTTCAGTCCGCAGGTGGTCACTCTATTCACGGAGCCAAACTGGTCAGGGCCATGCTAAGGTTTTCAACATATATAAAATAATATCTGATAGTCTCTTACTTTGTCGCTTCTAAGTTTTATAATTACACAGACTTACCTGGTCAAACTTCTATGTGTTTTATTTTTAATCCAAGGGAATTTTATCTTCTGAATGTCAAGGGGTAGGGATCAAATTTTGTTTCTAGTTCCAATTACTATTAATTGAATATTGCAAGCTTTTTATACTTTCTAATATACTAATATCCTGAAAGTATGCATACGCTGTTTTATTTTGTTTTCAGGTGATACCTGTTTGGCTCAGTACTATTCCCTCATTCCTTTCTGTGTCAATACTGTACTCGTGTGTGTGTGTGTGTGTGTGTGTGTGTGTGTGTGTGTGTGTGTGTGTGTATATATATATATATATATATATATATATATATATATATATATATATACATATACACACACATATATATATTTGACTCATAAAAGAAGGGAGAGGGGGAGAGAGATTTAGAAACATCAGTGATGAGACAGAATCATTGATCAGCTGCCTCCTGCATTCCCCACACTGGGGACCGAGCCCACAACCCGGCAATGTGCCCTGACCAAGAATTGAACCATGATGTGGTTCGTAGGTTGACGCTTAACCACTAAGCCATGCTGGTTGAGCTATTCCTAATACCTTATGTCAGAAATATTTTATAGAATTTGAAGTTTAAAGGAGTAGTGAAAGAAGTTACCAGTCTACAGTCTGATGAAATAATGTCTTATTCTAGAGGCTCTGTACACTAATTAGTGCACAGGTGGGGTCCCTCAGCCTCCCAGCAATCAGAGCCGATCAGGGCCATCTCGCCCAGTCCCAGTTGGGGCTGATGGGCCCGGCCGGCCTGGGAGGGACCGCAGGAGGTTGGCTGGCCAGCCAGGGAGGGACCACGGGAGGGCTCCAGGGCATGTCTGGCCATCTCACCCAGTCCCAATCGGCCGGACCCCAGCACAAGCTAACCTACTGGTCTGAGCATCTACCCCAGGGGTGGGCAAACTTTTTGACTCGAGGGCCACAATGGGTTCTTAAACTGGACCGGAGGGCCGGAACAAAAGCATGGATGGAGTGTTTGTGTGAACTAATATAAATTCAAAGTAAACATCATTACATAAAAGGGTACGGTCTTTTTTTTTTTTTTTTTTTTTTTTTTTTTTAGTTTTATTCATTTCAAAAGGGCCGGATCCAGCCCACGGGCCGTAGTTTGCCCACAGCTGATCTACGCCCTGGTGGTCAGTGTGCGTCATAGTGACTGGTCCAACGGTTGACTGAATGGTTGACCGATAGGTTGGACAATTAGCATATTATGCTTTTATTATCTATCTATATATAAAAGCCTAAGCGACCATTAGAACAGAACGACTGGTCAACCAGTTGCTATGATGTGCACTTACCACCAAGGGACAGATGCCCAACGTAGGAGCTGCCCCCTTGTGGTGAGTGTGCTCCCACAGCCAACCTCCTGCTGGCCAGCCCCTTGATAGGCCTTGATCACCGGCCAACCCGAGGGACCCCACCTATGCACGAATTCATGCACCGGGCTTCTAGTATAGGATATTTATCAAAACAAGTGAGGATGGCCCTGGCCGGTTTGGCTCAGTGGATAGAGCGTCGGCCTGCGATCTGAAAGGTCCCGGGTTTGATTCCGGTCAAGGGCATGTACCTTGGTTGCGGGCACATCCCCGGTAGTGGGTGTGCAGAAGGCGGCTGATTGATGTTTCTCTCTCATCGCTGTTTCTAACTCTCTATTCCTCTCCCTTCCTCTCTGTAAAAAATCAATAAAATATTTAAAACAAAAACAAAAACAAAACAAAGTGAGGATGAAAATTTCTGAAGCTCATTGGAAAAAAGATAAAAATTAAAATGTTGTGTATATACACTACCATGTTAATATAGAAAAGCAGAGAGAAGAGCAGGCCCATTCAAGTTTCCACTGACTTTCTTGTATAGACTATGTTGTGTATATATCTAGTTTATTCAGCCAGACTTGTGTGATAGATGTTTGATTTGTGTCTAGTCCTTTTCCCTTACAGATAAACCACAGTGAATAAGCATATGCATATCATTTTGCATATTTGTATTTACACATGTTTTTTTAAGATACATTAGTAGGTCTTAGTCTTACTTTTCCATTTAAATTGAAATTGTTACCAGTATCGACTGTTTAAAAGGACTTTGAGTAACTGTGCTTTTGAAATAAAGGCTAGATATGTTGATTCTTCTTAAAGAGCCAACTTATTATATTTAGTAAAACTTTTATTCTGAAGATACATTACACAACATCTCCATATGGTATATCACTGAACTGTTACTTATACCATCGCCTTTCCCATCTTTACCAATGCCGTAGCCTTGTTAATAGTATCCAGTTGTCTGTATATTTTAGTGTGGCTGTGGTACTCTGTCTCACTGGTTACTCATGTAGTTGTTTTGATGTAACATCTCAAAATTGATATTCCTGCACATATATTTGGTAACTTCACTTAAGTTTATTTGACACTAGCCAATCAGTTCAGGCAGTGTCTTCAATATAACGCTATGCCTGCTTTATTTTTTCCTCTTTTTAACCTATAATTTGGATTCTACACTAATCCCTTATTTTCTCATATCCATTTTAAAGCTTCTAATACCCACAAATTTTATATGATTCCTTAAACTCTGGTGATAATGTAGTTCCATTCAACCGTTGATTAAGAAACACAGGTATATCCCTTGGATTTTTATAACTCCTTTGGGATTGCCAGCCGTAACTTTATTGGAACATTTGTCCTCATACTGTTTATAGTTGTCCTTTCTGATATACTCTCAGCGTAGTTCTGACATTTATACTTAACGATTCTTTAAATGCAAGTAGTTGTCAGCCCATGTTTCTACCTCTTAGTGTAGGTCCACAATATCTGAAAATCCCGAGGCCAGATGTGTGTTGGAAGTCACTTTTTGTCTTAATTTTTAGAAATTGTGTGAATATGTTCATATTTATGTCCAAAGTGTTATGTAACTCCTGTTGGGCTTGTGGCAGCACCTGGTTATCAAGCTCATTTCTTGAGTGAATCATAGACTAAATGAATAATACACTAAATGGGAACAGCTATATAAAGTCCACATTAGTCAACTTCAGCTTTTGCTCCCATGTGAGTTCCTGAAAGCTTGAGGTTCTTCGAGCTTTTGGAGTTATCAAATTATGGGTATGGAATCATGGATCTCTGTGTTCTTCCCTTTTAAGACCTATAATGTACTAGTATCTTTTCATTTTAATGATGTATAAGTAAATGAGCTATTTTTCAAGTTGATATTGATAAGGAGTTTTTGACTGATAATTATTTAATTCATACTCCGTATAACCATATTAAATTACTTTTGACTTTTCTTGTCTGTAATCTACAGAGTTGTGGAAATTAGGCCAGTAACCCTCTGTTAGTGACATTTTTCCTTTAATTCATAACTGAACTCTGCTACTGAGTAACATTGGTCTTAAAGTGTCATTCATTCACTAGGGGGTCAGAATTGTTAACAGACAATATAATACTATTTTTTCCCTCCAATGCAGGTGTTCTTTATACATTTCCCTACAGGGCTCCTGTGTGGAGAAATCAGAAAAGCATATGTAGAATTTGTCAATGTCAGCAAATGTCCTCTTACTGGATTGAAGGTTGTTTGTAAACGTCCAGAGTTCTTTACTTTTGGTGGTAACACGACTGCTCTAACACCACTAAGTCCCTCAGCTTCTGAGAACTGTAGTGCTTACAAGACTGTGGTGACAGAGTCTACCTCTGTGTGTACAGCGCTCACCTCGTCAGCGTCTTCTGTAGACTTTGGCATTGGCATAGGAAGTCAGCCAGAGGTGATTCCTGTTCCCCTTCCAGACACTGTTCTTCTACCTGGAGCTTCAGTCCAACTACCACTGTGGTTACGTGGGCCGGATGAAGAAGGTGTCCATGAAATTAACTTTCTGTTTTACTATGAAAGTGTTAAAAAGCTGCCTAAAATACGGTGAGCATTAGGAATCTTCTGATTTAACCTCTTCGTTTAATATATGTGTACAAATTCAAATAAACATTTTGATATTTGCTAACATGTCATTTTTTTATGAATTACTTCCTTCCAAATGCTACATGATGTTTATATTTGAGGCTGTTCCTAATATAGCGAGCTATAAGTTCTAAGTGGCCAAAAGTAGAAAAAATTAAGCTACACTAATCTTTTAAAAGAAATATATTTTTATTTGATTCAGGGAAGAAGAGAGAGAGAAGAAAACATCAATGATGAGAGAGAATCACTGATCAGCTGCCTCCTGCATGCCCCCTATCAAGGAAGAGCCCTCAACCCAGGCATGTGTTCTGACCAGGAATCGAACCGTGACCTGGTTCATAGGTCAATGCTCACCCACTGAGCAATACCAGCCAGGCTAGTGTAATCTTCTTAGTGGCTTCTCTATTTATAAACTTTATGATTCTTTAATAAAACTGAATTTTTTGGCGAGAGTTATCACATAATAATGAAGTTCACAAGTGTCATTTATATATGAAGACAACATGCCTGCAGTCATTCTGTTTTAAGAAAATTATTTTAACTTTCTTTTTCCCTTGTGCCCTCCCCTGCCCCACAAGAATCTATGAAAAAAAAGTATGTATGTGCTTGACAGGTGATTGGGGTGGTGTTTTAATGGTGCTCACTGAAGAAATCAAACCTGCCTCTCACAAGGACTGTGGCCTGTCCTATTACACAGTAGAATATTTTCTTTGTGTTAATGCATTGTCATTTTTATAAATGGAGTGATTGTGCTACATTTATTTTTTTTATTTTTATTTTTTAATATATTTTATTGATTTTTTACAGAGAGGAAGGGAAGAGGGATAGAGAGTTAGAAACATCGATGAGAGAGAAACATCGATCAGCTGCCTCCTGCACACTCCCCACTGGGTATGTGCCCACAACCAAGGTACATGCCCTTGACCGGAATCGAACCTGGGACCCTTGAGTCCACAGGCCGACGCTCTATCCACTAAGCCAAATCGGTCAGGGCTGTGCTACATTTATTTAATGGAGTATTTAAAATATAAGACTCTGAGGAGAAATGATACAGTATTTGTAAGCATAAGAACATTTCAGATCCTTGGTCAGTGCTAATTCTCCTCAAGAAGATGATAGAGAATACTTTGGCCAAGACAACAGGGAAGGCTTTATGGAATATAGTAGAGATGAAATGAGCTTCCAAGAAAAGTGAAGATTTCAGAATTTGCATATCGGGGGATAGGCAAGAGCATAGTGGGTCTTCCGGGACTATATGTATGAGGATTTATGAGATTTACAACCTGAATGAGTGAGTTTGGCCACAGTGTAAAACATAAAGGGGGAAGTAAAGGGGAGTAAATACAGCTTGAAATGTAAGGCTTTATTGTGGAGGGCTTTGAGTGCCAGGTGAAGTGTGGAGTTGACTTGGTAGGTAGTTTCTTTGGAGCTGCTACCACAGAGGAGGCAGTCAGGACATTACTACATGAAGATGGTTTTCCTAAGTCAGAGAGACTAATCGTACCCTCCAGATGAGGAGAATGTATTGAACGTAGGCCAGCTGGGTACTTGTACTTTATTATACATGTATATTTTTAAATGATTCTGAGAGTGATGAGGTTTTAAAAGCTTTCTTTGGAATTAGAGAGTCATACACAGGAAGAGGTGTTTAGATTAAATTTGCAGTTTTTGTTTCCTCAGTCACAGGATATTGAGACACACAGCAGTTATTTGCACCAGCCGGTCTCTGAACGCACGTGCCACCGTTTGCAGAAGTAATTCTCTGGAAGATGAGGAGGGCAGAGGAGGCAATATGCTAGTCTTTGTGGATGTGGAAAATATCAATACTGTAAGTTGGTTTAAAACTAAATTTTGTTTTTAATTCTATTTGAAGTATTTCCTTTGTTTTTAGTAATGGATATTTTTCCATTCACAAGAACAGAGTATGAAAACATACTAATTCTCCATTAGCTTTATAATTTTAAGTCTCCAAATAACAGGATCTGGTGGCATAAATATGGTACATTTGCACATGATAATGTAGCCTCATATGCTAGTAATTCAACCCAAAAGAGCTCTCACCATTGAGAATCTCTTTTGTAATTAAATTTATATAAAGTTCTGTTAGGATTTCACATTCAGTATTAATTTGATAATCCTTCACGTACATTTCTGACAGTACAATTTCCTTTATATAAAGCTTTTCAAACATTTTACCATTCCTGTTTATGTACTCAAAATATAAAAATAAATATTCTTTAAAAAAGGAATGCAGTCTCATACTTAAAATAGGATCTGAGCTTTAGAGTGGTTCAATTCAAATACTTATTAAAATATTAATTCTATAATGTACTTTGCTTTTAGCTTCATAAATATGTAAGGGCACTTCTTTTTAGGATATTTAGGGTTAATGCACTAATACTTTGATTATCCCCCCACCCCCCACCCCCCCCAAATCAATAATTGAAAGAGAAAATTTTAATTTTCATATTGGCTCTTCTTCAGGAGAATAAAAACATACGTGACTTAAATAACTTTATATTGGGATTCTGTTTTGTGAGTTGTGTGTTTTTTTCCCCACATCATTTTATTTTTATTTCATTTTTTAAATTATTGTTGAAAGTTTTACATATATCTCCTTTTTCCTATTGACCTCTCCCCATTCACTCCCGCCCCCTAGCACTTACCCCCCCCTATTGTCTGTGTCCATTGGTCATGCTTATTGTTTTGTAGAGTTTTTTGTTCATTTTTTTGCCTTACTGGGAATGGATTATATCAGAAAGATGAGAAGAAATAAAACGATATAGTTTTGATTAAAAATTGAGAACAAATAATTCTCGATCTATTAAACACTACCAGTAACTCATTATGAATATTTTTAGTGTTTTAAAATTTGCCACTAGGAATACATTATAAACATTTCTTAGATGGCAGTGTTGGTTTGTGTGTTTTAAGAATGTTAAAGGAATTTAAATAAACTTTCTGAAATGTGTATTGTTAATTTTAAAATAAAATTTTCATCTTATGTTAATCGATGTTGACTTTGGTACCAGTGTTTGAATATTGTTTTCATTAGAATACGTTAGTGCTCCTAAATCCTGAATGATTCTTTCATTTCTTTTTGATAGAGTGAAGCAGGTGTTAAGGAATTCCATATAGTACAAGTGTCAAGTAGTAGCAAACACTGGAAGTTACAGAAATCTGTAAATCTCTCTGAAAACAAAGGTTTGTGCCTTTTTCCCTCTTCATAGTAAATTCTGACATACCTTCATTGCTTGACTTTGTTTTTCCCTAGAGTAGTACCATAATATGGTACCTTCTTTATAATTGATTTTATTAAGCATTAAATTGTGCCTTCATTAGTTTATATAACTATAAATCAAATTACTTGTTTTAATTGATTCTTTTCCATCTTTTTATTCTCTTCAAGATCTATTTGCATTATTTTTTATTCACTTGTAAAATTGGTACCTGGATATACGATCACTGTCAAAATTTCAAACAGTACAGAAACTTAGAGACCAGAAGATGGATGTTTCCTTTGCCACTAGAAGGCTGGGTTTTCTGAATATAACCATGCATGTACTCACTGGCTCTTCTGTGTGTTTCCATACCTATTAACGGTGAAAAAAAAGAGTATGCATACTTGTGATATATATCGACAAATTGTTTTCCAGAGTATTTCTATCAGTTTATCATCCTGCCAGTAATGAGAGTATCTAGTAGAGTGGAGGCTGGAAAAATGGTATTTGCTCCATCTGGAAATGAATTGTATGATACATATTCAAAAGATATAAAAAATGTTTAAACCCTTAGCCTTAGGGTCATCCTTGTTTTGGACATTTATATAAAGGAATTAACAAAATAAGGGAAAGCCCATACAGGTCAGAGCAGTTTATTGCAAGATTTATGCTCAGTAGGGAAAAATTCAGTGTAGCTGTAATGTAAAGTAAGCTGCAACTAAAACTATTTTGTGGTAATTAAAATATATTAGCATTTTAGAGGCTTTTGCAGTGGTGAAAAAATATATTCTAGCAAATTACGTGCATATAACAATATTGGTATAAATCATGCATATTATGCCCTAACTGGTTTGGCTCAGTGATTGGAGTGTTGGCCTGTGGACTGAAAGGTCCCAGGTTCGATTCCGGCTAAGGGCATGTACCTTGGTTGCGGGCACATCCCCAGTAGGAGGTGTGCAGGAGGCAGCTGATCGATGTTTCTCTCTCATCAATGTTTCTAACTCTCTATTCTTCTCCCTTCCTCTCTGTGAAAAATCAATAAAATATATTTAAAAAAATAAATAAATAAATCATGCATATTATGAAGAAACTAGAGGCCTGATGCACGAAATCCCTGAAAGGGGCTTGGTCCTCACAGTCGTGGTGGCTGCCTTGGCCCTCACAGCCCCAGCTCTGTCCAGAAGGTCGTCCGGCCTTCCGGTCTTATTAGCATATTACACTTTTATTATTATAGATACAGAAAGGAAATGCGATAATGGTAGAGTGGTGGGATTGTAGACTTCTTAGCCCACAAATTCTAATCTTTCAAGCTTTCTGTCTATCTATACTGTCATATAGATAGATAGACAGACATACAAACATGTATTTCAAGAAAATTTAATTTTATCCTTTTAAAGAGCTGAGATTTACTTCATTGAGATGAAAGCAAAGACATTTTTCTTTAAACATCCTATATAATAAAAGCCCAGTGACCGAAACGGTGGAACGGCCAGAGACCGGAACGACCACAGCCCCTCGCCCCAGCTGGCCCCACCCCCCAGGGAGCGGTTAGGGGCGATCAGGCAGGCAGGCAGAGGTGGTTAGGGGTGATCAGGCAGGCAGGAAGAGGTGGTTAGGGGTGATCAGGCAGGCGAGTGGTTAGGGGCAATCAGGCAGGCAGGCAGAGGTGGTTAGGGGCAACCAGGCAGGCAGGCAGGCAGGCGAGTAGGATGTCCGACTGCCAGTTTAGGCCTGCCTGTGGGATCAGGCCTAAACCGGCAGTCGGACATTTCCCAAGGGGTCTCGGATTGCAAGAGGGTGTAGGCTGGGACAAGGGGGACACCCCCCCACCCCCCGCACGAATTTGGTGCGCCGGGCCTCTAGTCTGTAATATATAAAAGCCTAAGCGAACGACTGGTCAACTGGTCGCTGTGATGTGTACTGACAACCAGGAGGCAGACACTCAATGCAGGAGCTGCTCCCTGGTGGTCAGTGTACTCCCACAGCCAACCTCCTGCGGCCGGCCAACCACCCGTAGTCCCTACCCCCAGCTGGCCAACCTTCTCTGGTCCCTCTCCCCCCCCCCCCCCCCCCCCCACCAGCCAACCTCCTGCAGCACGCCCCCTGGCCAGCCGGCCCCAATGATCCCTATTGGAACCTCCTGTGCCCCCCGCCCCCCCCCCCCGGCCAACCTCCTGCGGCCCCAATCAGCCCCAATCGCCGGCCAGGCTGAGGGACCCCACCTATGCATGAATTCGTGCACTGGGCCTCTAGTTAATAATTATGAATTATTTTCCAATTTGACTGAGGAAATCTGAATAATGAATTGCTTTTAACATGTCATAAACTGAGAACGATCTTTGAAATTTTCTTTTCTTCCTAGATGCCAAACTTGGCAGTAGGGAAAAAGGAAAGTTTTGCTTCAAGGCAATACGATGTAAAGAAAAAGAAGGTAAATTCATTTTACTTTAACCTTTCTTTGTGGTCATTTTATATTTCATGGCAGTGATATGATTAGGTTTTTCCCCTCTATTTTTCAGTTGCCACGCAGTCCTCAGAAGAATACACCTTTGCAGATATCATCTTTGGAAATGAACAGGTATGCAAATAAACACAGTAGCATTTAATTTTTTTATATATTTTTTTTTAATTGTCTAAAGTTTTACACAGTAGCATTTGATTTTAAAAGTCACAGTTCTCAAAAAAAATAAAAAATAAAAAAATAATAATAACAATAAAAGTCACAGTTTTGGAACATCTACCTCTTTTGGCAAAACTATTACTTTAGTGATCCCCAAATTCTTTGGTGAATGAACTTGTCAATTTTGTTGGGTTTTATAATTTGACTTCATGTCCCAGAACAGACCAAAAATGCTATAAGGGTTATACCATTTTAATTAATTACTTAAAATTAACTTTCTTTTAAGAGTATCATGAAATACGTATAGTTCTTGGGGCTAAAAAAAGAAACAGGTTTATATGAAGGAACCTGTCTACTAGAGAAAGTGGTCACAGTGGAACACAGAGATGATACTCCTCCGGATTTTGTTTACCACATGACTGAGACCCAAACAATGAACTCTTATGATTTTAAGTGTTTTATTGTCTAGAGCAGTGATACTCCCAACTTCATTATTTGTAAGAATTCCTTAGAGTAGTAGTTTTCAAACTTTCAAAATGTGCATATGAGTCACCTGGGGATCTAAAGTGCAGATTCTGATGTAGCAGAACTGGAGTGAGCCTGAGAGTCTATATCAGGGGTCCTCAAACTTTTTAAACAGGGGGCCAGTTCACTGTCCCTCAGACTGTTGGAGGGCCAGACTATAGTTTAAAAAAAAACTAGTCGGCTGCTAAGCAACAGGCAGCAGCGGCAAAAACACCCGGCGGGCCGGATAAATGTTTCCGGCGGGCCGCAGTTTGAGGACCCCTGGTCTATATTATTATACTGGAGGCTCAGTGCACAAAATTTATGCATTCGGGGGCGGGGGTCCCCTCAGCCCACCCTGCGCCCTCTCGCAGTCCTGGAGCCCTGCTGGGGGAGTGGGCCTAAGCCAGCAGTCGGACATCTTTAGCGCTGCTGTGGAGGCGGGTCGCGCCACTGCCACTGAGCTCACCAGTGGTGAGCCTGGCTTCTGGCTGAGCGGCTGTCCCCTGTGGGAGCGTACTGACCACCAGGGGGCAGCTCCTGCATTGAGCGTCTGCCCCCTGGTGGTCAGGGCACATCATAGTGACCAGTCGTTCTGCTGTTCAGTTGATTTGCATATTAGCTTTTTATTATATAGGAATCTGCCAGGTGATCTTGAGGTTATCTGCAGACCCTATTTTTTACTTAGAGAATTTTGTAAAAATGAGAGCTTTGCCTTTCCACCTCTAAAGCTCCATTTCCTTATGTCTTGGGTGGAGATTGGGAATATGCATTTTCAACCAGCCCTGCAGATAATCTGAAGAGGAGATCTGGGGATCTGCTTCTAAAAAATTCTAGACCAAGGACGTAAAATTCTGTGTTGTTGTGTGCTGTTATTGGTATTATTTCTTCCTTGTGTTTTTCCCCTTGATAATTCCAAACATCCTTTTATTTTTGTATTTCTCTTATCATTTGCCTTCATCTGTCTTACTCTTTGTGACTGTCTTTTGACATTTTGAGGAAAAAGCTATTTAGAAATAGCTCAGAGCACCAAAACCCCAATAATTCTAAAACAAGTATGACTTTCGCAGCTACTGTGCTTCCTGAATGGTTGAATTTAGCTTCAGGACTTCAGTTGTTGTGTTTTGTTCATTTTTTAATTTAAAATATCTAGAAACATCATCAGGACTCTTAAATTATATTCAGGTTGTAATTGTTATTGTATTGTTACTGAATAGTTTTATACGGGAACATTGAAGACAGAAACAAAGGCATTTTCCCTTCTGATGAATCTGGTTGAGTAGAACTTACCAAGCATTGCAGATCAATGAGAAAACTATGGAACAGTAGTTTACCAGAAAAGTTCACTCCTAATGGGGAAAATGTACATTTTTATTAAATCTAAGGTTGGCATCTATATAATACAGCCTGTAATGCAGGAAATCTAAGTAAGAGATTTTACAGTGAAACAAGATTCCATTAAGGGAAATCCTGTAGTGCTGAGTCCATTTAAAATTCTTTTCTCATATTCTCTCCCTTTAAGTGAAAAAGCCAAATTAATACCAGAGACTCACTTGCATTCTGCTTGGTGAGATGTTGCCTAGTGTTCTAATTATTTGAATGAGAAATACTTTAATATTTTAATAGTAAAAAAAATTACTTTTCATTCAACAATTTATTTTTTAATCATTTTCTTAGAACTACTCATTCATCATGGATACTTGAAAGGTCAAACCTAATGTCACAGCAGTGTAGATTATTTTGAAGTAACATCTTTTAAGATTCCGGGTAATTTGTACCAGATATTTTAGGTGTTTAAGTATTAGTGTGGCCTCTCTACAGTCAACACATGGACACGAAATTATCGAATAAGCCTTTTGGATATGTACAAGTTATAGAAATAAAAATTTGGCAGGGTATATTCAGTAGAAAACATTTATTAGATAAGTGATATTCTTTTAACAGATAATAAGTTCCGCAAGCCCGTGTGCAGATTTCTTTTATCGAAGTTTATCCTCTGAATTAAAAAAAGCCCAGCCGTCAGCACATACGGAAAAACAGTCAGTAGAGGACGCTGTGAGATTAATTCAGAAGTGCAGTGAGGTGGACTTGAATGTTGTCGTATTGTGGAAGGTAAGTGTTATTACATTATTTCAGCAAGCATTGCTTATGTATTTGATTCTTGAGCCGAAGAACAAATGTAAACTGCTACTTATGTTTTTTCCTGTGTCAATATTCCAGTTTCAGTATTACGGTTGTTTTATAACTTTTTTAGTAGTTCCATAATGACTTTTTTTGCCACAAGGAAGAATTCTTTCAAATTCAGTCGCTTTTCTCTGTATTATTGATATTTCTAAGTGGTGCTGAGAATACTGCACACATGATGAGCTTCATGGCAGCAGATATTAGTAAACTCTTTACTAATTAGTAAACTCTTTCCAAACACTGAAAAAGGGGAAATAGCAGCATGAACCTCTTGGTACCCATTACTCATTTGTTGCTATTCATCTTTCATCTATTCCATTTGCCAGTCGCCTTTGTTTCCCTTTATTTTTACCTTTATTTTTACCTTTATTTTTTGCTGTAGCATATTTTAAAAATTATTTTTATTTATTTATTTTGGAGAGAGAGAGAAAAACATCATCAGTTTGTTGTTCTACTTATTGTTGCATTCATTGGTAGATTCTTGTATGTGCCCTGACCGGGGATTGAACCTGCAGCTTTGACATACTGGGATGACGCTCTAATTCAGTGGTTCTCAACCTTCCCAATGCCGCGACCCTTTAATACAGCTCCTCATGTTGTGGTGACCCCCAACCATAAAATTATTTCCGTTGCTACTTCATAACTGTAATTTTGCTACTGTTATGAATCGTCATGTAACTATCTGATATGCAGGATGTATTTTCATTGTTACAAATTGAACATAATTAAAGCATAGTGATTAATCACAAAAACAATATGTAATTATATATGTGTTTTCTTTTTTTTAATATATTTTATTGATCTTTTACAGAGAGAAAGGGAGAGAGATAGTTAGAAACATCGATGAGAGAGAAACATCGACCAGCTGCCTCCTACACATCTCCCACTGGGGATGTGCCCGCAACCTAGGTACATGCCCTTGACCGGAATCGAACCTGGGACCCTTCAGTCCGCAGGCCGACGCTCTATCCACTGAGCCAAACCGGTTTCGGCTATATATGTGTGTGTTTTCTGATGGTCTTAGGTGACTCACCCCTGTGAAAGGGTCGTTCGACCCCCAAAGGGGTCGCGACCCACAGGTTGAGAATCACTGCTCTAACCAACTGAGCTACCCAGTTGGCCAAGGCCTGGAGCATTTTTTTTGTTTTATAATGACAGAACATTTTATCTTGTGCATGCTCCTTCATATGCTTCCAGCAGATAAAGAGGAATACAACAAGCCTTTGCCTCCATGGGTATTCCAGTAAAGAAAAGGAGTTTGTCTCATGACACTGTTCGTTTGTACTAGTGCCTTCGGCGCTCTAGAGCAAATTGGAAAAGATTTCAAGATGTGTCTCTGAAGCATCCAATCCAGCTGTGTTATATTGAGGCAGACAGATTTCGACACATACTTTATAGATTCAATGAATAAATAAAAGTAGAAATGCTGACACAGCCATGTTAGTAATTGATAGGTAGTAGCCATAATATTCCTACCGTCCATTAAATACTGCGTTAGTTACTTTTTTTTTTTTTTTGGAAAAACAAAGCTGAGTTTATTCATTTCTTGCATTTGAAATACTCCTCGGTGACATGCTTGACCTGAGACTCTTTGCCATAGTCCGTAACCACCGCACAGCTGCAGCCAACCATTTTTACGGGCTTCCCTCTCTGTCGGTTTTATAGTGGCTGATTTTTTCCCCTAGTTTCTTGTCAAGGTAATTAGGTTGATTTGGCGTTGGGCACAAAGGGCCTCTGCCAACTGGACATATAGAGGCTCCTCAGAGTGGAGGCAAGCACACACAGATGGGCTTGGCATTTGGCTGAGGCTGTGGCAGCTTGGAGAGTTCCGCACGCTGGGCCACGGTGGCTGAGGGCGGTCTTCAGCACTGAGCAGCATTAGCCCCATTACACCTCCAGCAGCAATGCGCCCTCAGCCATGGAGGCAGGTTACGGATGGAGCCAAGATTTGAACGCACCCAACCCCACCGCAGCCTAACTCCGCAGTAGCAGGGAAAGAGAGTCCCTGAGTTGCTTTTCAGGTTGCTGCTAAGCAGGGTGACATTCCTATGCTTTGTGTCTTAGGCTTACGTAGTGGAAGACAGTAAGCAGCTTATTTTGGAAGGTCAGCATCATGTCATTCTTCACACTGTAGGAAAAGAAGCCTATTCGTCTCCTCAGAAACAGGTACTAACAGTTTGCTTTGGGGCTTTCCTGTAAACTGGGGGTGAAGGAGGTGGCGGTTGTTTTTTGTGTGTGGGGAGGTTGTATTTTTGATGCAATCTGGCTTGTGCAAGTCTTTCTGTTGGGATTTGAGTTGATGATTGGTTGAGAAGACTGATTAAAATGAGAAATTAACATAAATTTCTTATAAAATTCATTAACCCCTTTTAAGAGTATTAAGATGCATTTGTGATGTTGAGGTTTCCTAAGGGATACTCTATATTGAATCTATAATTCATATTATATAAAGAATTGCTTTGCTTGGAAGAACAGTGTTCTCTATATTTCCTTACTTGTTGTGACAGGCCCGCCCTGTTGTGGGATTCCAGGGGCACCTCTTAAAATGTAACAGGCGCCCTCTGGGGTCAGGCAGCAGCTGGGAATCGTGTTCAATATTTTCTTATTTCTCCTGAAATGCTGTTTGATCTTACCAAAAAGTTCTCACAGTATCTGTGAGCAAAAGTTAAGCACGTTTAGTCCAGTAATTCAAATAGTTATCTTATATTGTTTTTATAGATACTAGATCTTAATTTTCCAGCTTTAAATTAAAAAATTAAACAGATGCTATACAACGGAATGACTATAGCGTTACTACTAAGCACTTTCACCAGATGAGAACCACAACTTTTGGAGTTATTGTTATTATTATAAACCCCTATTTACATATGAGGAAGTTAAGTCTTAACATATTAAATAGTTTATCTAAGATCATAGAGCTAATATGTGAAGTTGCTGGAATTCATGGAGACAGCCAGTCAATGATTCTCTCTCCTTGATGTTTCTATCTCTTTCTCCCTCTCCCTTCCCTCTTGGAAACCAATAAAAATATATTAAAAAACAACATTTAAGTTCAGCACATAATAAATGGGAAATGAATAAGTGATTCCATATCCTAGTTTCTTTATCCTAAATTATATTGCAGATGATTCCAACTGTTTGTTTAAATAACAGCAGAAATAGTGTCTGCTTTACTTTATTGGTTTTAACTTTGTATTCATTATCCTATACTAATAAAAGAGAAAAATGGTAATTGGCGTACGACCGATACCTTTTTCATTGGCTAATCAGTGAGATATGCAAATTAACTGTCAGCCAAGATGGCGGCTGGCAGCCAGGCAGCTGAGAACAGGAAGCTTGGTGGCCCCAGCGATGGAGAAAGTCAAGGATCCCCGCAGCTGCGGGGCTCTGAGCTCCTGAAGCAACGACTCCAAAAGATACAATGTTTCAATTATAGAAGCTAAAAGATGGCGGTTAATTTGCATACTCAGGCTCCAAGCAGAGCGAAGCCAAACAGCCCTGAAGCAGCAGGGCAGAGAGGCCTCAGGGCCTGGGATCAGCAGAGTCCAGAGGCCTCCTGGCCCCACGATCAGCGGAGCCGAGAGGCCTCCCCGCCTGAGATCAGCGGAGGCCAGAGTCGGCCCAGCCCCGCAATCAGGGAGGCGAGAGTCAGGGAGGCGAGAGTCGGCCGCGATCAGCAGAGCCTAGAGGCCCCCCAACCCCGGTGATCAGCAGAGCCGAGAAGCCTCCCAGCCCAGGTGATCAGCAGAGCCGAGAGGCCTCCCAGCCCAGGTGATCAGCGGAGCTGAGAGGCCTCCCAGCCCTGGTGATCAGCGGAGTCCAGAGGCCTCCCGGCCCCGGTGATCAGCCAAGAGACCTCCCGGCCCGCTCCAGGCCCGTGATCAGCGGAGTCAGAGGCCCCGCGATCAGCGGAGCCGAGAGGCCTCCCAGCCCAGGTGATCAGCGGAGCCGAGAGGCCTCCCAGCCCAGGTGATCAGCAGAGCCGAGAGGCCTCCCAGCCCAGGTGATCAGCGGAGCCGAGAGGCCTCCAGGCCCCAGTTATCAGCGGAGCCAAGAGGCCTACAGGCCATGGTTATCAGCAGCCGAGAGGCCTCCAGGCCAGGGATCAGGGGAGCCGAGAGGCGTCCTGGCCCTGGGATCAGCAGAGCAGCGAGGCCTCCCAGCACCGGGATCAGTGTGACAGGGTGCGGAGCCCCAACCCTCTGATCGGCCCTGCTCTGTGTGTGACAGGGTACAGAGCCCCAACCCCCCTGATGGGCCCTGCTCTGTGCATGACAGGAGTGGCGCTGCAACCTCCCTATGGACCCTGCTCTGTGCATGACAGGGGGCGGTGCCCCAACTCCCCAATTGGCCCTGCTCTGAGCCCGACCAGGGGCTGCACCTAGGGATTGGGCCTGCCCTCTGCCACCCAGGAGCAGGCCTAAGCCAGCAGGTCATTATCTCCTGATGGGTCCCAGACTGTGAGAGGGCACAGGCCAGGCTGAGGGACCTCCTCTCCCAACCCCGAGTGCACAAATTTTTGTGCACCGGGCCTCTAGTACATTATAATAAGGCAGTGCTTTTATTGTCATGCATTTTTTCTTTTTTCAGGAGCCACCAGAAATGGAACCATTAAAATTTTTCAGGCCAGAAAACACTGCAGTTTCTTCAAGACCATCCGTAGAGCAGCTTTCTAGTCTCATTAAAACAAGTCTTCACTACCCAGAGTCACTTAACCACCCATTTCATCAAAAAAGGTTTGAGGGGTTTTTTGGTTAAAATTTTTATACAACACACACACACACACACACACACACACACACACACACACACTTCTATAACTGACAATGGCATTAACCCAAATGCTGAAGGAGAAATTTAGAATAATAGTTAATCTATAGGTATTGGTGTTAGTAATTTACCCTTTACTGCAGTTCTCTGTGTTGCTGCTGTGGTTAAAGATGGATATTGCCTCAGCCACCTCAGTTGCCCAAAGTTTCCTTTTAAAGAGCAGGTTTATCATTAAGTCAGAAACAAGGAAAAAATATTACATCATTTTGTGTTTGTTTTGGAGACAGAAATTAAACCCAAGACATGAATGCAAAATAGACACATCAAAACAGTTCAAATTTCGACAGCATTAATTACTTAAGACTTACCAAGTGGTAAACTTCCAGAGGAAAATGAAGAGGGAGTGAAGTGCCAGGTTCCTGAGATGTGTGGGTGAAAGAAGCGACAGGAATGAATGAAGAGGAATAGAAAACCAGGAATGGGGTGGGGCTGGCGAGGCAAGAGCCCCATTCCCAATGAAAAAGCACTTGGTATCGGCCTGTTCACTGAGAGACTGTGAATGAGGAAGAGACAGGATTACATGTTGGCATTTCCATGATTTAATTTTTTCTCCATTAGTCTTTTGTAGTTGAGATTATTTACTTTTGTTTTTCATTTTGGGAAATAACCACCTAGAAATATTTTAGTGTTTTCGTTTTGTTTTTTTAAAAGATTAACTATAATACATTGAAATAAAAAATGGTTTTGTGGGCGTGTGTATTCTTCAGGATGTGTGTATTGTGGATGTGATACTTACTCAGGTATTGTATTACTACGTTTTACTTTATTTACATACACAATTTGTCTTAAGTGGTTTTGGAACTCAGTTTTTTCCCTTCTTAAGTCTAGTGGTTTTTAAGGAGCTTCTTCTCTATTAGGTACTCTTAAGTGTTATTTACTCGAAAGTTGGTTTTTAAAAACACACAGCTAATTATTGTTTATTTTTCTTCCATAGCCTTTGTTTAGTACCAGTCACCCTTTTACTTTCCAATTGTTCTAAGGCTGATGTGGATGTAATAGTTGATCTTCGGCATAAAACAACAAGGTAAAGGTTTATGTAGTGTAAGGTTATTTTATAGTTTAAGGTTGATTTGAGACCAATTTAATATTTTGAAATTCTGAAAATAGTTACTAACATGGATAAAGTTTACTCAGGCGTGTCCTGATTTCTTCTGTTTGGTGTTGCAGAAGTGTTAGCAAAGGGTTACGGAGGCTCGTCTTAGCATAGGATAGGGACAAAAGAACACATCCCCCAAAGCAGCACATTAATTTGACCAGAGCTAAAAATTTTTATAGAAGTTTGTTGGTGAGAAAGAACTCTAAAATTGAAAACCAGCAAGTTTGTGATAAAAGGTGTGTTTGGTTTTTTTTAAAGTTTTATTTTCCTGATTGTAAATAATACTTTAAAAAAAATGCTGGTTCATACTCCTGCAACTGATATGCCAAGAACTGGTGCTTTTTGGATTGTTAGAAAAGTAATGTGAAACATAACACTGATTATTGTTGATTAACATCCCAGGATCGGAAGCAGCTCTCTGAAATCCAAACACATTCTGTGTATGATTATTTGTATTGTAATTAAGGAACTAATGACTTATTGGTAGATACTGGGTTGCTTTCCACTTTTCAGTATTATAAACAGTTTCAATATTATAAGCATTCTTATATACACATGTTATTATGTATGGATAGCCAGGTGGTGGTTAAAAGCTCGGGTTTGAAAACAGGTTCCATCATTTGCTAGCTGCTGTTTTGAGTGTTAAATAAGATAATTCACTCTTAGCCTTGTACCTAGAACATAGTAACTGTTCATAAATGTTAACTAGTATAGCAATAGTAGTAACAGCATTGCCATTATAGTTATCATTAATAAATAGTTGGCTTCATAAAATTATTTCTAGAAATAAAATTGCTTGATAGAAGGGATGTGTTAATTGGGACTTTGGGGATAAATTTATAAAGAAAAAACCCTTCAACTTACCCTTTCCCTCCTTCCTTAGTCCAGAATCATTGGAAATCCATGGGTCGTTTACGTGGCTTGGACAAACACAGTATAAACTGCAGCTTAAAAGCGAGGAGATTCACAGTTTGCAGCTGAAGGCATGCTTTGTCCACACAGGTGTCTATAACCTTGGAACCCCTAGGGTATTTGCCAAGTTATCGGACCAAGTTACAGTGTTTGAAACAAGTCAGCAGAACTCCATGCCTGCCCTAATCATCATTAATAATGTGTGACAGCTTATAAAGTTGTACTGAAATCCACAAGAATCAGTTTATTTTACTGACTGACTTTTACAGCAGTATTTGAAATACCTAACTTGTTCTGGAGGTTGGTGTCGGATCACTGCAAAACACTTGTCAATTTGTTGATGATGTAAAGCACGTTGGACTGAGAATACTGATATTCTTCTTTTGTATTTCTTTAAACCTGGTAATAATTTACATGCTCATATTGCAGAATTTCAACATATCCATGCACCTTATTAAGCACCATCTTAAAAATCAGTGTCTAAGTCTGCTGTTACAACTTACTGATGGTATGCGAACATTAGACGATTTTGAGGAAGAAAGGCCTGGTTGGCAGTACTCCTATTAAGCCTTTAGTCAAATTCCAGCTTTACTGTGAAGTTCAATAGAGTATGAAATAGCAATTTTCCTGTCTTCACACGGTTCTCTAAAATCAGTTCTGAACTTTGGTTATAAAGTCATGGTTCAGTACCTGGTGGTTCCTATGGCTTATACATAACTTTGTAAAAAGAAATTTTTTTCTGATGCTTTGAATATAGTTTTGAAAGGAGTTTGACCTTTTTTCCTCATTCATCTCAGCATAGTGTGCAGTATTTCACAATATGAGATTTTTGTCATTTAAATTATCATATTCTTTATTATGTAACTTTAACATTTGAGTTGATCTGTTTAAAATATAAATCTCAGTTAATAAAAAAATAAGCTTTTCAAAAATGTATTATATTTATAACAAATGTACTGTAAATAGAATAAAGACACACTATTCACTGTATACATTTATTAGATGCTCTTTTTTTTCTATTCTGAGGACCTAATATATTCTTTATTTAAAATGAATGCCAACTGTATTATGATGGCAGGTACTAGACCGATTTCCTGAGAAAGCATTATATCATCTTTGTTTCCAAAAGTGAAGCACGGTCTTTGTTCCTGCAGTCCTTGTGACCTTGTTACACGTGGGCACATGAGTCTTGTCTGTCAGTGTGTTGTGTCTGATGCCCAGTTACAATGTGTAACCCTCTTCTATCCGGGAGAAGGAAGACCCGTGCTCACTGAGCCTGTTAGAAATGACCACCTGAAGACCGGTGCTGGTATGGCAGGCCAGGTCATCCAGCCTTCCTGCTGAAGCCAAGCAGAAAATCCACACTACGTAGAAGAAAACATCTTCACAAAAAAACTGTGACCAATGTAGCAGTTATAAGAGGACCATAGTCCGGAAGGAAGTCCAGAGGTGAGACCGTTCCTTGGGACTGCTTTCCTCGAAGTGTGTGACCACGTCTGAAGCAGCAGCCGAGAGGCAGAGCCTTGCACTGGACATACGTGAGGAGGACAGGTCAGGAGAAGTCATCTGAACGGAAGCAAGGAGAGGAAAAGGGTGGGAACTGGGTGAAAACGGTGAGTCCGTACGAGATCCTGTCTGTTTATTCGGAGTCCTAGAAAGGAGAGGGGATAAGGCAAAACAGTATTTGAAGAGATTCTTCGAGGATTTTCCAAGTTGCACATCAAGTTAGAGATTCAAGTAGTTCAGTAAGCTCCAAACAATACGAGTGAAAAGAAATCTCTGTATCCAGATGCATCACAATGACACGGTGGAAATTAAAGATGGGAGGAAACTATCTTGAATACAGAAGACAAAACTTACTTGGATAGTAGTAATTCAACAAATACCTGACTTCTCCCCAAAAGTAATGGAAGCCAGAAGATAGATAGTGGGGTGTCCTCACAGGGTTGAAACCAGCTGCTAAGCCAGAATTCTCCACTCAGCAAGAATACCTTTCAAAATGGAAGTGAAACTAAGATATGTTCAGACAGAAAAACCCAGAGAGTTCACTTCAGGTGGCCGCAGGACAATAGTGTCTGCCCAAATCAAAATGTTCCCATTCATTCTCCAAATAAGTGTGCCAATCAACTAGAAGAGCAGGTAAATCCACACCTGACTCGTGCTTTCAGCATAACTAGGCAGGTTATTGCTCACCTGATGTCCGGGGAAGTTTTAGCACTGATTCCCACCTGGCTACCAGCCTCTACTGGGAGCTTTTGTGGTGAAAGGAGGTGGGGAAGATGGATCCAGAAAGCCTGGGTAGAAAATAAGACAACAGAAGACTTCAGGGTGAGTTGAAGTCACTAAACAGAAGTTGGCACTAACTGTGAAAGTGTTGAAGGAAAGGGCTGGTGGAGCAGAGCTCTGGTGATAGGCAGGTGTCTGAGTCTCTGCAGCAGCAAGGAAGAGGGACCATCCACACAGCTAAGGACATGCCTCCTGACAAATTACCTTATCAGTCAGCTGCTTAGACTATTGAGCATTTTGAGGCTTGTGCAGCCCACATAACTTCCCATCTCAATTGAAATTCTTCCATTCAAGATTCACACCCTTGGGCCTGATTTCCAACTCCATGAAGTTGCACATGCATGTAGGCACCCTAAGAGCATACCCCAATCTGTCTTCCAAATGCCAGGCTTGCCAGCAGCTTATACGAGCAGTGCCTCCAGGGAGGAGAGGAGGCTGGTGGGGCAGCAGGAGCGGGGCAGGGACTAAAGGGGAAGTGGTAGGAAGGATGCTGACGAAAAACGTGGCCCATTTCATGATTTTTCTCAGGGTCAAACCTGTTTGGTGATGCTCCATCGCAGCATGTCGTGTCCCCTACCCACCTCCCAGCCCTGTAAAGTTTTATTCGCTTTAACACTAAGTGGCATTGTCTTCGTATCTTGGGAACCTGGACAAGGGCAAAGGAGGAGAAACAAGAGTGGACAGAGCATAGGGTGAAGGGATGCCTCATTCCTTCCTAAGGCGGGTTTCGCTTAAAACCTAGCAAGTGATTTCTGAAACCACCTACGTCCACTAGAGGGACCTGGAGTACAATATTGCATCAATACTATCTTTACAATTTGCCTTTAAAATGTTGAAATGAGCATTTTATTATGAGGTAGTACTTAGTGGAGTTGGAGTTAGCATTAAACATTTTGTGGCTACAGAGAATTAGAACCAGGCAAGTTATATGATAATAATTTGCCAGCCTAAGGTACCAAAGATATTTAGCCAGGAAATACTTTTTCATTAAAACAGTTGTTGACATTTTAGTAGTTTTTATCTCATCCATCCAGAAAATCAGGACAGATGGCTTTTCTTGAATTTTTTATATTTTAAAACATTTTTATTGTTCATAAAGTCATTTAATTTGTCACAAAGCAGTCTAAAATGGAGACTCAAATAGAAAATTGTTAAATCAATAAAACCTCAGATAAAAAATGGGTAAGAATTCCTCTGTCCCACTTGTCAGCTGTGGACAAATCTCTTTGTTTCCTTATAATACAGGATTTTTAATGGTATTTAAGTGAGGTAATGGGTTTTAAAGTGCTTGGAACATGGGGTTGAATGCATAGTAAATCATGGCTACCTGGCCAAATGCCGTGTTGGTGAGCCACGCGTCTCAATGTAGCTGGAGGACTCCTGCCTGTGGGAGATGGTGATACTGAGTGAGAAGACTGCAACCAGAAGGCCCCAGACTGAGAACAGAACATTTACCAGTTTGAGTCAGTCACTGGGGCAGCTCTCTGAAGTGTCTCCCAACTACCCAAAAGTCAAAATCTGGCGCTGGTTAGAAGTCGGCATACATAATCTTTCAAATTTTAAAACAGAAGTTACAGTAATAAACTAAAACATTGATTTCAAAGTCAGGACTGAGGTATCAAGTGTAATCCTTAAATATTTGGGTGTTACAAGGCAGGTTGTAATATTTTCTAAGCAGTAAAGTAAGGTGTGCGTGCGATTGGAGTGGATGACTTTACTGTGGATAATAGGCCATAATCTCTGCAAACAAGGCTGCGTTGGGAGATCTCGTATGAACAGCTCCCACCCGGCTTTCCTCCTGACCGAATTTGAGACCTTGAGAAAGTCAGTCACTTAACCACCCACCTTCATTTTCTCCTCCGTGTGGTGTGCCTGCAGTGCCTCCCCTCTCGTGGGACATTGTGAGGAGCAGTTGACTTAATTCCATTAATGTCTTAGTTCAGTGACTGACAGGTGGTAAGTATGCAATAAATTACTATTTTTAAGCATGCTTTACTTAAATTCCATTTGAGAATGCTCTTTGTGAGCCCTCTATTAGATGCATCTGAAATGACTCTGAGCCAAAAACCCATAATCAATTCTGTGGGTAGCAGCCATTGTGCTATTTTAAGTTTCCAATTTTGTTCAAGATTATAGGCTTATTTTGATTGCAGGCTTGGGCCGCATGTACCTGGACCATGAGATTTGCATCCTTCCTATCATCTACACTAATAAAAGAGAAAAATGGTAATTGGCGTACGACGATACCCTTTTCATTGGCTAATCAGGGCTATATGCAAATTAACTGCCAACTATGATGGGCAGTTAACTGCCAACAAGATGGCGGTTAATTTGCATATGTAGGCACAATGCAGGGAGGCGAAAGGGAAAGCAGGAAGAAGCCCCCTGCCACTGACAGTGATCGGAAACCCAGGGGGGAGCTAAGAGCTGGGGGGCAGGGCAAAGGCGGAGAATCAGGCGCCTTTGCCGCCCTGGCCAGTGATAGCAGGAAGTAGGGGTGGAGCCAGCGATGGGAGCTGGACACGGTCGAAGCTGGCAGTCCCGGGAGCTAGGGGTCCCTTGCCTGGGCCTAAAGCGGAGCCCACGATCGCGGGGCCGCTGCAGCTGCGGGTCCCCGCTGCCCGGGCCGGACGCCTCAGCCAGAGGCATTAGGCCTGGGCAGGGGCGGAGCCTGCAACCGCGGGGAGCTGGGGGTCCCCTGCCCAGGCCTGACACCTCTGCCGGAGGCCTCAGGCCTGGTCAAGGGGCCGATCCGGTGATTGGTGATCGGAGGGTGATGAGGGTCAACTCCTCTGGCCGAGGCATCAGGCCTGGGCGGGGGGCTGAGCCGGGGATTGGGGGGATATGATAGTCCCCTTGCCCAGGCCTGAAGCCTGGGTCAGAGGCGTCAGGCTTGGGCGGGGGGTGGAGCAAGCGATCAGAGGGAGATGGGGGTCCCCTGCCCAGGCATGATTCCTGGGCTAGAGGCCTCAGGCCTGGGCGGGGGCCAGAGCCAGTGATCGGGGGGAGATGGGGGTCCCCTGTCCAAGCCTGACACCTCTGGCGGAGGCGTCAGGCCTGGGCAAGGGGCTGATCAGGTGATCAGAGGGTGATGGGGGGCTACGCCTCTGGCTGAGGCATCAGGCCTGGCTAAGGGGCAGAGCCAGCAATCGGAGGGGTCTGGGGGTCCCCTGCCCAGGCCTGATGCCTGGGCCAGAGGCATCAGGCCTGGGCTGGGGGCAGAACCAGTGATGGGGGGAAACGAGGGTCCCCTGCCCAGGCCGATCCTGTGATTGGAGGGTGATGGGGGTCAACGCCTGAGGGCTCCCAGTATGTGAGAGGGGGCAGGCTGGGCTGAGGGACACTCCCCCCCCACACACACCCAGTGCACGAATTTCGTGCACCGGGCCCCTAGTCTCTTAATACTTAGAGTCGTGCAGAATACACACTGGAAATTCTTGCTGAGTTGAAGCATGGAATTGATTAAATTACCCTTGTCCATTAAAGACTGGATGGATTTTGTGATTAACACAATAGCTCTTCGATGGCTTTACTATAACATATGGAATGCTTTGTAAATGACAAATACTCCTAATCCTGGCATTTAGTTTAATAAGAAATGAGCTTTTAAAACTGAATTCACTCGCATGCCTAGAAATTCATTTGTAACAGTTGTTGCATTGAAAACTTTTGTTAATGTGATGGGTACCACTGTCATGCTGTGCTCGTGCTGGGTATACCCAGCCATCTCTTGATATCTGAAGGCACTCTTCATATGTTTTTGCTTAAGGGGGAAACCACTTCGTTTTCACTAGAGGCTTTCATGAAAGCCTTGTTATGTACTAAGGAGTGGGTGAGATAGTTTTCTCCTCATGCCTTCACTAACAGACTCAGTTTGATGCTGCTTTCTTATTTCTTAGTTTCTTGCATTGAAAAATGCAATATTTTACCTTAAAACAATCCAAAACCCTGATTCTGTCCAAGAAAATGGTTCCCCAAAGCATTGCAAATGTCATTAGCAATAAAAAATTATGTGAGCCCTGGCTGGTGTGGCTTAGTTGGTTTGGCATCATCCCGTGCACCAGAGGATTGCCGGTTCGATTCCTGGTCAGAGCACATGCCCAGGTGGTGGGCTCAATTCCCAGTGTGGATATTAGCGTATATTGGCCTTTTCTGAAAGGTAGTACATGGTGGTGGTTCTCCACTTAAGGAATTTTACTCTCTTCTACCGTTTGCTCTTGTCTAATATAATTTCACTCTGTTCCCGTTTCCATGCCCCCACTGTCTCCAAACAGCTAAGTCTGTCCTTGCTGCCAGGAAGCAGGGAGGAGAGGCCTGCAATGTTCTTCAGCGCTTTTCCTTCTCTTTAGGGAAATCAGAGCAGCATGAAAATGAGCATTCCCCAAACTAAACAGACAGACACAGCACACTCATGGTTGCCGGAGGGGTGGGGGTTGGGGAACTGGTTGAAAGAGGTGAAGGCATTGAGACATACAGATTGGTAGTTACAAAACAGTCCTGGGGATGTGAAGCATAGCAAATTTATAATAATAAAAGCGTAATATGCTAATTAGACCGGCAGCCGAACGACCTTCCGGACATCCTTCCAGATGAAGCCATGGCGGCAAGGGCTGAGGCAGAGGCGGTTAGGGGTGGTCAGGCAGGCAGGCAGGCAGAGTGGTTAGGGGCAATGAGGCAGGCAGGCAGGCAGAGGCAGGGGCGATGAGGCAGGCAGGCAGAGTGGTTAGGGGTGATTAGGCAGGCGGGCAGAGTGGCTAGGGACGATCAGGCAGGCGGGCGAACAGTTAGGAACCAGTGGTCCCAGATTGAGAGAGGGATGTCCAACTGCTGGTTTAGGCCCGATTGGTCCTAAACCGGCAGTCGGACATCCTCCAAGGGTTCCCGATTGTGAGAGGGTGCAGGCTGGGCTGAGGGACCTCCTCCCCATCCCCCTGTGCACGAATTTCATGCACCGGGCTGCTAGTATATCAGTAAGACTAATAACTAGGTATGGTGCCAGGTGGGTATTGGAAATGTCGGGGGAACAATTTGTAAAGTATGACTGTCTAGCCACCGTGCTGCACACCTGGAACATACAAAATAATACCGAATGCAAACTAACTGAAACATAAAATAAAGATAAAAAAAAGAAAATAAGCATTCCCACTGTCTCAACTGCACACAGATATTCTGAGAAAAAGGGTGCCATTTCTGCAAATTAATCTACTTTAAATGAAAAGGATAAGACGGTAAGAAACCTAACCTCTCACCGAACCGGTTTGGCTCAGTGGATAGAACGTTGGCCTGCAGACTCAAGGGTCCCGGGTTCGATTCCGGTCAAGGGCATGTACCCTGGTTGTGGGCACATCCCCAGTGGGGGGCGTGCAGGAGGCAGCTGATCGATCTCTCTCATCGATGTTTCTAACTCTCTGTCCCTCTCCCTTCTTCTCTGTGGAAAATCAATAAAATATATTTTTTTTTAAAAAAAGAAACCTAACCTCTGTTTAGCATGTTCCTAGACTCTTGCAAAACTGTTGCACACAGTGAAATGCATACAGTAGAAGGTCTTAATGAACAATTACCCTATGAGACACCGGATTTCAATAAAGAGGAAGCAATTTGAAAAGACAGGTCTGTGGCGGGGGTCAGCAGCAGCTCAGGAGGATGTGGGCTCCGTATTAGAGAAAGAGCCTGCTGCAGATTGCAGCCTGCTCAGAGGTTTCAGACTCTGTTCCAATGGTTTTTATTCTTAACCATGATTTTGTTTAGTTTGTGATTCATAGATTCTCCATTTCATTTAACTTGTAACAAAGAAAAGTCATAATGAAACAATTTGGATCTTAATTTTTCATGCTGAGGAACAGGCAAGTTTGCTAATCCTATAATCATATCAACAAACAAACAAATGAGTGTTTATTCAATTTGTTAGAAAATTTGGGATCTCACTTGAGCAGCTGGCTGTCTTTGCCCACCAGATTAATTGTAATGAATGATCTAACTTCTTAAGTAAATGAATTTGAGAAAATTCTGGATTAGATGGGTTTGTGACGAAGAGGCAGAATTACTAGGTTGCCCTGGGTACCTGAGAGATCTCACTTTGGGGCCTGGAGTTCTATTAATAAATTCCACTGGATAATGAGATTTTCCTTGGTCACCAGTCAGCTCTCAAAATTAGGTGGAGGAAGCAATTTGAATATAATGTAGCAGTGTGAACCTGCGCGCCAATGCCGCAGGTAAGTAAACATGGGCTGCATGTTCAGTTCCTATTTTTTATTTATTTCCTTTTCAAAAAATATGATTTTGTTGATTTCAGAGAGGAAGGGAGAAGGAGTGAGAGAGAGAGAACATCAATGATGAGAATCTGATTGGCTGCTTCCTGTACATCCCCTACTGGGGATCGAGCCCAGAACCCCGGGCATGTGTCCTGACCAGGAATCGAACTGTGACCCCTTGGTTCATAGGTTGACACTCAACCACTGAGCCACGGCAGCCGGGCTCAGTTCCTATTTTTAAAGGATGGGAGGGTTTGGCACGTCCTGGCAGCTCGGGCCCTACATGCCTGGCCCATCTCCTTCTGATTGTCCCCAGCTGTCCCCGTCAGTAAAGAAGCCCAGTGGCCGTCCTTCTGGGACAGCCTGTGGCAGTAAGACAAGGCCCCGGCATGTGCTACCTTCAGATCCCACCTTCTGCAAAACCTGAGCCTACTTACAAGCAAAATAGAAAAAAAGGTACCAAAAGGGCTGTGCTTAATATGATGTTATGGACAAGACTCTCTGATGTCAATCATGACGAGAGCCTAAGACCTTCCTTTTAGGGCCACATTCAGTCCCAGTTTCAAATCTGCCCATGCCTCTCTCTAGCAAGGCCTGCTCCCAGTCTCTGCAGCCCTTCCGTGTGCGTCCCAGGTTTGGGGACAGAAACCTCTCCCAGGCTCGAACCACCCGCCATGGTCTGCATCACGCTTCTGCCCGAGGCTCTCAGTGCCTTGCACCAGCAGCAGCTCTCTCCAGATTCTCAAGGCTGGTCAACGTGCAGCCTGAACACTTCTTTCCTGTCCTGGCCAGTAGCAAGTTCTTTGAGGTGAGAATGAATCACTGGTCACTTCTTCCTCTTTTAAACCCTTACTGAAATGTGTCCTTATGTAATAATGTGCAAAACATGTAACATTCATTAAAATAGGATTAAGTAAAGAGACTTGGTAACCCTTTAGAGAAGATTTTAAAAGGTAATGAATATTTGTATTAAAACAATTTTTTTTTTTTTGCAAAACAGACTTATTTTTTTTGCCAACTTCATATTGTTTTAATGCTACAAATGTTGTTAAACTTTTCATATTTTTGAAATTGTCAATAAGGAGTGTCATTTTCTAATCAGAAATAATACATCTTAGTTTTTTAAAAAAGAAATTAGTTGGAAATAAATATGAAAATATTAACAAAGACTGTGATGGCAGAAATATGTGTTTGTTATATTGTTAAATTATAATATACTAGAGGCCCGGTGCACAAATTCATGCATTGATGGGGTCCCTTGGCCTGGCCCGTAGGGATCGGGCCAAAACCAGTTCTCTGACATCCCCCGAGGAGTCCCAGATTGCAAGAGGGTGCAGGCCAGACCAAAGGACCCCACTGATGCATGCTTGGGGCCGGGGAGTGACCACGGGAGGGCTCCAGGGTGTGTTCGGCCCATCTTGCCCAGTCCCAATCAGCCAGACCCCAGCAGCAAGCTAACCTACCAGTCAGAGCATCTGCCCCCTGGTGGTTAGTGCGCATCATAGCTACCAGTCAAATGGTATATATATATTTACATTTCAAAACATTTTAAAAATTGTTTATTTTCCATATTTTAGGATTAAGTTGCAAGTCCTGATTACAAAGTCCTTTCTGTACATTTTGGGTGTGCCAGGATTTAAAATCCAACATCCCAGTTATTATGTAATTCATTATTACGTCATTGGCTATGCTCATAGATATAAATGAATAATCATTCTACAATTTTATTTTCTAGTTTTATATTTTTGGCCAAAATTGAGTAAAAGAAAGTATCAATATTTCACTAGTGATTGAAGACCTACTCTCAATGCTAACATATCTGTTTCGTAGAGATTTCAGTAGAGCCGGGGTTCATTCACGTTCTGATTCTTCCTGTTGTAATAGCCATTTACTGCCCACATTGTGGGAACCACCGCTGCCAGCTGAAATGAAAGCATGTAGCCAGAGGACAACGTCCCGTGCTCAGCCATCAGGCCTGTGTGCCTCATCTAGTAATTGGAGGAGGACAGATAAAGGGTTCAAGAGGCATGGTCATGTCACGTTCTTCTCAAAGCAGCCTCCAGGGGGCAGAAGAATCACAAGCCCAAGAGCAACTCTGCCACCCGGAGATTCCACATCCATCTTTAACAACATTATGGGCTGTGCTCTTTAATTTCATTTCAAATTGATTTATTTTCACGATATATGGTATCAAATTTCAAAGTCACAAAAAGATGTTCTTATTCCCCAGAAACAACCTATATTATGACTTTCATATATATCCTTCAAGAGACTATATGTGGGAGTTACTCTACTCCCTCCATTATACAAATGATAGCACCCAATAACCTATTCTGTATCTTGCTTTTTTCAGTCACTATTGGATAAAATTCAGTATAAGAACATAGCTTTTTTTTTTGTTTATGGATGCAAAGTATTCTAGCCATGGGTGTGCCATAATTTTTCAACTAACTCCACAAAAGGGCCTTTAGTTGTCTCTGTAGTAGTACGGAACACACATACTAGATACTTTTAGGTACTACAGAACCTTGAACACACATGCTTTCAGGTACTGCGGACCCTGGAACACGCATGCTTTCAGGTACTGCGGAACCTGGAACATGCATAATTTCACTTGCAAATTGAATGCATCTATATGTTACAAACAGAGACTTGCTTCATGCCACGGGCTGGCCAACCTGGAATCCATAGGCGGCGAGCGGGCTGGAGCCTCAGGCAGGCAGCCCTGTGTCTGAAATGTGTGCAGCAGGCAGGCAGGCTCAGGAAGGAAAGATTTTAAAACATGTAGATGGCGAATTCACTCATACACTCCCTTTTAATTCAGCCAACAAATATTTACTACACGTCAGGCTCTGTGCCAGGCACAGGGTACATAATGTGAGGAGGCACGGACCGGGGCCCATTCTCCAGGGGCTTCCTGACGCTCTGACAAACCAGGCATCTCTCCAGGGTGTTCCCATCTGCCCTGCTCCTGCTGCGACCCCGCTCTGAATGGCGTCACCGTGCTCCCCCTCCCCCTCCTGCCCGCAGCCCCACTTCATAGAGGAGCAGAGCTGCTGGCTGGCATCTCCACTCTGGCACCTCTGCAACAGGAACAGTCTGCTGGGCGCTGAGCTCCGGCCGCTGTGAGCCCCGTCCCCTCTCCCTCCCAGTGGTGAGCCCCCCCCCGCTCCCCCCCCTCCCCAGTTCCCTCCGGGGTTAGCATCTGGCAGTGCTGTCACCTGGGGCTTTCCTTTTCCCACCAGAGCAACCGCAGACTGAGGGGCCCTCCTGGTGGTGCTGTGCGGGCCTCAGGGGCGATGTGCTCAAGAGAAACCGCTCTTCTTACCCTTCAGACACGCTTCAGCCTCACTCCCGGGCTCTGGGGCTTTCCCAACCATGTCTTGTCTGTGGGTGGTTGCTGGCTGGCCTTTTTTTAAAAATATATTTTATTGATTTTTTACAGAGAGGAAGGGAGAGGGATAGAGAGTTAGAAACATCGATCAGCTGCCTCCTGCACACCCCCTACTGGGGATGTGCCCGCAACCAAGGTACATGCCCCTGACTGGAATCGAACCCGGGACCCTTCAGTCCGCAGGCCGACGCTCTATCCACTGAGCCAAACTGGTCAAGGCATGGCTGGCCTTCTTGTGAAGAGGACTGAAGTCAGGAATGACCTCTGGTGCCCTCTGGATGACATCACCGCCAGAAAGGATTGCTCTGTTACAGTCTTGAGGCAGAATTCCTTCTACTCTGGGAAACATGTTTTTGCTCCGAAGGTCTTCAAAGCACACCAACAACGGCAATCCCCTTCACCTGTGGTGTTAACTGTAACCTACGAAATGCCTTCACCGCAACACCTAGATTAGTGTCCAACCAGATAACTGGGCACCACAGTTAACACAAACAATTTAACCCTCCTATCAAGGTCCTCTCCACGGCGGCCGTGTCAGTCACTCTCTTCCCTGGAGTGTGTGAGAGTGGCATGTCCAAGGCGGCCGTGGAGGAGACTTACCAAAGCGTTAGAAAGAGGCCCTGGTTGGCGTCTAAGGCCTCACACGACTATGCGAGTAATAGCCGTAGCTCTGTGACAGCTCCTCCAGGGTGCCGGGGGCTGAACTTAGTTTTGCTGGGGAAGGTGGGGGACACGATATGGAACTGATTTTCAAAAATCCCCTTCAAACTGTAAATTCCCTCTGTAGACAATGTTCTTCCCAAGGAAAGCTCTCTCCCCCGCAGGACACTGCTCTCTCCGGAGGTCTGACCGCTCGCTTGCTGTGCGCATGCTCTTGGCTGCCCAGCAACTTGGACCATCCTCAGCACGATTACTGTCACCCATGCAATCCCAATGAACAGAGTAAGACACTCTCCTCCAAAGAGAGGACAATTGCTATTTTCTTTCAATTCCAGTGTATGCCGAGTTAGGGGTAGGAACACATATTTATTGCCTAAATGTTTTACTTTGGTAAGTGTACATCTGTTATATAATATGAATCTGGAAATGAGTCTAGAAATAACTTGTGAGGCCATCTGATCTCTACCCCTTACATCCCCATGTAAGACAACTATGTGAAAGCAGCCAACACATAGGCCCACGGACTCTATTTCTACCAACTCGGATGTCTTCTTAAGGCTAGAGCCTGATGGTTTAAACCTCAGTCCAAAAAGGACCTTGAGAAAATAAATTCTTCAAGGGTCTTTTCCCTGGTCAAATATTGAAGATAATGCTCTAGGCTTCGTATGCCTCAGCTACTGGTCTGCTTAAAAGTTCTCAATCTGATTACCATGAAAGTAAATGAGAAAGCCGACAAAAGCTCTAAGTATTTGGTGCAGTTTGCCGTGAGATGCAATAGTTACCTGTTACCCAGGGGCACTGTTCCAGAGTTTGGGCGGTTAACAGAGAAAGTTACTCCCAAAATGCTTCTATACCTGAGCTTTTCTAACGAGGGTCAAATGTCTGTGGAAAGAAGTCATTCACTCTCATGCAGTCTAAGAAGGGTGGGTTGTTTAATTACTGAGAACATTAACGGAGGTACAACATAGGGCTGAACAGACACCCTCACCCCTGCATCAAATGTTGATGGAGAATGATATCAAGACTTAACGTGTCTGAGTGGGTACCTTGCAATCCAGTGTCGGTATTCAGGGGTATTATAAGAGTCAGGCTCTTAACGGGTCATAGAAAAGATTAAACATGAGACGAACGAGAATAGATAGATGGTGCTATGGCTTCGCTAATGCTCTGGAAATGGGTGCTGCTAGTTGTCTTTCTGAGGACTGGATGAGTCTCTCCTGGCAGCACACTAATATTCTAGGCACGTGTGGATGTGTGAAGACTTGGGCTGCCATCACGAAATCACTCCCAACGGCAAAGAACTCATAGAGGCGCGTTCCGGAGGCAGCTCAGCTTCTGCCGCGCCACCTGGCGTGTAGTTGGGGGGCCGGGTGGGCATCTCTCCGCTGGGGCCTCAGGGCCTAGGCTTATGGTTTCTCCCTAGTTCCTCTCCGTCCCCAGGGCAACCCTTCTCTGGCCCTGCTCACTGCCAGGGAGCCCGTGGGGTCAGATCAGGACAGAGCTGCTCATTAAGTCACTGTCAGGAGATTCCAGGCTATGAGCCGGGCAGTTGAAGTAAATTACAGGTATAGTGTCTCATTACTCAGTTTAACAACAGTTTCGAGCATAACTCTTTCAGGCGCTCTCTGTCATCACGCTCATTACCGGTCCCAAGGCCAATCTCTAGACCAGTGGTTCTCAACCTTGGCTGCACATTAGAATCCCCTGGGCATCGTTTTAAAATCCTGATTTCCGGGCCCCGTCCTCCGGAAATTCTGTTTCTTTGTTACTAATGTTGTGGCCCCACCCCATGACAAAGAAACAGAATTTCCGGAGGACGGGGCCCGGAAATCAGGATTTTAAAACGATGCCCAGGGGATTCTAATGTGCAGCCAAAGTTGAGAACCATTGCCCTAGACTCTTCTGATTGTATCACTCAGTTCTGGGTTCCAGGTTAATAGCTGCCCTCCAGCATCCCAGCTGACCGGCTGACTGCTGGTTCAGAGAGTTGTGAGCCAACAGAGTGGTCACTGGCTAGTTAGCCATACTTTTGATGAAAAACACACACAAAAAAACTTCAGAAATGTCTCTGACTTACGTTAATCCTATTTCTTTCATTTTGAAATAGGGCTTGAAAAATGAATAATAAGAGTTTACCAGGTGGGCAAGGGGAGAGAGTCATTCCACGGTCAAAGGCTCAGAGACCTAAAGGAGTGAAGAGAGATGGAGAAACTTTATTCTCCAGAACCTGGTACACAGGCAGGGCTTGGGGGATGGCTCCCATCAGTAGTAGAGTCATGTACGTATAATGATTTTGGAATTTGGGGAAAGAGAGGGGACATGAGGGAAGAACTGAACATGATGTGACATTGTGTGGGATGGGATATTATCTTTCCTCAGTGCGACCCCCAATCTTAAGTAACCTTACTAGACTTAAGAGAGGCTGGATGTTTGGGAATTTTTTCTGGATTCCAGTCTTAGGGAAGAGCTGAGACAACAGGGCCAAGGGCAAGAGAACAGACACAAGGAACCATCAGGACCACATTTTTGTAAGAATTTTTAAGATACCACTTTGGGACTGGGTGGATGCTTTGTGTAAAAAAGAGGCACTGCGGCCAGCTGGTGTGGCTCAGTGGTTGAGTGTCGATCTATGAACCAGGAGGTCACATTCGATTCCCGGTCAGGGCACATGCCTGGGTTGAGGGCTCGATGCCAGTGTGGGGTGTGCAGCTGATCAGTGATTCTCTCTCATCATTGATGTTTCTATCTCTCTCCATCCCCCTTCCTCTCTGAGATCAATAAGAATATATTTTAAAAAAAGAAAGAAAGAGGCATCGCATCTCCAAGGCAGTTGGGGTTCTCCTCTGAATTGCCCCGCACCAGGGCAGCTTCGAGGGCAGAGGTGAGCACTGGCGGGCTGCACCCCACTCACCTCCCCGGCTGGACGACCTCTGCCCGCACAGCTGGCACAAGTCCACCCGGCAGCATCAGCCGCGAGGAAGCACGCGGGGGCATTCCCAGGGCGCAGGCCTCTTTTTGATGCAAAAAGACCATTTTTCTAAAAGGATCTTGGTTTTGCTTACCCAGTTCTATCATTCCCATACGTCTCCAAGCCCTATGGGTTCTTCAGGTTAGCAATTCATCATAAAAGTATTATTATTTGTACTTGATATTCTGACTTAATGTTTACTGCAAAACTTGTAGGACTGGTTTTCCATTTTCAGTTTTTGTTGTCATTGATGTTTTCTTCTGAAAATAGAGATAACAAAGGAGCATTAAAATCCTGGGCCTGGCCCTAACCGGTTTGGCTTAGTGGATGGAGCGTCGGCCTGCGGACTTAAGGGTCCCAGGTTCGATTCCGGTCAAGGGCATGTACCTTGGTTGTGGGCACATACCCAGTGGGGAGTGTGCAGGAGGCAGCTGATTGATGTTTCTCTCTCATCAATGTTTCTAACTCTCTATCCCTCTCCCTTCCTCTCTGTAAAAAAATCAATAAAATATATTAAAAAAAAAATCCTGGGCCTGGATACATGATTTATTATGATTTTTTTTTTAAGTCAGTTTTCCCTAACCGGTTTGACTCAATGGATAGAGCGTCAGCCTGCGGACTCAAGGGTCCCAGGTTCGATTCCAGTCAAGGGCACATACCTTGGTTGCAGGCACATCCCCAGTGGGGAGTGTGCAGGAGGCAGTTGATCGATGATGTTTCTCTCTCATCGATGTTTCTAACTCTCTATCCCTCTCCCTTCCTCTCTGTAAAAAAATCAATAAAGTATATTTAAAAAAAAAAAAAGTCAGTTAGCCTCTTCTGAATCATAAAGAACCGGCTACCAACTCCCAGAATAATATTTAACCCCCTTCACCTGCTTACAGGCAAACGAGCGGATGCAAAGGAGTGGAGCTCGGAGCTTTGCATGTGCCTCTCAGGAATCCTCCCGCATCGGTGGGAAAGCTGAGCCAGACCTGGGCTGGGCTCACTTCCTGGGCACGCCTCTGCCTCCATCGCAGCTCCCAGGCAGCCCAAGCTCCAGCTTAAAGGCTCCCTCTTCTCTTCACACGGCTCAGTCCCCGACCTCAATCATGGAGAAAAACCAGCCTTTCTCCCCATTCATGAGGACGCTCTAGGCCAGTGGTTCTCAACCTGTGGGTCGCGACCCCTTTGGCGGTCGAACGACCCTTTCACAGGGGTCGCCTAAGACCATCCTGCATATCAGATACTTACATGACGATTCATCACAGTAGCAACATGACAGTGATGAAGCAGCCACGAAAATAATTTTATGGTTGGGTCACAACATGAGGTAATGTATTTAAAGGGCCAGAAGGTTGAGAACCACTGCTCTAGGCGCTTCTCTTTTGCCAAGTCAGATCCTGTCCTAATTGTCTGGTTCAGGAGGAGATGTGCACCTGTGACTTGTCTTTATTCCAGTCCTCAAACAGTCCACACAGGACCCCGAGGCCCCATTCCTTAACCCCTCCCACCTCCCTGACCGCGTCCCTGAACACAGGCCGAGCAGGGGCTGCTTCTCCCGGAGGCACGGGTGACGCCACACTGAGCGCGCGGGTCCCGTTCCTAGAATTCTGAGTCGTCCTTGTCTTTTCCCTCCTCGGGTCTCAGCTACTTTTCCAGGCGCCTTGGATCCTTCCTGGGACCCTTCACTTCACCCCACTTTACACCCAGCTGTTCCTGGGTCTCCCCATTATTCTTAGCAGAGTCTTGGGGTTCTTTCCCCTTTTTCTCTCTGCATTGCTGCTAGGCCCTCCAGCCTGATTCTCAACGGCACGGATGTCATTATTTACCGAGGCCCTTCATGTTGGCAGTTCGGTTGTTCCCAGCTTCCTGTGTTTATGACTTTGCTGCAAACATATACCCTTGAGTTCACGTCTTTGCACGCATGCCCAAATGGAACTACAGGGTCATTTTTAAAAATAGCAATTGTTGCCCTAGCTGGTTCAGCTCAGTGGATAGAGCGTCAGCCTGTGGACTGAAGGGTCCCGGGTTTGATTCCAGTCAAGGGCACATGCCCAGGTTGTGGGCTCAATCCCCAGTGGGGGGTGGGGGGCGTGCAGGAGGCAGCCAATCAATGATTCCCTCTCATCATTGATGTTTCTAACTCTCTCTTCCTCTCCCTCTCTGAAATCAATAAAAAAAATATTAAACACACACACACACAAAACTGCATTCTGCCAGCCTTGACTTTCTTCCTGCTACAGGTCTCATACTTTTATTATTTTAGCCCCTTTTCTCTTTGGTAGTGAAGAAAGGCTTACCAGAAAGTTTTTTCTTAAAGACAGGAAAAAAGTCACCCCTATCCTGTTTCAATGAGACTTATGTGACATGTTATTAATAGTCCCTCTCCACTATACAGCATGGTTCTTAAGAATTGCCCTGTGATAAAAGGCTCCCGGGAGACACGGGTATTTTCCAAGCCGGGATCAGGAACTCAATGAAAAAGGTTTAAAATTAAATGTCTATTCATTAACCTACGAAGTCCATATTGACAAGATGATTCTCTTAGTGACAGTTGAAAGACACGGGGTCTGGGGATGACTGGTCTGTAAAATGTGAAGGGGTAAATGTGCTTCTGCTCTTTTGTACCTTTATGCATATTATTTTGGTAAAGTGGGATTTTAGGTTAAGCAGTTTTTACCGTAAAGCAAAATCAGAAAAGTTTTTATTTAAATAAGATATCCTAGGAATCCTTGCATAAGGCCCAGAACCTAATCAACTATCACTCAGGAATAACGGCCGCTTGCTACAAACGCCCTCCCGGACCTGAACTGTGCCAGGCAGCAAGAGCTGTGTTTCCTGCTTACAGAGTGCGAGAGCCACCTCTCACACTCACAGGACGAAGCCCCTTTAGAGTGCCAGGCGGCGCTGGGGGCGTGCGCATTGCTTTGTCCGTGTGGCACTAGGTTTGTGGACTTTCTCTCCAGGGTTGAGCTGTCCAGCTGGCGTGCAGCACGCCCGAGGGGGACTGCGCCTCTGGGTTACACGTGCACCGGCCACCGATTGCCCTCAGTGCAGGCGGCGGGGCCTGGGCAGCCTCCTCTGTTTACTCCGGGCGACGTGGTGGGGTGGGGAGTGGGGGGGTTTCAACAGCATCCTTTTCCCTGCAGGGCACCAGGCACGACTGCTTTGTTTGTGAGATGACCACTCTTTCAATCTCCTGTCTTTGCTTCCCATCCTCTGTCCCCCTGCACTCCAGCCTCACCGTTTTCTGAACAGATTCCCAGTCCATCTGCCACGGGCCGGTTTCGCTGTCCAGGTCGCCTAAGGGCCTGTCAGGGGCCAGCGCTGGCAGCTCGGACTCCCGTGAAGGCAAAACTGGCAGGCCGCTGACGAGACCCAGCATTCAGCCGGGGAAAAGAATGGGTAAAGCCAACGCAGTCTATTTCTCTTCTCAGTTTGGGCTTTATTTGGGAGGAGTTTCTGTGCCACAACAATGTTGAATCATACCAACGTCTAACTTTTATACAAACTACATTCCAGTTCTATAACGGTCCACGCATAATCCATCAACCTAACAATTTTCTTTAATTGAATCTCAGATGCTGAGACATGTATTTAAATATAGAAATTACTGTATTTAATCGGTGATTGTAATCTGGAGGTCTGAACCCACAGCTACTGGAAAAGTGAGATTCTAGGTGCTATTTTCTTTCCAAATTCACAGGAAAAAAAAAAAGTATGGAATTTTTTATTTTAACAAGGTTGGGAGCAAAACTAAACCGCTTACAGGATAGTGTTTATCCTCATTCAGTTAGCATGGACCAAGTGAAATGTCACCCATCTCATTAAACATTAAAAAAAAAAGTACATTTTTTTTGGTTGAAATTGAAATCTCAGTAATATGCTTCTGATTATTACAAGTAGAAAACCATTAGTTATAACTTAACTCATTCAGTTTAATGTCCAAATATTGAAGAGCATGGGGTCTCCAGTGAGCAAGAAATAACAAAAGGAATACTTGGTAATGTAGAACAAAGCAGTTAAGTGAAATTTGCTTGTGACTTACTACTAGGCATGTCGTACTATTAAGTAAGAAAAATTGTGTTTTTTATGTCATAAAATTACACTTAGCGGATTTCCGCAAGGTCAAGGTTGTGGGCCTTACCTGGCTCCGGAGAAAGTGCCGGATGACGCCCTTGAAAAGGTTTGGGCGGCCTTTCTTGGGCTCTGAGCGCTTCATCTCCCTTTGTTTACAAGTGAGCGGAGACCCCGAAGCATCCTTCAGGCTGCTGGAGACGCAGGCGTCCTGGGTGGGGCAGTAGAGACGGGTTTTTAAACAGGAAGAGACCAGCATCACTGGTTACTGTTGGCAGAGAGGGATCTAACGAAGAGATGGAAACAATAAACAAGTATTGAAATGGTGTTTGCCGGGTACCAGGCCCTTCTAAGCTCGTTAGAGGCACTAACCCTTTAATTTAATCCCCACCACAACCCCATTAGGTGCCACTATCGTCTCCTTTAGCCGACGAGGAGAGAAGCACAGGGCACGTAAGTCACTTTCGTGTTCACTGGACAGAGGGTGACGAGGGTGCAGGCCCAGGCGGCCTCTGTGGCTGGTGACAGACAGTGCTGACCTGTGCACCCACCGCCTGGCTTTCTGGTGCCGGCTCTACGCCGGGGACAACCCACCACTCTCAGCAAGCACTGGGCTGGCCTTGGCAGGCACACCAAAGGCCCAGGCACATCAGTACATAGACTTCCGCTTTTTAAAAATAAGATTATCCGTCAGTTTCTAAGATGTTCATATTTCCCTTTTAGTTTTAAACTTTCCTTTAAAAAAGCCAACCATGTCTCATTCGGTTGGAAGCAAACCCAATTTGCTGCAATGCCACGGCCTGGACACACAGAGCAGATAACGGCAGGAGGGGCACCTCCGCCATCAACTGAAAACGAGACACCTGCTCACACACACGCACACACGCACGCACACGCGCACACACACACACACACACACACACACACACACACACGCGCGCGCGCGCGCGCGCGCGCGGCGGGGGGCGGGGGGGGGGTGAGGGGCAGCGGCGTTTGCACAAAGGGCAGGTCCGCCGGCAGGTGAATGAGACAATTGGCCCAGTGAAGCCGGTGGTGCCGCTGCGCTCCAGGCCGGGGCGGGGGGCGGGGGTGGAGAGGGGCTCGCGGGAGGGGGTCCTTCCCGCCCCGGAGGGACCCGCAGTCGCCGCGGGAGGACCACCCTCACCAGGGCCGCCGTCAGAAGGGAGGCAAGTCCTCGGATCAGGGCCACACGCAGACCCGCACCGCGTCCCCACCGCGTCCCCTTCCGAGCGGGAGGGCGGTGTCATTGGCCTGGGTGGGAAAACACCGTCTCCCCGGCGTGTATTTCGGGGGAATCACCCCATGGAAGTCGCCCCCGCGGACACCCCTCTCCCTCAGGGACAGCATCCATGACTGGCTCCCCGGTGGACAGTGTCCGAGGCTGGCGATGCCCCTCGGTCCCCGGCGGCGCGGCGAGCGCTGGGGTCCCCGCGAGCGGGGGCGGCGGAGACGCAGGAGGCGGGGGGTGGGGGGTCCCGGGTCCCGGCGCCGGGGGCGGGGGCCGTTTCCCGCGAGTCTGCAGGCGTGGGGTTGCGGGAGCGGGAGGGTGGGGGGGCGGGGACCCCCAGGTTTCCTCGGGCGCGGGCGCAGCGCCGCCTGCAGTTTCCAGCGGAGGCGCGGAGCCCCCCGGGGTTCAGGGCCCGCCCGCCCCGTTTCCCCCGCCGCTCCCCCGCCCGCAGAGCCGCCCCCAGCGACCGGGACCCGCTCCCCCGGCGCCCGCCCCCCCCCTCCCCTCCCCTCCCTTCCCCTCCCCTCCGGGCGCCGCGGCTCCGCCCTCCGCGCTCGCCGGCTGCTCTCCGCCGGGTCCGGACCGCGCGGGGGCGGTGCCGGGAGCCTCGCGGCCGGCGGCGGGGATGCTGCTGCGGCCGGGCGGGCAGCGGGCGGTGGCCGGAGCCGGAGCCGGAGCCGGAGCGCGCTGGTCTGCGGCCGGGACGCCGCCTCCGCCCGGGATCCGAGTCCGCGGCCGCCGCGGGGAACCGGCGCCCGGAGCGGCATGAGCAGGAGGCTGCGCGCCCGCGAGCTCGCCGCCCCTCGGCCCCCCGGGCCCCCGCCGGCCCCCGCGCCCCGACCCCCGCGCCCCCTCTAGCCCCGCGCAGGGCCGGACCCGCGGCCGGAGGCGGAGGAGCAGGAGGAGGAGGAGGACGAGGTGCCGGCGGCGGCCCAGGCCTGCGGAGCGCGGGCGCCGGACCCTGAGCGCAGCCGGAGCCGCCGGGGACCGGCCGGCCGCAGTTGGCGGTCCCCCCCCCGGGGTCACCGCGGCGCCGGGTCCTCCTTCCCTCCCGCCGCCGGTGCCGGCCGGTCAACCCTGCGTCCTTGGCCCCCGAGTCCTCGCGTCCCCTCTCCCCCCAACCCTTTCCCGGTCTCCCCGCCCCCCACCCCGCGCTCCCTCCCGGCTCCCCGGCTCCCATTCATCCGCCCGCCCGCCATCCCTCCTTCCCGCAGGGCCCGGGGGCCCGCGCACCCATGGAAGTTTAGGGCCCGCGGAGCGCAGCCCGGGCCGCCGGCCGCGAGGAGGATGTCGGTGCTGCGGCGGGCGATGCGGGTCTCCAACCGCTCCCTGCTCGCCTTCCTCTTCTTCTTCTCGCTGTCCTCGTCCGGCCTCTACTTCGTCTACGTGGCTCCGGGCCTCGGTGAGCGCGGCGCACCTGGCCCCCCGCGGCCGCGGGGGGAGGCGCGGGTGTCGCCCGGGGATGTGGGCGCGGGGTCGTCGGGGCCCCCGCAGACAGCGTTTCGTGTGGCCTGTGGTTTCAGGGGGGTCCCTGACACAGCCCCGGCCTGGCTTTGGGGGGTGCGTTTGGTGAGGGCACGTTTAAAGGAGCTAAGAGCGCATCCCGGGGGACCGAGCACCATCAGGCGCCGTGGCCCGGGGGGCGCTCTGGACCCTTCCTGAGTATCCATGACAACGTCACCCCTTTCACCCCAAGCCTTTAACTTTAGACTCAGGGCTTCCTCGTAGTTGTACTCAGACACCCGCAGAGCGAACATCTGCTGTAGGATCGGGTGGAGAGGCCGAGGGCCGGACGTGGGCTTGAGCCCCGTGTCCGCATCCTCCGGCTCAGGTCGCCGGGAGAACCGGGCCAGTGGGGCGTGGGCCAGAGCGCAGGCGGCCGGTGCGCTGCCCCGTAAAGCACCCCCGCGTTACTGAGTCCGCGTGGGTCCGCCTTGCAGGGAGAGGCGTAGCCTCTCCGACCTGCTGGGGTGACTTCCGAGACGAAATAAAACTCAGCACACCGCAATTAGGTAAGGTAGCGTGTAGTTTAACGTGTTAACCTATTTACCACTTTCTGGCCTTTGGGCCAAAATGCACTTTGGTATAGTCTGCCTGAATTGGCTTATTTTTTTTTTTAAAATATTTCTTTATTGATTTCAGAGGGGAAGGGAGAGGGAGAGAGAGAAACACCAATGATGAGAGAGAATCATAGATAGGCTGCCTCCTGCACACCCCTACTGGGGATGGAGCCCGCAACCCAGGCATGTGCCCTTGGCCCCAATCGAACCTGGGACCCTTCAGTCCGCAGGCTGACGCTCTATCCACTGAGCCAAGCCGGCCAGGGCCTGAATTGGCTTCTGTATGAAATACATATCCAATTCCTCAGCCCCCTTTGGTTGGAAAGGGGCCAGTGTGGCGTTGGCATGAATGAGAAATGGCAACATCAGGTGGACATGAAAACGCCCTGTATTTCCACAGCTGTTCTGAGTTCTCCCTGGTTGTTAGGTGTTTAATGTGACCTTCCTTAGGACCCGCGTGGCGTCTCCTGTCATTTCTTGTGAGACACTCGTCTTCTAAGCCAGTGTCACTGCTCCCTTTGACGTGGCTGGAAATGTGTGGCCTCGCACAGTGAGAACCTGCCGGCTTCTGAGGTGGAATTATTACCCGGGCCTTGTCTCGTGTGGTTGTAGGCTATTGTGGTGCATTGTGAGGTGGGCGGTGGGGATGGAAGAAGCAGACCTCACTGAGGGTTTTCCTCTTGTTTACAATGAAATACTTCATTGACTCTTGAACAAGGGGGTTGGCATTCTAGTTTATTTCAATACTTCTCAAAGTAAAACAGTATGCACTGAATTACTTTTTTATATCTTATTATTTTTTACGAAAGTAGAAAGTATGGTATAGATATTAGTTCAGGTGTACACCTTGACTTTTCTTGATTAAAGGTTGGGTTCGGTGAAGATATATAAGCTCAGATGATGCTTGAGAAGACGTAAATCTTGGAAACCTGGATGTATCCCGAAATAGAAGTTTGAGGCCAAAGCTTGAAGAAGTATGAATAGTTTAACATGTTATTTCTCTTTAATGCAGCTTTTTCCGTTAGGCTAATTCAGATACTCCTTGCAGCTGTAGTAGAAACGACAGTGGGCGCTCAGTGGATTGAGAGTAGTTAACCAAAATAGTCAGCAGGCTTTTCTTAAAATCCTCTGCCATTTTGGAAGACTTAAATGAACTCCTCGTTCTACAGCATTTTTTATTTTCTCAGGTAGCTCTTTAAGGATTGGACGTCTTTGGGGGTGTTATTTTATTAGACATTTAACTGAGATGTGTTGGAGAATAAGTATTTTTTTTTATACTTAGATAACAGTTTCTTATTTTCTTTTTTGAACAACATAACATGTTAAAGGTATGTTAGTCAAAAAGCTAACCAAAGGAAATGAGAGTTTCAGCTCTTACCTGATAGTCATCCATTTTTTTTTGTTAGTGCATTAGTATATCATCTAGATTCTTAAAATTCAATTGATGCGAAATATGAATACATTTTTAAAAATTCATGCTTAATGTTTGCCATAGAACAAATACTTATAGGTCATAAAAATTTTGGCCATTTTCTTAGATTCAAACACTGCACTGTTTTGATGGGTCTTATAATTTATGACTTTAAAAACTTGATTAAACCTAGCAAGAATGGAAAACAAAACGTATGCTAGTAAAGTTCTCTCTGTTGAACGGAAGCTATTACTTAGTAGAAGAAAAAAAGCCTCCTTATTTATCTTTTAAGTATTGGGAACAGTTTTCCAGTGTTCACGTTTTTGCTTGAAAGCTTGAATTTTATCATTGGCTACAAACACTGTCGGTTTTTCTTGAGGTGTCAGGCTCACTTTGTTCATTTTTGGGAAAATGCAGGTCAAATACAGACGTTTAAACAACCATTGTTTGTCAGCTGTTCTTTCAAGTAAAAATAATGCTCCATGAAAGATGTAGCTAGTTCAGCTCCCAGTCCATCAGTCAGTTGCATAATTTGATTGTCAAAATGTCCCTGGTGCTTTGGTGTGCTGCAGAAATGCTTTCTGCACACTTTCCATTTCTTCATAGATTTCTTATTAATGAGACGGACCCAGAACTAATTAGGTCCTTATAGCTAGTTCATTATAGGCACCTAGAATCTTTCTGGAATAATTTCTGTTTTAGCCTGGATTACATTTGGAGGCAAAATTTTATGATCACTAAAATATATGTTGTAGAAGAGAGCCCCTTTTATTAATTTAAATGAATGCTTCGACTCCCCTGTTAAAAAGTTTGTATTAATCTTGTGTCCGTCTGCCTTTTCCACCCACAGACCTACTTCGTCAGGGGCCTTCCCCAGGCTTCCTCTCCCTTTACTTCCGCTTTCTTCGTCTCCTTCACCTGTGTGCTTCCCTCCTCCCTCTTTACGCAGACAGTGCCGCGCAGTGGTAGACGCCTGTCTGTTTAGTTTCCGATGTCCCCATGTTGCTCAACAGTTGCTGGGCTGTGTGGGCCTTCGTCTGCAATGAGCCCCACCAGACTCAAAGCTCATTCTTTCAAGAATCATTGGAAACATTTTTCTTGATATCCTAATCCACGCAGGAGACACGGTAGTTTTTATGGTGTGAACGTTAGTGCTTAGGAAAACGGGTCTGCAGCTACCCCTCCCCGCCCCCACTCTGCCCAGAAGCCCCTGGACAGGCTGCCCTAGCCCGCCCCTTCCAGGAGGAGCCCCCAGCTGCCTCTCTTGCTGTTTCTGCCTCCTGCACCATTGATCGCAAGAAGGCGAGTGCAGTTTCCCCCCAAGGAAGCTGGCTGCTGGGCTGAGAAGGGGCTTCCGTTTAGCAAGAAGGCGAGTGCAGTTTCCCCCCAAGGAAGCTGGCTGCTGGGCTGAGAAGGGGCTTCCGTTTAGTCTGGAAGCGGCTCCAGTGTCACCTCCAGCCCCACGCAGCCGTTTCCCTGCGACAGCGTGAGAGGAGCAGGTGAGCTGAGGGCCGTTCATCCAGCGAACGCGGTCAGGGGACTCAGGTTGGCTGGGCGTTGTGTGGGCTGGGAGATGGAGAGGTGACTGAGACACAGTTCCTGCCTGCCGGACAGTGGGCTGGCTGTGAAAGAGCTGCAGCAAGTCCTTAAAGCCCTTAAAGCATGCAGGGGTGCGGGGGGGCGGGCATGAGGGAGGGCAGTGAGGGCTGCTTACAGATTTCCAGAGGCGGTGTTGGGAGTGGTCCTTGCGGATAGATAGGATGTGTCTGGACCGAATAGGGAATTCTAGTCACAGGGAGCAGCTCGGGCTTCCAGAAAATCGGAGCCTTTCCATGTGGCTGCTCCTCACGGCGTGGGGTGTAGGGGACCAGCCTGGGAGGGGCGCGGGCCCTCCTGCCCAGCCTGGTGTTCTGGCTCGCGAGGCCCCTGAAGTTCCCGGCGGAGGAAAACTGGTGTTGGCTCGCACGGCTCTCAGAAGGCTGCCTGTGATTAAGAAAGGCGTCCATGTGCCTGTAATTAGCGGGGGGAGGCGTGGGGAAGCGTGTGAGCTCCCCTGGAGGTGGGTTTCACTGCTCCTTTGACTCACCCGAGTCCTCGATAGCTGACAGGCTGCTTTATTCTTTATTATTATTTTTTAAATATCTTTTTATTGCTTTCAAAGAGGAAGGGAGAGGGAGAGAGAGAAAAACATCAATGGTGAGAATCACTGATCAGCTGCCTCCTGCACACCCCCCACTGGGGATCAAGTGGGCATGTGCCCTTGACCGGAATCGAACCCGGGACCTGGTCCACAGGCCGATGCTCTATCCACTGAGCAACACCAGCCAGGGCTGTTCTTGGAGTAAAGGTGGAATCTGGCTGGGTCTGAAGGCCCATGGGCCCTTGGAAGGAATCACTGTCCAAGTGCTTAGTTATTTGGGCCTCCGGGGGGTCTTGCCTGTCGGGACTGGTGGAGCTGGCGATGGGTGGTCAGGTGCAGGGTGTATGTGCACCTGTATGTGCTGTGGGAGAGGGTGGTTGGCTGGGTCCTTGCGCAGAGGCCCCTGACCGTTGGGCTGGGTTTCTCTTGGCGCGGAAGGTAGCGGGTTGCCCTGCAGCTTTCTGACCGCAGACCTTCCGCCTCTGGCCCGGGCTGGGCGAGCCTGCTGTTCTGTCTGATCAGTTATCATCTGACGTGTTTACAAAGGGCCTTTTAGGGTTTTCCTCATCAAGTGCTCTCATCTGTATGGCACCTTTCAGGGCTCTTTTTAAAATTGAATTTATTGGGGTGACAGCGGTTAATAAAATTATACAGGTTTCAGGTATGCGATTCTACCGTACATCATCTGTATGTCATACTGTGTGTTTACCATCCTAAGTCTCCTTCCATCACCATCTATCTCCCCTTTACCTTCTACCTCCCGCCACTCCCCTTTCCTCTGGTAATTGCCATAAAGGGCTCTTTTGATTTAGGTCACAGTGCTGGTCATTTCTTTCCTCTGGGCCTTTCTCACCAGCCGTACATCTCATGCTAAAATTTTGTGTCCTGTGTGTTGCAGGAAACACCAGATGTTTGGCAAAGGGGAATAATGTAGTCCTCTATTTTATTTATTTACTTGAGGCCTGGTGCATGACATTCGTGCACTGGGTGGGGGGTCCCTCAGGCTGGCCTGCACCCTCTTGCAGGCCGGGACCCCGTGGGGGATGTCTGCCTGCCATGGAAGCAGGAGAGACTCCTGCCACCGCTGCTGCGCTCACCAGCTGTGAGCCGGGCTTCTGGCTGAGTGGTGCTCCCCCAGTGGGAGCGCACTGACCACCTGGGGGCAGCTCCTGCGTTGAGCATCTGCTCCCTGGTGGTCAGTGCATGTCATAGCGACCGGTCGTTCCACTGTTTGGTTGATTTGCATATTAGCCTTTTATTATATAGGATTTTAAAAATCTTTTTATCGATTTCTAGAGAGTGAAGGAAACTCTGGTTGATTTGGCATGTGCCCTTATGGGGAATTGAACCAGCAACCTTAGGTGCATGGGACAGCTGAGCCACAGGGAACAGTCCTCTGTTTTAGAGTAATTTTTCTATCGTGGAGTACGGAAGGCAGAGCCAGCGGCAGGGAGGACGTTATTTCAGTGGCCCAGACAATAGAGGATTAGTATGTGATCAAGGTCATAGTTGGGTCAGGGCAGAGAGGAGAGGCTGTGAGTAGTTGGATTGAAGGACAGGGAGAAGCTTTAAGGCAGTGCTGGCGTTCCGGCCTAGATAACCAGGCTGTTGGTAACAGGGAATAAAGAAAGGTGCATCCGTAGCGGGGCTGTCTCGGCGTTACAGAGATTGAAGCGGGCTGCCTGCCGGGCCCCCAGGAAGAACTTTCAGTAGGTGGGCAGAGGGAAATGAGGGCTTAGGGCTCAGGAGGGAGATTTGGGTGTCTTCCGCATAAAGATGAATGATACCTATCCATTTCTCACCTCACGCACCTGAGTCATAAAACTAGCTCCTGCCAGCAGCAGTGACTCCCTAAGTTAGTGATTCTTAAATGTGGAATGATAGGGGTTACCCTGGAATTTGAAGAAGGCCCATGTGTGCTTTGAAAAGTTTCCCTTGAGGCTCTGCCACCCTTTTTACTCCCCAGTCCCGAATGGGAGTCAGTAACCCTGAATGGCTGGCTGCACACCCCAACCCTACGCGATTAGGATAGTCGTGGTGTAAAGAAAGAGAAGGAAAGACAGGCATTTGATAAAATTCAACATCCATTTATGATAAAGCCTCTCCACAAAGTGGTATAGACTGGACAAACCTCAACGTAATAAAGGCATCTGTGACAGCTGACGGCTGGCGTCGTACTCAAAACTGAAAAGCTGAGGGCTATCCTCCCACCAGGACCAGGACAAGGATGCCCACTCTTTCTACTTTTATTCAACATAGTATTGGAAGTCGTAGCCAGAGCAATTAGGAGAAAGAAAGAAATAAAAGCATCCCAATGGGAAAGGAAAATGTAAAATTGTCACCATTTGTGGATGATACGGTTTCATATGCAGAAAACCATAAAGACTACCAAAAAACTGCTAGAATTCATAAACAAATTCAGTATAAAGTTGCAGGGTGCAAAATCAATATGCAAGAACTGTTGCATTTTTATACACTAACTAGAGGCCCAGTGCATGAAATTCGTGCACGGGTCGGTCCCTCGTGTCTGCTGGCTGCCAGCCGGGTCTTCCCTTCCCCCGGCCGCCTGCTGCCACTGCCAGCTGTGGCCAGCTGTGGGGAGGGGTCACGGGTGGCCCTGCCCCTGGTCAAACCCTCGGTCAAGGGGACAATTTGCATATTAAGCTTTATTATATAGGTTAACTATCACAAGGAGAAATTAAGAAAACTCATTCACAGTTGCATCAAAAAGAGTAAAATACCTAGAACTAAGTTTAACCAAGGAGGTGAAAGTTCTATACACTGAAAACTATAAGACATTGATGAAAGAAATTGAAGAGGACACAAATAAAAAGATACTTTGTGTGTATTCAGGAAGAATTAAAAAAAAAATGTCATTACCCAAAGCAATCTACAAATTCAGTGAAATACCTATCAAAATTCTAACGGCATCTTTCATAGAAATAAAACAATCCTAGAATTTGTTTGGACCCCAAACAGTCAAAGCAATCTTGAGAAAGAAGAGCAAAGCTATAGGCATCACGCGCCTGGATTTGAAACTCTATTACAAAGCTATAGTGATTGAAGCAACATGGCATTGGCACAAAAACAGGCACATAGATCAGTGGAATAGAGAGCCCAGAAATAAACCCAAGCATATGTGATCAGTTAATTTCTGACAAAGGAAGCCAGAATATACACCAGGGAAAGGGTAGTCTCTCATACATGGTGTTGGGAAAACTGGACAGTCACGTGCAAAGAATGAAACTATCTTACCACTATCTTATACCACACACAAAAATCAACTCCAACTGGGTTACTTGAATGTAAGACCTGAAACCTTGAAAGTTCTAGAAGAAAAACATAGACAGGAAGCTCCTTGACAGTGGCCTTAGCTATGTTTTTATGGAACTGATTTCAAAGGCAGGAGCAACAAAAGCAAAAATAAGTGGAACTACATCAAACGGAAAAGCTTCTGCAAAGCAAAGGTAATCCATCAACAAAACCAAAAGGCAAGCTACTGAGTGGGAGGAGGTATTTGCAAATCATGTATCTCATAAGGGGTTAACATCTAAAATATATAAATAACATCTACAACTTGATAACCACAAAACAAAGAATTTGATTAAAAAATGGGCAGAGAATCTAAACACATTTTTGCAAAGAAGGCACATAGGGCCAACAAGTACACGAAGAGGTGTCCATGTCGCTAATCATCAGGGGAAGGTAAATCAAACCACAAAGAGATGTCACTTCACAGCCGACAGAAGGGCAGCTGTCAAGAAAGAAGGGATAACAGGTGTTGGTGAGGGTGTGAGGAGAAAGGAACCCTTGTGCACGGTCGGTCTGAATGCGGACTGGTGCAGCCACTATGGAAGACAGCACGGAGTTTCCTCAAAAAATTAAAAATAGAACTTCCATATGATTCAGGAATTCTATTTTTGGGTATTTATTCAAAGAAAAGGAAAACCTAATTCATAAAATACGTATATGAACCCTATGCTCATTGCAGCATTGTGTATAATAGCCAAGATATGAAAACAACCTAAATGCCCATCGACAGATGAATGGCTAAAGAAGATGTGGCACATATATACTACTCAGCCATAGAAAAGAATGGCATTTTACCATTTGTGGCAATATGGGTGGCTCTTGAGGCTATTATGCTAAGTGAAATAAGTCAGGCAGAGAAAGACAAATGCCTTATGATTTCATTTATATGTGAAATCTAAAAAAAAAAAAAAAAAAAAGCAAACAAAAGAAAACAAAACCATCTCATAGACTCAGAGAACAGATGGGTGGTTACCAGAGGCAGGAAATTTGGGGGGTAAGTGAAATGGGTGAAGGGGATCAAGATACAAACTTCCAGTTATAAAACGGGGATGTAATGTACAGCATGGTGACTGCAGTCAGTAATACTGCGTTGTAAAACTGAAATTTGCTAAAAAAAAATCTTAAGTTTTTAATTACAAGAAATAAAATTATAACTTTGTGTAGTAACAGGTGTACGGTGATCATTTTGTAATGTATACTAATGTCGAATCACGAGGTACACCTGAAACTAATATGATGTATATGTCAATTATACTTCAAAGACAAAACAAGAAACGCTCCAAACTTTAATCAGTATTTGGCTATAAAAGGCTTTCAATAATGTCTTTCCAGTTAAGTAGTTATACGGATTTTGTTTAACATGATATCTTGATTGAAATACCGTCTCCTGTAATATTTGAGGCTCATTAGTGTTAATATGACTTTACTGAAACCATGTTATATATAGTGCCTTCCTGATAATTTAGTGAATCACTCAGAAATTATGACTTCTAATTATGGTGCAGTTTCCAGTTTGGCTCAGAGAAGGGAAAGCTGGACTTTATTTTCGTTTAAATCAAGAGACAGACGGTAGACAATCATTAGGTGCCTTGTTTATTGATTTGAAAATACTCCCCAGCTTTGGAAATCTTTGGAAGTCATTTCTCACGCATGCTTCTTTTCTCTCCTGCTTGTTTTGCTGTCATTTCCTTTTCATGGACCAGTGAGTTGGAATTGGGAGAGGCGTTTTCATTGTGAAAACACAAGGAAGTTTGGGACGTTGGTAGAGCATGTAGTTTAGATCAGTCTCACTTATATGTTTTCTCGTGATAGGATTCGTAAGTGGATCGAGACTCATTTCACATTCACCTCATGCACTCTGAAACCACTCATTTCCATAATCATATAATGTTTCTGGGGGTTTTATTTATAGTTTGATCTTTTACTCTGTAATTTCATTAAGTAAATTTCCCGACTGATTTGATTCTGAAACTCGATTGAATTGTCTGCGTTCTTCCTTCCCCGATTCCCTCATTTCCTTCGGGCCCTTTTCTCTCCAGGGTGTGGCTTTGTAACTCTTAACTCTCCGGGCTCCCCTCGTCCTTGGAAGAAGCTATGCGTTTATTTTTGGTAAATGACAGTGATAATTAAAAGATGACAGGGCCGATGGCTGCCTTGGGGTGGTGCTTTCATACTTGTAGAGTCAGAATCTGCTGTTTGAACGACCAGCTGTTTAATCTCTCTTGAACTGATGATCTGGTTGGTGCCAAAGTACTTCCGATGTTTTGGGTGGTTTATGCTTCTTTAGGGTTTTGATTTTTTTTAAAAAATATATTTTATTGATTTTTTACAGAGAGGAAGGGAGAGGGATAGAGAGTTAGAAACATCGATGAGAGAAAAACATCGATCAGCTGCCTCCTGCACACTCCCCACTGGGGATGTGCCCGCAACCAAGGTACATGCCCTTGACCGGAATCGAACCTGGGACCCTTCAGTCCGCAGGCCGATGCTCTATCCACTGAGCCAAACCGGTTCGGGCAGGGTTTTGATTTTTATAGAGGAAAACTGCTTGACAAATGGGAGGCGTTCAATAAGTATTTGCTGAATAAACACGTCTTTACCCTAAACTTCTTTAATAAGATTATTGGAAAAGTAAAAAAAAAAATCCTCACCCAAGAACATGTTTTCATGGATTCTAGAGAGGAAAAGAGAGAGGGAGAGAGAGGTAGAGCTAGATAGAGCTAGATCAGTGATGGCGAACCTTTTGAGGTCGGCGTGTCAGCATTTTGAAAAACCCTAATTTAACTCTGGTGCCGTGTCACATATAGAAATTTTTTGATATTTGCAACCATAGTAAAACAAAGACTTATATTTTTGATATTTATTTTATATATTTAAATGCCATTTAACAAAGAAAAACCAACCAAAAAAATGAGTTCGCGTGTCACCTCTGACAGCGTGTCATAGGTTCGCCATCACTGAGCTAGATAGATCCATCAGTTGCTTCCTCCCTCGCGAGCCCTAACCAGGGATGGAACCCAAAACCCAGGTGTGTGCCCTTCCCCCCGCAGGCTGGTTTGTCTTGAGGCCTTTTGTCTCCGCGCCTCCTGTCTGTGGTCTGTCCCCACTTCCGCATCTGAGCTTCACCTGCTCCTCTCCTTTCTAGATAACTTTCCCTGTGGTGATTCGCCACCATAGTTCCCACTTTCACTTTTCTATGAGCGTCTCCCGGAATTGTATTTCCAGCCCCTCTTTCTTAGCTCCAGCCCTGCATTTATAAAATTGGTAACTGCATGTCAGATGCCTACCCAGCACGGTCTCCCTCAAAGTCAGGCCTCCCCGTGACTGACTTTTGTTAAGGGACCTGTGGCCGTGTGTCCCAGTGGTTATGGGCATGGGTTTCGGGATCAGAGGGGACTGTGTGTGAATCCTTCAGGGAGCAGACCGCTGTAGACTGGCACCTTCTCACTGGACAGAGCTGCATGTGGAAGGGGGTGGGGAGACAGTAATAGCAAATGTGCTTCTTCTTTTCTTTTTTTTAATTTTAATTTTCATTTTTATTGGTATCAGAGAGGAAGGGAGAGGATGGGGGGAGGGAGATAGAAACATCAATGATGAGAGAGAACATGCTCCCTACTGGGGATCGAACCCACAACCTGGACATGTTCCCTGACCGGGAGTCAAAAGTGTGACCTCGTGGTTCATAGGTCGCTGCTCAATCACTGAGCCACACTGGCTGGGCCTTAGTTTTCTTGAGAGTGAGGAAGGTTCATAAATCTCTTTCCACACAAACCCAGGGTAGGAGGTCTAGAAGCTGTTGTAAGCTGTTGATTTTTAAAGGTTGTGTGTGTGTGTGTGTGTGTGTGTGTGTGTGTTTTAAGTTGTCCTAGTTTTTCTTCCCCTGGAAAGCAGAAATGGTGAATAAGTTAAATTTCTCTCTCACAATGCAAAGACAAGTAGCAAATGAACGACATGAGAGAACACAGCACAGGTTTGATTAAGCAAGAGTCGTTTTTAGTGCGTTTCTGGTTGTGCTGAGACTAAAGGGCACAGCCAGGAAAGGTTTGGCTGTTTGTTTTTTTTAGTTTCTTTTTTTTTTTTTAGTTTATGTATTTTTTTAAATTTATTGTCTAAAGTTTTACATATGTTTGCCTAGTTGTTTTTGAGATGTAGTTTCCTGTGAGTAGGTATAGAAATGCTAGACAAGGATTCCCTCTAACTCACTGGCTGGCCAATCGGACATTTTATGTTAAGCATAAGGAGGCATGTGGCTACTTGAGTGTGGGTGCACTTAGTTTCATGATGTTTGGAAACCAGACAGTTTAACCCATTTTCCTGCTGGTTTGGTGCGGCTCGCTGCATTGGACACAGTCCTTTTTTCTTGTTAGCAGGACTTTCTCCTTAACCTCAGCCTCATTTCCCATTGGGTATGGATCTTTAGGGACCAAGCCCGTGAGGACCATGAACCTAAGGGATGTAACTCAGTTAGCTGTACGCGGTTTAAAATAGACTCCTAGGCTCCCATTCGGAGAGGCTGATGTCTTGCTCTGTTTTTTCTCTCGCATCGATCCGACGAAGAGTAAATGTGTTCTTTTGGTCAGTGTTTCACCTTTGTCCCAGCTGCCATCAGTGATCATTTTTTTAATCAATAGTTTTATTACTTGGTATTTTGAAAGATTTTAGGGAAATTTGACTATCTTTTTCTATCCCAGATCTTTTCCTTGCTACTTAAATTTGACTTGGTTTCAAGATGTCAAACAGTTTTCCTTATATGAGAGGTGTGTTCATTAAAAGTAAAAGCTATATGGTTTTTACAGTTCTGTTTCCAGGACACACATCATGCACGTATGTTCTGACCTGGTCTGTCCTTGCGTAGGCCCGCGCTGTCTCCTGAGGCCTGGGAAGCAGACTTGGCCGTGGCTTAGCCGTCGGCTCGGTCCTGCTACCCCACGCTGCCTCCTGTTTACAGTCGGAGGCAGAACAAACACTGTGAGGCACTGACATCACTGATAACAAGCTTCATGTGCGCCTTCAGGATGACACGACCCAACGTGTTGTAAAGCAGTTGATGTCAGTCATCTGTTTGACGGTGTTTTCCTCCATCATTTCATTTGAACTTGAGATCTTGGTTGAGGTAGAGTGGCTTTTATTGACCATTTCCCCACATTTTTGGTTGGCCCTTCTTCCTGTCTTTGTTTTTCACTGTCTCTTATTTTTTTGCTCTTAAAGTCCACTCCAGAGCCAAACTGTAATAAAAGCACGTAGTGCTTGTCATCCAGGGCAACACGTTCAAGCCTTAGCAAGTCGGAGCTAATGATAGGACTGCTGTCAGAGAGGAAGGAGGCAGGTTCTTAAGGAGGATTGAAGGAGAGCGTCTGCGAACCTGGATTCGTTTCTCTTTTCTGGGTTGAAGGTGAAAGGGAAAGTGTTATTTACTCTGTTTCTGTGCTCGTTTTATTGACTCTCTGCCCATTTGCACTTGGAGCAAGACCACATTTATGTAAAAAACGGGAAAGGAGGTAGTAGGCGATGCAGGCAGCTGTCTGTCTGGCCCCTCTTGAGGGAGTAGAATGGGGCCGAGAAGCTGGGTTGGCATCTCCAGTTTTCTCATCGGCATTCGTTTGTTTCGAGGATGTCTGACCGTTGAGAAGCAGCTTATCTTAAAATGGAGAGGGTCACTAATGAACTGAGCCTTGCACTTTCCTGGTTTGTCCATGGTAAGGAGCCCCCTCCCCTTGTCTGATTGGAGCTTACGATTTGGGGGCTTTGTGGGCGGAGCATTTAGAGTAGAAGGGGCTTCAGAGAACATATAGGGCAATATTGACCACTTTTTTTAAAAAAATATTTTTTTTATTGATTTCAGAGAGGTAGGGAGAGGGAGAGAGAGATAGAAATATCAATGATGAGAGAGAATGATTCATCGGCTGTCTCCTGGACCCCTACTGGGGATCAAGCCCACAACCCAGGCATGTGCCCTGACCGGGAATTGAACCGTTACCTCCTGGTTCATAGGTTGATGCTCAACCACTGAGCCAGGCTGGCCGGGCAGTACTGACTATTTTAGATGAGGCGACTGAAACCAGTGAGCTGCCCAGGTGATGCGCCAGCAAAGTCAGCCCCAGGAGAGAGGACGTGGCATCTCAGGAGGCAGGGCTTTTTTGTAATCTTTGTCAATTTACCAGTTTCTCCCAAAGAAGAAACTAGGGGCCTGTTTTTAAAGCACTTACCACAAAGACTTAAATTGACCAATTTTGAAAATGCACATTGATTTTGTCTGCTTTTGCAACCCTGGTAGGTAGATTCCTGAGTCGAAGGGAGTGTAAAAGTTCAAGTAATTAACTGTACAGAGAAATGATCAAAATAGATATTGATTCTAGATAATCCTGCCCGTGCAGCCCCAACACTTTGAGAATTTGCAAGCTTCATATCCATACTGGGCATTACGGTGATTTAGGATATATGTTATGATTAGGTAGGGGATCCTTATCTTTGTGGCATTTTTTGGCTTGAGGGAATTCACATAGAGTTAGAGAAAGTACATTTTATAACTATACTAGAGGCCCGGTGCACGGATTGGTGCACGTGGAAAGTAAATTACTAGTAGAAGGTGGCTGGTGGGGTGGGACTGGGCGAGATGTGCTGGACACGCCCTGGAGCCAACCTCCTGTGGTCCTTCCCTGGCCGGCCACAGCTGGGGCAGCGCTGGGGCTCAAAGGGGCGTCTGTGGAATGAGCGGGGTCCCTCTGGCAGGTGGGGTCCCTCAGGCTGGCCTGTGGGGATCAGGCTGAAACCGGCTCTCCAACATCCACCAAGGGGTCCCGGAGTGCAAGAAGGCACTCTGCAAAGTTGCTGTTGCTGGGCAGCTCCTGTGTTGAGCATCTGCCCCCTGGTGGTCAGTGCATGTCATAGCTACCAGCTGGTCGCTTAGGCTTTTATATATATAGAAGATGATCGCATACTTGTAATAGAATGCCTCTTTGAAATTTCTAAGTATATTTTATAGTAGAAAATAATTTATAGATAAAGGAATTCATCATGATATTTCTGTTTGGTCATTCAGTCTTATCCTATTTGATGGATATCACTACTTTAATTTTTTTCATTTTTATTTTTAAAAAGCAATGTTTTGGTAAGTTTTTGAAAATTTAGAACTAGTCATTTTGTATTTATGTTTTCCCTTTGGACATGTTAATTAAGTCAGTTCGGGTTTATTGGGCAGTTTCCCAATCCTGAACATTTTACTAATTTAAAAAGAAAGCTTACTGTGTCATGATATTCTCTCTCTCTCTCTCTTTTTCCTTTTATAGCCAACACGTATCTCTTTATGGTACAAGCTCGAGGAATAATGTTGAGAGAAAATGTGAAAACGATAGGACATATGATCAGGCTTTACACAAATAAGAACACTACACTCAACGGTACAGGTAAGATTGCTTCCTGCATCAGCTGGCTCTGCTTCTGCCTCTTAGCCTTGTAGTTACAAAGCAGTGACCCATCCTCCAAGCTCTGGTTTTGCCTCCAGGTAACTCCACGTGAAAGATGAGGGTGTCGCCTCCTAAGTGTCCTGGAAAATCCTTTCACTGCTCGAGCCAAGACTGTGACGCATTCTATTCTAGGATCTATAAAGGTCTGAGACCTATATAAAAGTGATGAGGGTTTTGTGCAAAGATACTTAAGTGAATTCTTGCAAACCTGAATTCAACAAAATAGAAAAGCAGCTTGTATTTTTCTAGTTCCTTTGTATTTAAGACTAGAGGCTGGTGCACGGAATTCGTGCACTTGGAGGGGGGGAGTCCCTCAGCCTGGCCTGAGCCCTCTTGCAGTCTAGGAGCCCTTGGGGAGCGGGCCTAAGCCATCAGTCAGACATCTTTAGAGCTGCCGCCGAGGTGGGAGAGGCTCCCGCCACCGCCACTGTGCTCGCCAGCCATGAGCCCAGCTTCTGTGGGAGTGCACTGACCACCAGGAGGCAGCTCCTGCGTTGAGCATCTGCCCCCTGGTGGCCAGTGCGCGTCATAGCGACTGGTCATTCCACTGTTTGGTTGATTTGCATATTAGCCTTTTATTATATAGGATAAATTAACTACAAAAAGAATATTTTATTCATAGTAGCTATTCTGCCCCCCCTTTTAATGTTTATTCTAAGTCCTAAAATGTTTTTCCAACTGTGTCTAGAAAATACTGTTTTTCATTATCAAAGGTTCTTAATCATTTCATGAACTTTTTAGGGGGTAAAGGGGAATTATATAAAATTAGAAATTAGTAGCTGCTCTTGTCTTTTAAAAATATTTTCTGAAAGAATGTTCATTAGAGCTACCTGAGGTTAAAATGTAAGTAACAGGCCAAATTAATGACGGTAAGATGGGTGAGAATGGGTGTCAGTGATGTGCTCCTTTACGCCTGCTCCACACGGTCTCCTGAGAACAGTGGGGTGCCTCTCTAAAGGGCTCAATGGCTGGTGGTCAGCTGTTTCATCCTCTGTATTCTCCTTTTAAACAGTTAAAATTAAAGATTTAATTTGTGTCAACAGTTCCTCAGTTTTGCCCCTGTAAACAACATACACACATACTACACTGATAGGATAGTCTTACCTCCCAGCCACAGATGTTGTTTCTTAAAATGCATGTTAAGGTAGGTGATAGTTTTATACCCTTCTAAAAATTCAAGACTCTAACATACAGATTCTTTTTAAAAAATAATTCTTTATTGTTGAAAACATTATATATGTCCCTCCTCCCCCCCATTGACCCTGTACAGTCCCCTTTCTCCCCTCCTCCCCCCACCTGAGGCCTTCAGCACCCTATTATCTGTGTCCATGGGTTATGCATAGCTGCATACAAGGTCTTTGATTGATTACCTCCCACCTACCCACCCTCCCCTTCTGTTCTGTGCTTCTGTCTCTGGATCCACTCCGTTCATCAGTTTATTTTGTTACTTAGATTCCACATGTGAGTATGATCATGTGATACTTGTCTTTCTCTGACTGACTTATTTCACTTGCATGGTACTCTCCAGGTCCCTCCATGCTGTCTCAAAGGGTAAGAGATTCTTCTTTTTTACTGCTGCATAGTATTCCATGGTATAAATGTACTATCTCTTTTTTATCCACTCGTCTACTGATGGGCACTTGGGCTGTTTCCAGATCTTAGCTATTGTATATTGTTCTGCTATGAATTTAGGGGTGCATACATTCTTTCTGATTGGTGTTTCTGTTTTCTTAGGATATATTCCTAGAAGTGAGATTACTGGGTCAAATGGCAGTTCCATTTTTAATTTTTTGAGGAAACTCCATACTGTTTTCCGTAATGACTGCACCAGTCTGCATTCCAACCAGCAGTGTACTGTGGTTCCCTTTCTTCCACATCCTCGCCAGCACTTGTCATTTGTTGATGTGTTGATGGTAGCCATTCTGATAGGTGTGAGATAGTACCTCATTGTTGTTTTGATTATTTGCATCTCTCTGATGATTAGTAACTTTGAGAATTTTTTCATATCTAACATATAGATTCTTAATTTAATTTCACACATGCTTCTATAAAATCCTTCCTAGTTATTTGCCAAATTTGTGTTATGGTCACCACAAATCAAAACATTCCTAACTGTCTTCTCTTTATTTTATTTTAGAAAGACTGTCTCATTGCTGTTGATGCTTTATTTAGTGAAACTCTCCTTAACTGGTCGTCTTCATTGGTCTTCTGAATAGCAGGCCAATTTTAGGAGAAGCGTATACATCTTAAGAGCTACTTTAGGACTTGTCCTGGTTGAATAAGTTGATTGTAAAGGTGTTCATTAGCAGAGGTAGTAAGCATCTATAAAAATCTGTGTATAATCAAGTTCTTTTCCTGGGGTAGGAGTTTGTTATGTGTGCGAATGTTAAGCATAAGCAGGAGAACTGATTGCTTGGGCAAGATGAACTTTCCCTCAACCCCCTAAAAGTGGGAAAAACAGGAAATCCTTTCCTCTTCTCACCAAGTCATCCTTTCAATAAAGACTGAATAGCCAATGCACACTTGGATTACATTTTGCTTACTTTTTTTTTTTTTAAATCCTCACTCGAGGACATGTTTATGGATTTTTAGAAAGAGGTAGGGAGAGAGAGAGAGCGAGTGAGAGAGAAACATTGATGTGAGAAACAGTGATCCATTGCCTCCTATGTACGCCATGAACCTGCAGCCTGTCGGTGTACGGATGATGTTCCAACCAACCGAGCCATACTGGCCAGGGCAGATGTTTATGAACCTTTGAAAACTCTTCACATGGGTCCTTCATTGGCAGGAAACTGTTCTTGGGAGACAGTCAGCCGTCGCATCAGTTAGGACTTGGATTTGGTTGTAAGAGAGACCCAGCTGCGATGCTTTAAACATATGAGATCTGTTCCCCGTAGAAGAGGTTTGAAGTTGGGGGTGTGGGGGCGCTCTGTCCCCCAGGCAGCCAGGGCTCAGGCTGTGTGTGGGCGCTTGGTCAGTGGGAAGGAGGGAGGGGGGAAGAGAAGAACGAGTAGAGTGCCCTGTGAAGAGCCTTCCAGGAAGCCCACAGCATCTCTGCTGACATCTCAGTGGCCAGAACGCAGTCATGAGGGCCTGGGGCTTACGCCTTTGAGGGGGCCCCTGGTGCTCTGGATGGAAGTCAGGTTCTGTTACAAAGAGAGAGAGAGAGAGAGAGAGAGAGAGAGAGAGAGAGAGAGAGAAGAAAGCAAGTTGGCGTAGGCAGCAACCACGAGCTCTGCCATTTTCATTTATATTGGACAATTAGTCTAGTTCATATATCTACCTAGATACTGGGACATGACATTAACAGAAACATCCTCCCTTTATATGAGGCTTTGGGGGAGAGGGGGGGACATAGTTATAATGCAGTTGTCTATTTCTCTATGAATTTACACTAATATGATCTACCAAAGTGGAGATCATTGCCAATAAGATGCACAGAGAACTGACTGACTTCTAGGGGGAGAATTGATTGACATGCACTGCCTCATTTAAAATTTAATACTTTGATTAGTTCTTAAAAGTTCTCATCGCAAGACAAAAAGTTGTAACTATGTCTGGTGATGGATAGTAACTACACTTGTGGTAATCATTTTGCAACATATACATATATCAAAGCATTATGCTGTACACCTTAAAGTAATACAATGCTATATGTTAATAAAAATATCTTCCTATATAATAAAAGGCTAATATGTAAATTGTCCCCTCGACCAGGAGTTCAACCAGGAGTTGGAGCAGGGGGCAGGGCCAGCCGGGGGGAGGGGCCGCGGTCGGTTGGCCAGCGGATTGGGGGTGGGGCCTGCCGGCCAACTGCCCGCAGCCCCTCCCCCCAGGCTTGCCCCCCTAACCCGATTGGGGGTGGGGCCAACTTACCAACTGCCCGCAGCCCCTTCCCCTGGCTGGCCCAGCCTGATCGGCCCCAGTCAGGGCGAGCCAGCCAGACCCCACCAGTGCACAAATTTGTGCACCAGGCCTCTAGTATAAAAATAAAATGTAACATTTAATGGCAAATAGGTTGTGTCAGTTATAAGTACATTTGATTTCAAAAAGGGGTTTTTACCCCTGTACTTGACTTTCGGAAGCATCACATGTAAATAGATTCCATGTAAAATATTTTTCTTAAAGAAATCACACTCTCTCATAATCAAACGGTGCCTGGCCTTGTGGCTGCGGAGCCAGTTGAATTAAAAAAACCAGATGTACTCAGTGAGCGATGGCGGAAGCAGATGCTGAGGGTCACGCACCGTCAGGGCTGGCGGGTTTGTTCGCAGTGACCCAGCGCCCTGCCTGCTGGAATGGATGCATGTCCTGAGGCCCCCGGACATGGCCAGAGCGCCATGACACGCTGGTGGTAAACAGATTAGGACTCACTGGGTTTCTGTTACCGGCTCACCCTGCCCTTTTGCAGGAAAACCATGGTCCTGGCGAGTCTCCTTGGGCCCTGATCCTTCCCCGTAAGGCCGGGAGGGGACGGGCAGCAGTTCCTCTGTGTTTCCCCTCCCCCGGGTGTGGCTGGGGAGGTGGACCCGTTCATTAGATGAAATAACGTCTCCACTGCAGAGCAGCTGTGGGGACCCGTCTCAGTCGCATCTGCCACGCAAACCCTTTAAAACCGACTTGGAAAGCAGCGGTTCGCCCGGAGGGACCTCACCTCCCTGAAGGAATAATGATTTTGTGGGTTTATTACAGGAGAGCCCCTCAAACCTTAGGTCGTCGTTGGCTCTGGTATCAGTTGTGAAGTGTTCATTTGCAGTCATTTTCTACTGTGTTGCCGGAACTTCATCAGATACTTAAACTCAGAGGGAGTTTAACTTCACAAAAGAGAGGTTCAGACCAGTGGCCGGGGGTGGACAGGCTTCTACAGATAACACGGGGTGACATCCGTGCCACCGGACACAGTGCTCGCGGAGCCCAGGTGCTGCTACAAGCCTGGCTGGGAGTTGAGGGCCGTGCGATCCTTTATAAGCCTGAGGCCGAGAGAACACGTGCAGCTCCAACACTTTCTATTTAAGGGACGTGCAGAGACGGACGCTGCATGATTTTAAGGTGTTTTTAAAAAATGGTTCTTTAAAAACTGATAGGGGCTCCTTTGTGAGAGTCCGTCCTTCTCACACGAAAATAAAAAGTGCGATCCCCCCCCGCGCCCCCCCCCCCCCCCCCCCCCCGCCTCCTGTTGCCACGGACTCCCCAAGGCGCCGTGTTAGCAGCTGTTCGCAGGGACGTCGGAGAGCTCACCTTTTCTGGGAGTTGGGTGTGGATTTCCAAACGCACAGTGTGTGGCCAAGAGAGGGGGTCCAGGCGTTAATGACGAGAATGAATCAGTTCCGCGGAGTCAGGGCACGTCTTCCTGAAAGTTAACTCATGACTGAGGATGTGTGAGGGGTGGCATTTATCTGCCTCGGGTGATGAGCGAGTTGGTCTCTGGAGCCCAGAAAGGCAGTGACGCCCGGGACAACCCGACCCACCGTCTGCCTCCCCTCCTGCAAGTGCACAGCGCGCAGCAGCTGCTCAGCCAGCAGAGCAAGGCCCCGGGAAGGGAGAGGAGGAAGTTATTTTGGGAATAACTTTAAGTTTGATGTCTGTCTAGATATATTTTTTCAAAGCCTCCTACGGAAAGAATCAGAACATTATTGCACTTCCTTATACTTGTGTTGTGTGTCTTTAAATTTCTCCGTCATCCGTGGGTGAGATGAGACGTAGGTGGTGGGCGACTCGAGGGGTGTCTGTGGCTTTAGTCTGTCCCTGGGCACGCAGGACGGTCGCTGTGTCCCCTCCCCCTCCCCTTCGCTGGAGGATTTTCCTCGGCCGCTTCCCGGGCGCCCAGAGAAAGGATCCCCTCCAAGCCTCCCATCCTGGTGGAACAGGTAGCGATCGTCCCATCACCCGTCCCATCACCCGTCCCTGTTTGTCACGTGGGCTTTCTGGCAGCACAGGCATGATGCCCTGCCGCGGTCCTCCCTGGCATTTCCAGGCGGTCCTTTAAAATCGGACCTTCTCCTCCAGCTTCCGTCTCTTCCTGGTCCCCATCAACCTCTGCTTAGTAGCCTGGGGGGGGAGGGAGGGGGTCCAGCAGGTGGCCTGGAGTGGGTGGCATCTCTGCTCCCAGTGCCACCTGGCCCCCAGCTGCATCCCCCTAATTCCATGTTGTAGTTAATCCTCACCAGAGGGTGTTTTTCCATTGACTTTTGGGGGGGGCGGGACGGGGAGAGAAACGTTGATGTGAGAGAGGCACATCAACTGGTTGCCTCCTGCAGGGCAGGGGATTGAGCCTGCAACCGAGGTACATGCCCTTGATCGGAATCGAACCCGGGACCCTTCAGTCTGAGGGCCAACGCTCTATCCACTGAGCCAAACCGGCCAGGGCCCGGTAATTCCATGTTGATGATCAGTGGATATTTGTGTCAGGCAAAGGTGCATAGAGAGGTGTTTGGTTTTCTTGGACGCTTCTCACGTACGTGCTCCATATTCCGTGTCCAGGATTCTACCATTTTCCACAGTGAGATGGGGTGGCGTGGCCTGTTGAGTAAGATAGAGGATTTGGACCCGCAGCCTCTGGCTTGCTGGTCACTGACAGGCTGCACTTTTTAAAAAATATATATATTTTATTGATTTTTTTTACAGAGAGGAAGGGAGAAGGATAGAGAGTTAGAAACATCGATCAGCTGCCTCCTACACCCCCCCCCCCACTGGGGATGTGCCCACAACCAAGGTACAGAATCGAACCTGGGACCCTTCAGTCTGCAGGCCGACACTCTATCCGCTGAGCCAAACCAGTTAGGGTGACAGGCCTCACTTGTAAGTCAGAGGCCTGTTCCCCCGTCTCCTACCTCCCTCACGCAGGCAGTTCTGTAGGTCGCACGCTCAGAGCAGATACTCCAGATGGAATAAGAGTGTTCACATGTTCCAGAAGTTTCTGCCCGAGCTTCATTTCCTGCAGGCCCAGGAGACAGAACGTAGTGTCATCAGCCATTTGCACCTCTCACCTCTTGCTCCCTGCATGTGGGGCTCATCCCCTTAGGCCGGCTTCCTCTCACAGGGCAGGACCCCGGCAGGTCGGACGTTAGTTCCAGGAGGAGGCCGACAGGTGATCTCTTGGCTCCAGGTAGAAAACTCCTCAGGCTCCGGCTGTCCCCGTCTGGGTCCGGTGCTCACCTGAGCCCGCTGCTCAGAGCTCCGTTAGTGCATCTGTCTACGGGCTCTCAGCTCTCAAGCCATTTCTCTGACTGAAATCGGACACGGCCCCAGGAGGTGGGCACAGGGGAGCAACCATGCTACCTTACCCTGCACCACCATGCTGGTGTGTGTTGAGATCAAGGATTTGAACTCAGCACTTGACCTTGGGGCTCTGGACCGGTTCCCCCTGCGTTACAGCTTGCTGAACCTGAAGATAGTGGACCTACTGTGGTAACAGCTCGGGCTCCCCAGGGAACAGGCCAGGGCTGGAAGTGACTGACGTAAGGTTTGAATTGGGCCGTGTTACAGAAGCGAGTTGAGGGGGTAACTTGCAGTCCCCTGTGTGTGGGTGGTGAGAACGCACTCCCCCCACGCCTGGGCTGCGTGGGTGCTCGAAGCCGTGCCTGTCTGTGTGGTCGTCGAGCACCCCTGGCTGTTGTGGTGGAGAGGATTCCCGCGTCCCTGGTGTACGGCCATCTCCGCCCTTTCCATCTGGTCAGCCAGGGAGGGGTGGGAGCAGGTGTCCCATGCGGCCGCCAGTGGGCCTGTATGGCTGCGCGCGGGTCAGGCCGGCTGCTCTCTGGGCCTGTCCCAGGGTTCCCTGGGGACACCTTGCTGAGAGGCCCCTTCTGGCGGCAGTAAATGATACATGGAGGAGGAGCCATGGCAACCGCATTTTGCTTTTCGCTCGTTCTTTATAGGAAACTAGAGGCCCGGTGCATGAAATTTGTGCACATGGGGGTGTCCCTCAGCCTGGCCTGCACCCTCTTTCAATCTGGGACCCTCGGGTAGGGTCTCTAGGCCTGGCCGGTGATCAGGACCTAGTGGGACTTTCCTCCCCTCGGCTGCCGGCAGCTGACCCCACCCTTGCTGCTGCCACTGCTTGCCATTTGTGTGGTGCTCCTCCCTCCTCTTGCCACCGGTTGCCTCCCTCTGTGGGCGACAGGCATGGGGTGCAATTGCTTGGCTGGCTGGGGCAATCATGGGGGAGATGGAGGGGCCCCCCCGACAAATCGCATCACACCCACCTTGGCTGGCCTGGCGCCAGTGCGTGTCATAGTGTGGTCGTCCGGAAGGTCTTCCGGACGGTCGTTCTGCTGTTCGGTCGTTCGGTCGATTTGCATATTATGCTTTTATTGTTATAGATTCCTTTTAAGTGCTTCTGTAGATTGCATATTGCAGATCTTCTCACAGTGACTATAACATATTTCAAACTAGAAGCAAAGCCAAAGGCAGTTTTTGGTTGTAACTTTTTTCTCTCTCTCCAAGATTATCCTGAAGGCAGTAATTCAAGTGATTATCTTGTTCAGACAACAACGTATCTTCCGGAAAACTTCACGTACTCTCCATACCTCCCCTGCCCAGAAAAACTGCCTTACATGCGTAAGTGTCACTAATTTGACTTAACTGTTTGCTTGTAATTATGATAAAATAATAAAAGTCACATGATGTGAGCATGCCAGGTGCACATCATTACTATGGTGCTGATGCTTATACTGTGTAGCATGCTGTTCAATTTTTTTTTTTTTTTTGCAGGGTTAGGGGGTGGGTTTAAGGATTTTTTTGAAGAGGGAGGGAGATTGAAAAGCTAAAGAGAAAGCTTATCCCTTACCCAGAAGTAACCTCTATTGTGAGTTCGATGTGTTTTCTTAGTTTATTTTAAAATTACTTTAAAAAATTATCACCCAAGGATATGTTTATTGATTTTAGAGAGAGAGGAGGGGGTGGGGGAGAGAAAGAGAGAGAGAGAGAGAGAGAGAGAGAGAGAGAGAGAGAGAGAGAGAGAGAGAAACACCATTGTGAGAGAGTAACATTGACTAGTTGCCTCCTGTGTGTGCCCCGACCTGCTGGGCCCCCATCAGGGTTTGAACCTGCAACCTAAGTATGTGCCCTGACTGGGAATCGAACCTGCAAGTTCTCAGTTTATGGGATGACACTCCAACCAACTGAGCCACACAGGCCAGGGCTAAAATTACTTTTTATATAGATAGATGGCTGGTTAGAAAATGTAAATGTTTCAGAGGTTTTAAGAATTTGAATAAATGGCTTTATGTTACATTTCATTCTGCAAATTGCTCTTTTTACTTAATAATTTTTGAGAACCATGCAGGTGGGTACATGTAGATCTGTCTCTTTCATTCACTGCTGTACAGTGCGTCTTTGAATAAACGTACCTTGTATCTCATGTACCTGTCTCCCTGCTGATGACGGTCTAGGCTGTTTCCACGTTTGCTGTCACCAAGCAGTGTGTGAGGAGCACCAGGCCGACGTCTTTGAACATGTGTGTGTGTGCTCGAGGGCTCACCCAGAGTGGAGTTGCTGGGTAGGCTGGCCTGGTTCTGTGCCAGAGCAGCTGTGCCAGTCCATACCCCCACGCCAAGCACGAGGGTGCCCCTGTGATGTTGACGGACTCTTTTTTAAATTTCGCTAATCTGCAAATAAAAATGACATCTCGCTCTTTCAGCTTTTGCTTTCCTCAACACTCGGGGGTTTAAGGAACTCGTCATGTGACTCTGAGTGGTTTTGACTGTTCTGTCATCATGTCCTTTATCAGTTCCTTGTTGGTTAATGAGGCTTTTGCATTGGTCACTGGGAGTCTTTTCATACATGTTCTGGGAGTGACCTGTTGTCTGCCACCCTGCTGTAATACCTTTCACAGTCCCTGGGTTTCTTCATTTTGCGGATGAAGTTTATTTTACGACAGTTTAACATTGTGATGTTTTCAAGTGCACCAGTCACTTTAAGGTTTTTGCTTTTTGTGTGTGTTAAGAAAGCTTTCTGTACCCCGATGCCATGCAAATGCTCTCCTTTATTTCCTTCTACTAATTTTATAATTTTGTTTTAAAAAAACTTTTGTGTAGAAATCAAGATATTGTATTTTAAATATATATATTCTTCAAAATTATGAAGAGAATACATTATCACTACTAAACATTACAATCACTCAGAGGCAACATGGCTATTATTTTGGCTTCTTTTTCTTTGTATTCCCTTTTAAATATACTTTATACATATGAGTTTATATCTTGATTTTTATATAACTAAAAATCTAAATTAACATATTTTTGAATTACTTGTGTATCATTGTGTTCTCATGTCCTCAGTACCTAAGGGTGTTTTTTTATGTCTTGACCTGAGTTGACTGAGGAATGTGGCCTTTGTCTCCTGTATTTGTAGGATTCTTTTCCATTTGTAGTTCATAGATATTATAGACTTGTAATAAAAAGAAAGATTCCCCTTTTAATACCAGCTAAGGCCGTGGTTCTCAAATTTTGGCCCGTGTCAAAATCCCCAGTCGTCTTATAAAACACGGACCACTGAGCCCCACCCTCAGATTTCAGAGTCAGCAGGTCCGGGGTTCTCGTGTCCGACGGCTCCCAGGTGACCTGGATGCTAGTGACTTGGGCCACGTCCTGAGACCCGCTGACCTGGAGTTCTGGTCTCCCTTCGGCCGCACACAGCCTGGGGGCTTTCATAACTCTCCGCCGACCCCTGCGTTTCTGGCTTCACTGATCGGACACGGCGCCCAGGTATTTCTAGTAAAAAACCCTCAGTAGATTCTGAGCGTAGGGCCCCTTTACTTTGTTACTGCAGCCTTGGTTTTCTGAAAATGAATGTTTCTGTCTGCTGGGCTGAGAGCTCTGAGCAGTGCGCTGTTGAAATATTGATGACAGTAATTGCATTTGCATAATTCGCATATTCAAGGCTTACAGCTTTCAGGAAATCCTCCCGTTGGGGTTAGTTGCCATTTTCTCCATCAGCGCTTTGGAAGTGCTAATGAACAGCTCACAAGCACTGCCTGCCACGCCTTCCGGGGCCTCCTCCAGCCCCACTCGCCATCCCTCAGTGACGCTGGAGCGAGGGCCTGGCTGCTCTGCACTGCCTGCCCCGTGGGCTCTTCTGGTTTGTTGTTCTGAGTATTCTCTTTTAATCTTTATTGTTGAAAGTATTACATAGGTCCTCCTTTTCCCCCATTAACTTCTTCCAGCCCGCTCTCTCCCCGCCCCAGGCCCTCACCACCCCATTGTCCGTGTCGTGGGTGATGCATCTATGCAGACAAGCTCATTGGTTGATCTCTTCCCACGCACCCTCCCTTGCCTTCCCTCTGAGGTTGGACAGTCTGTTCATGCTTCTGTGACTCTGGGTCTGTTTTTTGCTTTCGATCATCAGTTTATTTGGTTCATTATCCCTGTGTGTCTTCGTGCTGCTGCCCCTTTCCTCAGTCTTTTTTTTTTTTTTTATAAATCTTTATTGTTGAAAGTATTACATATGTCCCCCCCTTTTCCCCCATTGCCCTCTCCCACCTTCAGTCTTTTTTTTTTTTAATATGTCTTTATTGATTTCAGACAGAGGAAGGAATAGGGAGAATCATTAATTGGCTGCCTCCTGCACGCCCCTACTGGGGACCGAGCCCGCAACCCGGGCATGTGCCCTGACCAGGAATCAAACCGTGACCTCCTGGTTCATAGATCAACGCTCAACCACTGAGCCATGCTGGCTGGGCTGCTCCTGTCTTGCATTCTTCTACAAGAGAGGGTCACACTCGTCTGGTCCGCTACCTGCTCACACAAGACCTCCTCGTGGGCAGCCGGTTTGAGTCCAGCACCAAGTGCTTGTCCAGTTAGCTGTGGCCACAGTGACAGGGTTACTGGGCAGGAGATATGGCCGCATACAGGTGACTCCGTGGAAAGGGGCCATGGGCTCAGCCAGCACAATGAGGCTCCTGCCGAGAGCGCCTGGCGTGGGCCGTCCAGGAGGCCCCTTCGCTAGTGCGAGTGTTTGCCAAGGGGGCCTCCGTTTCCCTGTGTGTGAAGTCGGATCGCAGTATCCACCTCAGAGCGTTGCAAGGATGAACAGCAGCGCAGCGCTCGAAGCCTGACTGGAGTTAATTCCATATTCCCTTTCCTTCTCCTCGCTTCTCTAAATGGCGTAGTCAGGCTGTGTAGTGATGAAGGGAATGAGAGACCTGGGAGATATGTGTGGAGTCGGAGAGTTGTGTAGTTGTCTGTGCGTCCTTAAATTCATTTAATTAACAAGGTTATTTCCCCGCGATGGTAGACCCAGCATAATAACATTCCTGAGTGTAAAATCTTATTATAATATCACACAAAATAATTGAATACAATACCTCCCCAAATAATAGTTATAGGAAGCTCTGCGTAAGATTAAGATCTACTTAGGCAAAAACCACTCAAGTGTGAATGGTACTTCATTTTCTTAACAATCACCAAAAGTGAAGTTAAGGCTTAAAACTGGTGAGCTTGATTATCTAGCTGTGACTTCTTTTTGCTTTTTCTCTAGTGAAGCGATGAGACTTTCCATTGCATTATCGTAAAGATAACATCTGAAATTCCCAATAGGAATTCAGATAAAACTGATTTCATGGATTTCAGCAATATTTTATATTCAGCCAGTTACATCATACAGTCTATTTTAATGTGATTATTTACACACTGTGAGTGAATACTCCTTGTTACGTTAGTACTTGCAGATTCTCCAGATGGCAAATACACGTTCATTTAAAATACAATTTATGGGAAACTGTCTGTGCTAACAAAGTGAAATAGAAACTTCACTTTTCTGAGAGCTAACAGGCAGTGACTGCGTAGCATGGATGGATGCTTTGCTTCTTCTGGGTGAGGTCGAGATGGAAAGTGTCAGTTGTGCACTTTGCTTTAAAATAGAGATAGGCTGACCTGTGATTTTCCTGACTTTTCATTCTTATTCCAATAGAACACATTTGCAGTGGCTTTTATATTCTGTCCTTACTGTTTGTGGAATAGCTCCTTTTAGGGGTTAACCCAGACAGTTTCTATAGTTGCTAGTTTTCTTTCTTTTTTTTAAATATACTTTTATTGATTTCAGAGAGGAAGGGAGAGGAGGAGATAGAAACATCAATGATGGGAGAGATTCATTGATTGGCTGCCTCCTGCACGCCCCACCCTGGCGATAGAGCCCTGGGCATGTGCCCTGACCAGGAATCAAACTGTGACCTCCTGGTTCATAGGTTGATGCTTAACCACTGAGCCACACCAGCCAGACTAGCCTTTTCAACACAACAAAAGCTACAAGGACGTTTTGAGATGAATTTAGATCAGTGGTTCTCAACCTTCTGGTCCTTTAATACAGTTCCTCATGTTGTGGTGACCCCCAACCATGAAATTATTTTCGTTGCTACTTCAATAACTGTAATGTTGCTGCTGCTATGAATCGTCATGCAAATATCTGATATGCAGGATGGTCTTAGGCGACCCCTGTGAAAGGGTCGTTCGACCGCCAAAGGGGTCGCGACCCACAGGTTGAGAACCGCTGGTTTAAACAATTCAAATGAAAATCAGCCAAGAGGGAAAAGGTTAGCAAGCAAACTTCAGGAAAGCTCAAATCATGATTAATGTAACAAACCGTCAAGCATATAGTTATCGTTGACAAGGGACGTGGGAGTCACTTTCGAGTAGACAAGCAGTTGTTGAGCCGAGGCTGCACACGCAGCGGGCTGGGCTCTGTTGGTCGTAGGGGCAGGAGGAGAAAAGCTAAACCTGACCTGTGTGGCCAGCTGGGCAGATAACGGGCTCAGAGAAAGGCAGTGAGCTGACGGCCACGAAAGGGTTATGTGTAAGGAAGGAAGCCAGACAGCACTTCATTCCCGAAGGAAAAGGGAGATTCCAGAGAGAGGGGCCCCGGGAAGAGGGGACGGGGACAGCGTCACAGCACCGGAGGCCCTGCGCCCAGGAATGAGGGTGGCCCTGTGACGGAGCGGGGTGTAGTGGGGCGTGTGGGGGAGAAGGCTGGACAGGGAACGGAAGGGCCTTGTAAGGGACTGAGCAGTCCGAGGGCTTTCTGGGCTCCATGACTCCCTAGGCGCCCATGCGGTGAGCTTCAGAGGGAGTGGAGCCCCGCGTGTGTAAGCCTCGGGTTGCGACATGGCCTGGTCTTCATCTCTCTAGGGTGCGGGTGCAGAGCTTTCCAAGGTCCAGGGGCAAACAAGGAGAAAGCAGAAACAAGCCAACAAAAACCCCGCTGCTCTAGTGACTGCAACATTCATTAGCTTCAAGTAGATGAAGGATGGATTCGGATGGTACTTCAGAAAGATGGTACTTCTCATGAGAAGTTGAAAATGGATGAAAACGGGGAAATACTGGATCAGGAAGACCAGTGAGGAGACTTCTGTAGGGCCCAGGAGGAATGACAGGGGCATGTGCCCGGGTGGTGGCGTTGGAAAGAGGAGGCGGCTGTTGACCAGATGGTCGGTGGTGACCGACCGAGGGACCAGGGTTAATTTCCAGGTTCCTGGCTTGGTGACCGTGAACTGAAGCAAACAGTGCAGGATCAGCACCGCGTTCGGAGAATGGGGAAGTGAATGAGTTCAGTGCTGGGCTGTTTTGTTTAAAGCTCAGGAGGGGTAACTTGAGGTCTGAATGTCATCAGAGGGGCCTGAGCTGGAGACAAGAGGAAGTGAGACTAGAAGGAGGCTAAGAGCTGGTCCCTGGGGGACATCAGCCCGGGAGATGGAGGAACCGGAGAACAGTGTCCCGGAAGCCAGTGGGGAGAGCACTCCAGGAGAGAGTGTTGCGTCTTGTCCTGTATCTCAGGAAGCAGGTAGAATGAGCAACCGGAGAGCCATTGAACTTGGCAGGTAGAACATGAATGGGCACCGCAGCAAGCACAATGTCATAGAGTGGTGGGTAAGAAGCAGAATACACTGTCCTGAGAAGTGATTCAGAAATACGTAAAAACTAATTGGTTAAACAAAAAGTTTGCTGGAAAAGGCAAGGAGAATGGGGTTAAGGGATCGTGGAAGGGGGATGGTTAAGGAAAGAACAACGCAGAAAGAGATGGACTTGAGGGTTAGGTGTTGTGGGCAGAAACTTCGGAGAGACGAGGCCTGGGAATAAGGGGGCACAAGGGAATGTCCTCAGGGCCACATCTGGGGGACGTGCCAGGAAACAGAGGTGCTCGGGGTGAAGAATGAGCTTCGGGAAGCAGTAGGGACACCACCTGCTCAGAGGCAGGGGCACCGTTATTTGGAGGTGCGGTGGAGAAAAGTGGGGGCTCATGCCTGCCGCTCTCATGTTCCTGGTAAAGTAGGAGGCCACGCACACATGAGGGGCGACCAAGGAGGACCGTGCCTCTTAGGAGGGAGGAGTGAATATTTAACAAGTTGTGGGGAAATGAGAAGTGGAGGCAACTGGTCATGAATTAAAAGACGGCTAGCCAAGGGATCCCCCCCCCCACCCCCGTGACGTCAACATGCACATACAAGGTGACATCAGTTTCGGATGATGGCTTACTCTCTTCAAAGCAACATGTGAGATACTGCCACCAGATGATGGGGTTCATCCGTGTGCTTCGGTGGTATTTCTTGGGTGGGGAATTCAAACTTGGAAAGTTGTGGATCAGGCGTGGCAGGTCAGGAGGGGGAGGAAGTGTGAGTGTGTGCAGGTGTGCAGGTGTCTTAATCCAGCAGATTCAGCATCTGGTGAAGGCCCTTCCTGGCTCACAGGTGGCCTGGTCAGGGCCCAGGCCCAGGTTGTGGGCTCCACCCCCCGCAGGGGGCGTGCAGGAGGCATCCGATCAATGATTCTCATCATTGATGTCTCTCTCTCTCCCTCTCCCTTCCTCTCTGAAATAAAAAATATATACATACATACATACATACATACAGTGGGGCCTTGACTTACGAGTGTCCCAACTAACGAGTTTTTCGAGATACGAGCCGTCTCTCGGCTGATTTCTTGCTTTGAGTTACGAGCTAAAATTCGGGTTACGAGCCAGCTTCAGATACCCCACCGCTAGTTGGCGCAGGGAACGTCACAGTGAACGCCACATCAGCCCAGCATCACGTGTCTCACTCGTTCACTTTAAGATTTGACATACGAGTAATTTGAGTTACGAGCTCCGTCACGGAACGAATTAAACTCGTAAGTCAAGGCCCCACTGTATATTAAAAAAAAGAATCACATTTTAATAGAAAGCACTGCCCTGTGGTTTGGGCCTGCGCATGCCTAACAGACCCCGACCCATCCAGGTCCCGCATCCCCAAGTGGGAGGCGTTGTGGCGTGTCTTGCAAATTCAGCATTGGGCTTACCGTCTTGAGAGCACAGTCTCACCTACAAGCGCCCATGTCTGTACAGCCGGCTTAAGTACCTCATTTACACGCCTGTGGAAACTTCGGCGTTAGGAAGTCACAGCCCGGGCCTGCCTCGCCCGGCGTGCAGCGCGGTTAGTTATTCTTGCCCATGACAGAAGCAGGCTGGCCCCCAGGCCTTGTTGCCAAGACTGACAGGGAGCTGCCCGCGACCTTCATTCTCCACTTCACCCTCTCGCGGACTGGCAGCCCCCCTTTTCTTCGGGCTCCCAGTTCCCCTGCTCTCCCCTTCCTATCCCCAGCCCCAGCTCCCACATGGTGAGTGAGGCTTTGATAAATGACATTATTTACATGTATGTGCTGATGGAGTTCCCTGCTGGGTAAATGGATTTTTTTTTTAAATTTTGTTTTATTGCTTAAAGTATTACAAAGAGTAGTACATATGTCTCCTTTTTTTTCCCTCCCTTGACCTTCCCCCGGCCTTTCCTACCCCCAGTGTCTTGTGTCCATTGGTTATGCTTATATGCATGCATACAAGTCCTTCGGTTGATCTCTTACTGCCCTCCCCCCCCCCCCAGCCTTCCTGCTGTAGTTTGACAGTCTGTTGGGTAAATGGATTTCAGCCAATACATTTATTTTCCATCTTTTCATCTCTAACTGCAAAAAGAGTGCACGTGTTCTCACTGGGAAACCTCAGATGTAGCTTCGATGGACTGAGGGCAGGGAGTTCTCTGTGGAGCTGGGATCCTTGCTCTTCAGTTGCCCTTGACCTCTCCGCAGGTTGCAGCCAAGGGGGCTGCGTCCTCTCCTGCTTGTGAACACTGGACCACTGTCGGGCGGAACCCGAACGGGGGAAGCCCCACGTGTGCAGGAGGTGGAAGTAGCCTTCCTGGGTGCAGTGGAGGGGCCCCCGAGTCCTCCCTCTCCTGACACAGGCTCACCTTGAGGGATTCTTTCTACTGGGGACAGTTTGGAAACCGCGTCACCACTAGTTCTGCTCAGGGCCTCTTCCTGGCCACCGTCTCTACCAGTGATGGCGAACCGATGACACGCGTGTCAGAGGTGACACGCAAACTCATTTTTTTGGTTGATTTTTCTTTGTTAAATGGCATTTAAATATATAAAATAAATATCAAAAATATAAGTTGTTGTTTTACTATGGTTGCAAATATCAAAAAATTTCTATATGTGACACGGCACCAGAGTTAAGTTAGGGTTTTTCAAAATGCGGACACGCCGAGCTCAAAAGGTTCGCCATCACTGGTCTAGACTGTGCTTTCTCCCTTCCCTTCCTGTGAACAGGATCTTCACTTAACCCCCCCCCCCCGCCCCCCAAGAATGAGTGTTGATTCTTTCTGTTCTCTCTCTGTGATTGCACCTTCACTGTTCCCGTTCCCACAATCCAGAAAAAAACGTTGCTCTTACCTCTGGCATGCCAACCTCATGCCACTGGGTCATCTTGGGTCGTCAGCCAGCACGTTGCTAGGGTTTCGGAGCGAAGAGCAGAAGCACAGACGAAAGCTGCTGAGGGACTCTGAGGAATGTGAGGGGGTGGCAGCCAGGAGTGAGTGGTGGACACGGGAGGCCCTGGTCATTGGGGAGCAAGATACAGGGCTGCCTCTTCTCTCGCCAGCACACGGGTGTGCAAGAGGCAAGTTACACTGCAAACGGTCCTGGAGAAACTCCCAACAGTCATGGTGATTACAGCTGTTGAAGCATTAAAGCTGGAAGAAAGGCCCCCAAATTGGTTTAACAGTGCATACAGAACACCAGCCTCAGTGACTTCTATGAGCTGCATATCATTTAGCCTGATTACTGTCATTTTAGCAATCCAGCATACTATTCAATGCATCAGATTTATTTGTGTGCATTTCAGTTGATTGCAGGGCCAGATTTTGTATTTGGTTCTAAAAGACCACAAACATTGTCAGCAGAACAGGCAGATAGAAGATTGCGAATTTTTTCCTAAGTTACTTGGTGAAACCCAGGCATCTTCATTTTATTTTTATGTTTTTGTTTTTAATTCTTACCCGAGGATATTTTTCCATTGATTTTTCATAGAGAGTGGAAGAGAGAGGGAAAGACAGACAGAAGCATCCATGTGAGAGAAACTCATCGATGGGCTGCCTCCTGCACATGCCCCAACCAGGGCCTGGGCTGGAGAGGAGCCTGCAACCGAGGTCCATGCCCTTGACTGGAATCGAACCCGGGACTCTTCGGCCCGCAGTTCGACCAGACATTGCACTTTAGAATACTTCTTCCCAGCACGCCTGCCTCCGTGCTTCAGGGAAGCCCCTCATGGAGAGGGGGCTGGGGGGAGAGGTGGCTGAGGAAGCCTCTGGAATAGAGGAGCAGAAGCGAGGAAAGGTTGCCTGTTTGACTCCTGGTCAGGGCACATGCCCGGTGGTGGGCTCGATCCCCTGTAGGAGACAGCTGATCAGGGTTTTGCTCTCACACTGATGTTTTTCTCTCTCTTCCTCTCCCTTCCTTTCTTTCTAAAAATAAAAATTAAAAATCTTTAAAACAATTTGCAGAATTGTGTTTGCAGACTTTCTCTCTTAAAAATGACAGTAATAGTAGCTGACATTTGTGAGTGAATACCTTTGTGCTGACACTCTGCTCAGTCCTTCACACTCTATTTCATTTAATGCAGTGGTTTTCAACCTTCTGGCCCTTTAAATACAGTTCCTCATGTTGTGACCCAACCATAAAATTATTCTCGTTGCTACTTCATAACTGTAATGTTGCTACTGTTATGAATCGTCATGTAAATATCTGATATGCAGGATGGTCTTAGGCGACCCCTGTGAAAGGGTCGTTCGACCACCAAAGGGGTCACGACCCACAGGTTGAGAACCATTGATCTGATGGGTACAACCCCTTTGGGAGGCAGGCAGTACCATCGCCACTTACCCACGGGGAAACCGAGGCACGGAGAAGTGAAATAATGTCTCCCATCGACAGCTTCTGGTCAGGCTGACTGCTGAATTCATTACCTCTTTGGTGCTGTGCTGTTGTGTCCCCTCTGTCGACTGTGTTGAAATTAAACATAATGTTTAAATAACTTCAATAGCTGTTAAACTGCAATGATGTGCAAAGTTGAAATGACATGCAAACATTTCCCAAAGGCTATGAAAATATTCATTACTCAAAACCAAAAGGTTACATATGTTGTTTTTTTTAGGTTGACTTACTAAAGGTAATGATAGAGTGACCATATAATTTGTCATGCAAACTAAAATGGAAAGGGGGTGATACTGACAATTATGTGGTGATAGCAGGAACGAACCGTACTGCTCTGGCAGCTGAGTTATGCCGCTCACCCTGCAGAGTGCTGGCTTGTCTTACTTCATCTTTGAGGCAAAAAAAGTATTAAAACCATTCTTCCTGTTCTTGGCCTTCCAGGGGGATTTCTCAATGTCAACGTAAGTGAAGTCAGTTTTGATGAAATTCATCAACTCTTCTCCAAGGATGTGGACATTGAGCCCGGAGGACACTGGAGACCGAAGGACTGCAAGCCCAGGTGGAAGGTGAGGCACGTTTGCTCGTGAGCAGTGCGACATTGCTGTGCCTCCGAGGAGACGTGTGCTTGATTGAGAATACACAGTGAATTAGCTTTAGGTCTGGATGGATTAAAGAAATCAACACTTTTATATTTAACTAGAGGCCTGGTGAAATTCGTGCACAGGTAGGGTCCTTAGGCCTGGCCGGCGATCAGACCCATCTGTGGGATGACTGGCGGGGCGATTGGGGGGGGGGCCCCTGCTGGTACTCGCCTTGGCTGGCCTGGGGCCTGTGTGCTGGGGGCAGCGCCTGCGTTGAGCATCTGCCCTCTGGTGGTCAGTGCGCGTCATAGCAACTGGTTGTTCTGCCGTTCGGTCGATTTGCATATTAGGGTTTTATTATATAGGATGCATAAATATTCATAGTTCAAATGCCATTTAATATTGTTCCTCAGGAAGACTGTAACTGTATCTTCACATGTAAAGTGTATGCTCACGTGTTATCACCAGTCTCCACATGTAAAGTGTATGCTCATGTGTTATCACCAGTCTTAGAGATCCCGTAGCAGTGCTGTTCTGTCTGGAGGAGAGGCCGTGATTGCTCTGCCTCCTGCACCACCTGTCCCTAGTGCTTGCTGACACCTGAGGCATGGCCCCTCCAGGTCCGGGAGCCGGTGCCAGCACATGGGGAGGGTAGTAACGTCCTGGTTTCCGCTTGGGTCCAACATTGGGGTTTTCAGGCTCGGTTCCTCTGAGCCCAGAATTCTAAAGAGGCCGCTCAGAGGTCCCTGTGAGACAGAAAGGAGAGTGCTGGGCTCTTCGCCTGTTTCAGAAGGCAGATCACAGACTTCCTTTTCAGATATGTTTTTATTGATTTCAGGGAGGAAGGGAGAAGGAGAGAGAGAGAGAGAGAGAGAGAGAGAGAGAGAGAGAGAGAGAGAGAGAGAAACATCAACGATGAGAGAGAATCATTGATCAGCCGCCTCCTGCATGCCCCACACTGGGGATCGAGCCTACAACCCAGGCATGTGCCCTGACTGGGTATTGAACTGTGACCTCCTGGTTCATAGGTCGTCGTTCAATCACTGAGCCACGCCGCCTGAGCCAGAGTACCAACTTTTTATCTCTTTGTTATGTCGGAATTCTACTTAATGTTTTATTTGAAAAACTGTAAAGGGAAGAGCCTGCCTCTGCTGCTAAAAGCACGGTAATAGACAACCCCGACTTAGCCTCGACTTGCTCTCACGACTATGACATTGGTTAAATGCACAGCCAGGCGATGTTTTTATGGTTGAAGAGGAAGTGGTACTGACGCAAGTCAACTGAAAACTACATATGATTAAATCAAAGCTTATGTCCTAAAGGACTGTGAGGTCACCTTAATCTGGGAGTCATTTCCAACTTCTCTTTTGAAATCTTAGTATTCTGCTGGAATGTTGGTGGGTTTTTCTGGTGTACAAGAACAATATCACTGCTGGGGAGGAGAAGTCTGTGCTGTTCAGCTTATGATAAAAGTCCTTTCCTTAATTGGCCTTGAGCTCTTCGTGTTTGGGCAATGTGTCTCTTCTATATCTGCGCTCCCAAACTTGGAGCATGTTGTCATACCCGGGGTGGGCAAAAGTAGGTTTACAGTTGTGAGTCTGCGAAACAGGGTTTGCTCTTGTAGTATTACGAATTCTTGTGTTGTTAGTATTACAGCTGTAACCTACTTTTCCCCACCCATATACGGCAAACACCAAAAACAGCTTCATTGCACTGAGTTTATGTGACAAATAAAAGCCACGTTCAGTTGGGAGGCTGCCTAAAGGAATTCCAGTACAAATGTTGGGGAAACATTCTATTTTACTAACTGTCCTCTGCTATTTTCCAGATCAGATTTGGTTAATAAATGAATCTTTCCATACTTCCTAATTGACTTTCCTTCCATTTGTATATATAATGTGGCCCAATTTCTATAACTCCCACTTTTTAAACACGTGCTGGGCAGATACATTGTTTATCTGATTTGGATGATGACCGTGTATGTTGGATGCGATGAAGACGAGCCCCTCAGTCGCAGGCTGTGGGTTAGCAGGGAGGGGTCCTCACACATACACTCGTGTGGGCTCGGGGCGGCCCTCGGGAGTGCGCTGTGTGCCATCGCAGAGGGTGATTTGGGATTAGAGAAACGAAGTATTCCTGTCTGTTCTCCAGAGCTCCCTACCAGACACTGGACTTTAAATGTTATGGCTTGTTTTCTTCTCACTTTCCAGCAGACAGGTATAGGGTGTCCCAAAATTCACGCAAGAAGTAATTTTGATAGAAAACACAGCTTTATAATTAAAAATTGTAAATTTTTTATTGATTCATAAAGTATACAGCATAGGGTTATGTATGGAATAGCACATCGGGTAAATGGCCTCCACGGCTTTGCTGGCACATACGCAAAGCTGTGGTCTTCATTGGTCTTCATTGTCCCTGCTCCTGGGCCATCATTGGTACTTGGTAATGCTTATCAAATTGAAGGGATTGAAATCAAAGGGCAACAGATATTAGAATCTGATTCAATAAACCAAGTAAAATTAGGCTTTTATTTTTTTGTTGTTGTTGTTAATGCTTACGCAAAATTCAAATCTTGCGTGAATTTTGGGACACCCTGTAGACGCACATAGGGAGTTTTGACTTAGAGATTTCAGTAGGCTGTCAGTGTTGTCCACGCGAACCTGTGGACAGCCGTACGGAAAGTGGAGTTCCTAGGAGCAAGCTAACTGAGGGATCTAAAAATCAGCTCATTTATTTAGGAGCTGCGTGGCAATGCTGCTTTTAGTTCAGCTTTGCGCAGATCCTGCTGAGAATACAGTCTCTGGTTCCGAGGTGCTCAGGTAAAGGCGTGAGGGGAAGTTCGGGGCTCACTCAGAGGTGGCCTGTCCTTGCCATAGTTAGTTAACTAAGCGGCCCTCCTCCCTGCCACTTCCGTTCAACAGTGTCCCATTCGAGCCTTGCAACAGAGCTGAGGGGACGGGGAGAGAAGGAATAACTAGATTTATGTTAAACATTGCTACTAACTTGATTCTTAACATTTGAGGGGCTTTTTTAAAAACACGTAAAAGATCCACTAATGAACGGCTAGTTCCTGGGAACTGAGCTCTAAAACCAGGGATTTCAGCCGTTCCCGGCACAGCTGAAGGGGGCGGGCTCGCGTGGCAGACCCAGCGCAGGCGGGTGCTGCTTCTCCGGGAGGTCGGAGATGGAGGGTGCGCCTGGGACACTGCCTTTCCACGCAGGGTCAGGGGGCGGCCGGGCGGCCTGGTCTAAACCCTGCAGGCTGGAGGGCCAGGCAGCTGCCGGAGCTGTTATCTCCACAGAGGCCTGGGCCCCTTGCCCGTCCCAGCTCCTCGATGGGTCCTCGCCACCTGCCTCAGAGCCACCCGGGGTTTGGTGCTAACGGAGACTGCACCCCTCAGTCCCCAGACAGGCCGGTTCTGGTGTGGGAATGGACTCGAGCTGCGGTTCCTATCAAGTGCCTCCTGTGTGAGGAGCTCCTGGAGGCACTGGGACACGGAGGAGGAGGCCCGATGGACCTGAATGAATGGGAGGGGGGGTGAGGGGCAGGAGGCTAGCACCTCACAGGGGCAGGTGTGGAGCCGTGTCCTCTAGGGCCATGGTTGGCAAACTGCGGCTCGCGAGCCACATGCGGCTCTTTGGCCTCTTGAGTGTGGCTCTTCCTAAGCCTTAGGAGGACCCTAATTAAGTTAATAACAATGGACCTACCTATATAGTTTAAGTTTAAAAAATTTGGCTCTCAAAAGAAATTTTAATCGTTGTCCTGTTGATATTTGGCTGTGGTGATTAATGAGTTTGCGGACCACTGCTCTAGGGCCACCCCAGCTGGGTTGCTGGGAGTTCAAAAGGAGGACGCAAACAGGTAGGGAAGCCTAGGCATGGGTCTCTTGCTGGTGCGACAGGAGAAAACAGGCAGGGAGGAAAAACAGAGGCACAGAGGCAGTAAGGTCCGTGGTTTCAGTGGGAGGGACTGACGGGGTAATTGTGCTTGAACGAGAGGGGTGTGGAGCGTCACGAGATGATGAAGGTGTTTGCAGGGGGTAACGACCAGATGTTCTCTGTTGCCGCTGGAGATGCATCTGCAGGACGGGCTCAGCAGCAGATCAGGGCACAGCCAAGGAGTAACGTCCAGAAACCAAGGCTGTGAGCGCTGGAGATAACTGATCACAGGACACGGAGATCTTGTCCTAGGCCATAAATGGTCAACCATCGGGAACATCAGTCCACAGCCGCGAGAAGGGACGGGCCGAGGGAAACGTTAAGATTCTGTTCAGCTTGATTTGAACAAACACGTTGCTTTAGGCACACCATTCAGAATTTCTCCTAACTGTCTCATCCAAATGTGGACATTTCTTTGCTATTAAAACAACGGTTTTGCCTCTTTGAATTTGCCGGGACATGTAGGACATTCTCAGTTTCCTTACAAGATCAAAGACAAAAACAGCTCTTGATCTTTTAAATGCCTCCTTGAAGAAATGGCTGCATTACGGAGCTGTGACTTTACCGTTGTTTATTCTTATATGTTTAACTCAGCACTCAGCCTAATTGTATTGAAATGATATGGACTCTGGAGCTACTAGTAGTTCATAGCCTCTTCCCTTGTATCTGTAACTCGCCTGAACGGCTCTGATAGCCCGTCGACGCCAGCCTGTGGCTCGTTCAGCACCGGGACCAGCTTCCTCATTTCAGTACAAGTCTCCACCCTGGTGCGCGTCAGAGAAGGCTGTGGTAGGGACCTGCACTCACTGTCTCATTCCTTTCTCTGTTTGATCTTTTCATAGCAGTTTCTTCTCCTAAGAGTCACCCAGGGTCCCTGCCCTGCCCTGGGAGTTGTACTGGTTTGGAGGTTGCTAGGATACACTAGTAATGGACACTGCAGCCCACTGGGCAGAGCCCAGTCAGCAGGGAGAGCCCAGCATAGCAGTAGCCCTAGCGTGTGTGTGTGTGTGTGTGTGTGTGTGTGTGTGTGTGTGTGTGTGTGTGTGGCGGGGGGAGCGGGGAGGAAGGGATGTGGATGGGGGTTGCTCTGGCAGTTTTGTGGCTCAAATTCATAAGCCAGGAGGTACCTTAAGGGCAAACCAAAAGGGAGTGGGATCCAAGCTGGGGCTGGCAGGGTCCCAGGCCCTTTTTAGTTCCTACCGCTTAGCAAACACTGGGTAAGACAAAGTAAACATGAGAACATCAGCCTGGTCACAGCCGTTCTCTGCTCTCCCGTCAGCGTGAAGGGAAAATTAGTGGTGGAGTTTCTGGGTTAGATATCTTTAATTTGAAGAAATCATCTCCTGTTCGCTCTAAGTAAAACCATTTTAAGAATTTTAAAATTTCTCTCATTTATGATACTGGTAATATAATATACACAAATGAATGTTACTATTTTTTTATTTTTATTGGCTGTATCTAATGCTATGCCCTGATTTTACAGTTAGGATTAGGTCCTAAACCTAGCACTCCCAGTTATTTACATTTATTTATTTGTTAGTGAAATTTGGGTGTGAAATTCTAGTAAATCCCAGATTTAATGTTCTTAAATAATTTTTTATCATAGCCAATTTAGATTGTGCTTAAAAATCCAGAATGTAGAGTGACACAAATTTTGATTAGATATAGTTTGACTGTTATGTTCTTTGAAAAATGTAATGATTTTAGAATTTATAATGTATAGAAAGGTTATCTTAATTTCAGATTTTATTAGAAAATTTACAATTATGCTCAAGCCAGTTTAGCTCAGAAATTGCTAAGAAAGTAATATTTAGAAAACATTTTAGCTGTTTCAAGGGCAAACTGAGTTATAGGGTGACTTGGCTTGTATGACAAAATTTGGATCCAGAAAATAGAGTATTTGAGTTGTGATGATTGATAATTATTCACATATTCTTATGTTATAGTAACACATTTTATATAGATGGTGTTTTCTAGTCTTGATTTTGATAGTTCCAATAAATGGGTTTTTTACTGTTAGACAAAAATTTGACCTGCTGAGAAACCATTTTAATTTCTATGTACATTATATTTTTTTCTTTTTTTGGGGTGGGGGGGACTTAAGGACAAATTTTTCTGTTTTCTGTGCTTACATGATCTTTTTGTTAAGCATTTTAAACGTAATTTTATTTTAACCTGAATATTATCTTACCACTGAAAAAAAATAAAATGTAGCAAAATTTAATTGTGCATTTTGATTAAATGAAAAATGTTAATGTAATGATAAAACTTCATGTATATCCCAGGACACATCTCTTATATTGCTTAAAAATACCTCTAGGCCCGATAAGCCACGTGTAGGATAATAGATACTTAAGTGGTATCTCTCTTAAATTCAATTTAAACACATGAGGTTATTATTTATGATCTGCTTTAAAACCTAGAAGTTACTTTTTTGTAAAATATATTTTTTATTGATTTCAGAGAGAGAATGGGAGAGGGTGAGACAGATAGAAACACCAGTGATGAGAGAGAATCATCGATTGGTTGCCTCCTGCACGCCCTCTACTGGGGGATCAAGCCCACAACCCGGGCATGTGCTCTGACTGGGAATCAAACCATGACCTCCTGGTTCATAGGTTGACAGCCACTGAGCCACACGGGCCGGGCTAGAAGTTACTCTTGACATATCCCTCTCCCTCACTTCTCACACCTCATCCATAAACAAATCCTGTCTGTCGACCTTTTTAAATGTTTCAAAACAACATGCACCTCTCTTCTTCTCCAACCGCCTCTCAGGTCAAGCTGTCCTCACCTCTTGTCTCAACTGTTGTGAAGATTTCCAAACCATCTCCCAGTCCACTTTTGGCTTTCTGTAACCAACTCTTTCTATCACCAAGTCTCTGCCATCACCATATCTGACCTTACCAGGCTTTTCCAGTCTTCCCACGCCTTCTCCTGGCGCTCATAGGGTAACGACCACACGCCTTAGATCGGCCCTCAGAGTCCACGCACACCGCCCCAGGTTCCCGAGGTCAAGGTGGCGAAGGCAAGGGCCATGCCTGCTTTTGCTCACTGCTAGGTCCCTGGTGAGAAGACTCCTAAGGGTGTGGCTTTAACACCGCGTAAGTTTGTGAGGGTCAGGGCTTAGTTTTGCCTCCGGCACTGCTGCTCTGTTGTTCACGTGTGACTGTTTTTGCTCTAAAGGTGGCAGTGCTCATCCCTTTCCGTAATCGCCACGAACACCTGCCAATTTTCTTCTTGCATCTGATTCCGATGCTCCAGAAACAGCGGCTGGAATTTGCCTTTTATGTCATCGAACAGGTGAGGATGTTTTTCAAAATGGTAACCATGTCTACTAGAATGTAATACCCCTTAGATGTGGTTGGATTAAAAATATTTAGCTTCAGGTTAACCAGGTAACTAGAATGCTTGGTTTTATATTTGGATTTCATTGAATTTTGGAGTGAATTGGTAGTGGCACATATACTACATTTTGTTAATCCAGTTATCAGTTGATGTACTCCTAGCATTTTTATTCATCTTATATCATACCTATCAAACTAAATATTTGTTTCTCTCTTCTTTGTATTACCAGCTAATTTTTCTCTCTAAATGTTTATCTTGCCTCAGTATTTTATATACACAACTAGAGGTCTGGTGCATGAAAATTCGTGCACTCGGGGCAGGGGTGTCCCTCAGCCCGGCTTGCACCCTCTCACAATCCGGGAGCCCTCCGGTAGGGTCCCTAGGCCTGGCCTGAGAGGGGCCGTCTGCCTACCTGATCGCCCCTAACCGCTGGTCTGCTTACCTGATCACCCCTAACCACTCTGCCTGCCTGCCTGATTGCCCCTAACCCCTTGCTTGGGGGCGGGGCCAGCCCACAAGGGGCCGTGGTGGTCTGGTCTTTGGTCGTTTTGGTGGTGATACCTCTGGCCTTTTATTATCTAGGATTCCTTTTGTCTTATTTGAAGCCTTTTGAGATCTTTTCCATACTTGTACTTTCTTCCTGCTTCTGTAATTACCTAGTTTTACACTTAAAATGTCACCTTTGATTTCTTTCTGGTCGTTCCCCCACCCCGGCTCCCGAACATTGGGGCTCCTGCTGAATTTCACCTCTGATTTCTGCACAGCATTGCGAAAACTGTACATTCTGTTTGTGTGTCAAATACATATCATTTGGATACTTCTGGTTTTGACATTGATGAACTTATTTTATCCCAATTTTTCCATTTCTCTTTTACTCACACTAAGCCTGACTAAAAATGTATTTCCTTATATATCAGTAGACAGGAAGTGACCTGTTTTACGTTATTAGATGCTGGTTTTTGGAGGTAGACAGTACTCACACTTTATTCCTCAGATTGTCATAGAGTGTGTTCTGCCAGCTCCTGTGTGGTTTATTCTAGGAAATCATTCACTCTTTTTTTCTTTTTTAATTTCTTGCTCTTAGCCTCTTGCCTCTATTTATTTCTCTGGAAGTCCTTGGTTTTTAATAGAATGTTTGCCTCTCTGTATGCACATCCCCCTGAAAGCTTGTTCCCTGTGCAGCTGATGATCGTATAGTGCATTGTGCATAGGTACAGTTTTAAGTAACAATCTCTACTATGAAAATTGATTTTCTAAAACTGGATCACAAGGAAAAAATGTAGCTACTTCCACGATAGCCATAGTTGTGCGCTTCCAGGTCAGCTTTCCCGGCTGCCAGCTTCCTTTTCACAGTTCAGTCTCCACAGTGTGTTGGGAGGTGAGTGTCTGCTTCTGCATTTCGGAAGGCGTATGCTCCCCAGAGCCCAGCATCACTAAGTCATTTCACATGCACGACAAAGGCATCCTTGCAAAGCAACCGAGATCCATAGTTCACAAAGCTCTTCAGTCGGAACCTCAGCCTCGATCGATGTTAATTCAGGCTGGTGTACTTGACGGCATGCAGCATCGTTAGCACATGTGAAACAGGAGTAATTTTCCTGCTGGGCCGGTGCCCAGAGCGCTAAAATGGAAGCCCAGAGCTCCTCGTTAAATGTGGAAGATTGCACACACATTCGCCCTTCTCCTTTCCAACCTCCAACATGAGAATGAAAGAAAACACTTGGTAAAAGGTATTGAACCGCAAGGACAAAGCGATGGAATAGTGGGGAGGTTTGGACACGTTTCTGGAAGTCAGGAGTCAGATGGACCGCTGGCACCCGCCTCAGCAGAGCATTCAGGGAAGGCCTCTCGGCGTAGGTGAGGTTGGAGCAGCCCTGAGTGGTGTAAAGCAGGGAGCTGTGCTGATGTTGGGGGATGGGCATTGGCAGGAGATGGGCAGAGTGCCTGGGTGACAGGGTCGGTCTTGCTGGAGGGATGAGTGGGAGGGAATGTCAGGGAGGAAACCAGAGAGGGGCTGAGGAGCAGGGAATGAAGCACTTAACCCGCCCAGGGAGGACCTGGACTATTCCACACGCGATGGGGAGACTTAGGGTTTCGAGGAGAGGAATGCATGATCTAACTGTCGCGTTAATGCGCTGACTGTGCAGAGTATAGACGGAGGGGACCAGGCTAAAGGAGAACAATTAGGAAGCCATGCGGTTGTCCAGGTAGGAAGGATGCTGACATGGCTGCGGTGGGAGGAGTGAGCAGTGGTTGGGTGTGGGCGACATGGCTTTCGAAGCGACATCTGCTGGGGAGTGGGGTGTGTGGTGTGAACAGTGGAGACCAGGGAACAGTGCTGCCGGATTTGTCCTGTGCGAGGGCCTCGCCCCTGGCTGAGCCTGGGCGTGTAGCACACAGCAGCCGAGAGCGGGTGCGGCTTTGGTTCAGTGTAGGGGTTTGCTCACGCACACGCGTGGTGTATGTGTGGTGTGTGTGTTGGAGGTGAGTGGTTTGCCACCAGCCTCACACACAGAGGCGGCCATTGCCCTTGGCTTTTCAGCGCCTCCGTGCAGCACTCCTCCCTCCTCCCCCTACCCCCCCCCCCCCCCCGCCCAGTTACCTGGTTAACCTGTGGAGACAAAATCGATCGAACAAAAGGGAGCGTAAAAACATAAAAAAGTGGAGATTCTGGGGGGAATAGAAGACATCTAACAAAAGAACAGATGTGAGCAACAGAAACTCCTAAGTGATCTGCATCCTGGTATTTGACGTGCAGCGGAAGCAGGAATGCTGTCATCCTGTGAATGTGCTGCTCACCCAGTGGGCTAGATAATGACATGGTCTTGTAATTTAGCAGAGCATGAAATAACGCCCGTAAGTTTCAATGGGTGTTTGGAAACCCTGGAGTGTGTACTGTTGTAGCTGCTGATTCCCATGTGTTCATTATCTGGCCGTGAGGCACCGCGTGGCCTTTCCGTGTCTCTCCCCGTGCAGACCGGCTCGCAGCCCTTCAACCGCGCCATGCTCTTCAACGTGGGCTTCCGGGAGGCCACGCGGGACCGCGCGTGGGACTGCGTGATCTTCCACGACGTGGACCACCTGCCCGAAAACGACCGCAACTACTACGGCTGCGGAGAGATGCCTCGGCATTTTGCAGCGAAGCTGGACAAATACATGTACATGTAAGTACCGGGCCGTCTCCCGGATGCCGGTGGCATTCCTGCAGAATCCCGTCTCCGGCACGCTGTCGCCATGCATGTCCGCCCCTGGGACTGTGCCGAGCCCAGCCCGTCTGTCCGCACAGGGAGCCCGGGTTAGAGTCGCGTGTCCATCAGCTTCTCCCTCCTGCGGACGTCGGTGGGGAGGGGGCCGGAGCCCGGCTTCCACGGCCGAGCAAGTGTGGGTGTATCCTCTGGTTTTCACACTGAGCTACAGGGGTGGGCCGTTTCCTGTGCTCTGCACGTTGGCTTCCCCGTTCACTGGAGGAACAGGGCGCGTCCATGGGGCCGCCGTGTGGTCGCCACGCTGGGCCTGCCATGTGGGTGAGCCCCTGCTGCCTCCGTCTGTGACCCCTTCTCCAGGGACGTCTCAGCACAGGGAGGGTCCTCTCTTCTTTCTAAGCTGTGGATCCTCAGCTTTTAAGAATAAAAAACCGGAACTACCTTGAAATGCAGACAGTCATTGGAGCTGTGACAGTAACTTTTGTATTTTTTTCAATTAAGTTTACTGTCAACATTATTCTGTATTCTATTAGTGTCAGGTGTACAGCGTCGTAGTTAGACAATCAGATACTTTACTAAGTGGTCCCCCTGGTATTTCCAGTACCTGCCTGGCACCATACATAATTACTGCAATATTATGAGCCATATTCCCTGTGCTGCACTGTACATCCCACAACTATTTGTAACTACCAGTTTGTACTTCTCAGTCCCTTCACCTTTCTCACCCAGTCCTGCGGCTCCCCCTCCCCTCTGGCCACCATCAGCCTGTTCTCTGGATCTGTGACTTTGCTTCTGTTTTATCTGTTTGTTTAGATTGTTGCTTAGATTCCACAGGTAAGGGAAGTCACGCCGTGTTTGTCTTGCTCTGACTGACTGATTTCTCTTAGCATCATGCCTTCTAGGCCCATCCATGCTGTCGCAAATTGTGAGACTTTGTGCTTTTCTATGGCTGAGGGATATTTTGTTGTGTATATGGACCACAACTTTCTTATTCACTTGTATGTTTTGGACACTTGGGTTGTTTCCATATCTTGGCATTTGTCAATAATGCTGCAATGAACATAGGCGTGACTATATTCTTTTGAATTAGTGTTTTGGGTTTCTTCGAATGCAAACCCAGAAGTGGGTCAAATGGGAGTTCCATTTTTAATTTTTTGAGGAAACTCCATACTGTTCTCCACAGTGGCTGCACCAGTCTGCATTCCCACCAGCAGTGCACGAGGGTCCCCTCTTCTCCACATCCTCATCAGCGTTTGTTGATTGATGGTAGCCATTCTGACAGGTGTGAGGTGATGGCTCATAGTGGTTTTAATTTACATTTTTTGATGATTAGCATCTTTTCATATGTCTCTTGGCCTTTCTGTATGTCCTCTTTGGAGAAGTGTCTATTCAGGTCCTTTGCCCATTTTTTAATTGGATTGTGTGTGTGTTTTTGGTGTTGAGTTATATGAATTCTTTAGAAATTTTGGATATTAAGCCCTTAGCAGATGTATCATTGGTGAACACATTCTCCTATTTAGTGGGATGCGTGACGGAAACTGACATTGACATTAAAGCATGCCAGTCTACTCTGGGGAAGACACCCCACGATTTTCGTTGGCTCGTGGGAGTGGAGAGGAGAGAAAACCACCGGAACAGGGGAGGCGATTCCTGTACGACAGGCTTGCCTGCTGCCCGACTACAGAGTAGAGCAGTGATGGCGAACCTCTGAGCTCGGCGTGTCAGCATTTTGAAAAACCCTAACTTAACTCTGGTGCTGTGTCACATAGAGAAATTTTTTGATATTCGCAACCATAGTAAAACAAAGACTTATATTTTTGATATTTATTTTATATATTTAAGTGCCATTTAACAAAGAAAAATCAACCAAAAAAATGAGTTTGCGTGTCACCTCTGACACGCGTGTCATAGGTTCGCCATCACTGGGGAGAGGCAGTGACCCGACCAGGAGAATCGGCACTGAAACAGGAAAAGAATGGCTTTTGCTCGTTTCGCTGGTTATAATGATAAGACAGCCTTTCCCTAACACCACAGCGTCTCAACTCCAAGTCAGGCGTTACCGGGGAGGGTCATTCAGGTTCCGGATCTGGTGCTCAGCACTTCTGGAACCATTTGGGTCAGCCTGCTAGAGTCAGATTGGATCCAGTGTGATTGGTTTTCACTGAAGAATTTCATACAGGTCATAGACACTAAGAATTCTGAATGATCTCTTTTTACTTGAAAATACTAATTTCTCATGAATAAAATATTCATATCTACCGAGACTAACCCTGGGGTGGTAGGCATCTTGGAAGATTGGATAGAAGCGGGAATGCCAGCTCAGGGAGGCGGAGGCCGGTCGGGGACTGGCAGGTAGCGCGGCCTTCAGCCCTGGACGCAGCCGGAGGCAGCCCCTGTGCCCAGCAGGATGCCCACACTCGGAGGGCTCCGGCCAGAGAGCTGAGGCCTCAGTTGGTGTCTCCCCCTGTGGACGGTGTAAGATAAACCCAACTGGACTTTCGCTTGTTGAACTTCCGTTTTCCATTCTTCAGTCTGTTGTGCCTTCATTTCATCTAGTCTTTACCCATTCTGGGTATAGTCCAGTTGGCTGTTTCCACTTAAGCAGAACAACAAATGGAATTAAAGTGCTTGCCAATTCAGACATGTCAATGAACACACCTACACACCTACACACACACACACACACACACACACACACACACACACACACACCTAACCTACCCACGGATCTCAGGATTCTCCCAGACCACTCGCCTGGGCGAGGATGATCCAACTGGTGCGGGAGACACATGTGCCCTACATGCTTATTGAGCCTCTTGAACCCCGCCCGGTGTTCTTACGAGAATCCTAACTCCCCCGTGTGAGCCCCCTGAGGTCACCTGGGACGCCCTGGTTGTCTTTGGGGCACATGTTGCTGTCGCTGTCTGGGGTGCCTTTGGCCCACACTGGAGCCACGCTTGCTTTCTCTGCTGCCCGCTCCGTCGTCCCGGCCGGCAGACAGCACTGCTCCCCACAGGGAACGGGGCAAGAGTTTCTTCAACAAAAGAGTGAAGTCTTTCTCCCTTCTCTGTGGCCTCTGTGCTGTGGTTCCGGCCGGATCGCCTTCAGCCTGGTTTTCAGAGTCCAGGCATGGTGTGCTTTCGGCGGCCCTTTTATGGCTCCGGCGTGTGCGCCCAGTCGCACATTTGGGGCCAGAATGATGATTCAGGCCCACACGTCTAGGGGTGCTACCTCAGTCTCAGAAACCCAGTCTCCATGTAAATGAATAACTTAGTTAGACAGAGTCCTTGCACTGTGAGTTAGGGAAAGGTAAGGAAAGGAAAATCCAAGTTTAAGAATATAGCCATTTGTCAGAGAAAGACAAGTACTGTCTAACTTCACTTATATGTGGAATCTAAAGAAACCGAATTCTTAGATACAGGGAACAGAATGGTGGTTGCTAGAGGTTGCGGGAGGTTGGGGGGTAGGTGGGGGGTGGGGTGGGCGGTGAAGTGGGTGAAAGGGGTCAAAGGTCCAAGCTCCAGTTCTGAGATGAATCAGTTTGGGGATGTAGCAGACAGCATGGGGACTAAAGTTAACAATACTCTATTGAGTATCTGAAAGTTCCTAAGAGAGTAGATCCTCATCACAGGAAAAGAAAGAATTTTCTATCTATCTACGGTGATGTTAATTAGACTTATTTTGATAATTATTTCACAATATATACTTACATCTGTTAAACACCTAAAAGTAATGCCATGTTGTGTCAGTTATATCTTAATACAAAGTAATTTCTCTAAATATCAGTGCATTAAAAATAAATGTGTTTGTAAATATTAATGAGTATTTTGGGGCTGTAATCCAAACAGATATATTATAGGTATAGGCAGCTTGTCATCTTAAAATTAAATACTAGACTTGTCTTTACGAATATACATGTGTCCTGGTCTATATAATAAATAATGCATTTAGAGTTACACTTTATTAATGTAGAAAATTTTACTAGCTTAGCAACATCTAACCTCCCATCGACAGCTATTGGTGGGTTTAATTAAGTTCACTTTGCTGTAAAAATAATTTTTGAACACTGGGTTTTGAGTATTATAAAGTAACAATTCTAAATATCAAATGTCAATTCCCACACGCGTTTTCCATAACAAGCACATTCAGGTGTGTGTGATTCACTAGAATGTAGAAGTGTGTTGTACCTGGGGCTACTTTCTGTTTCCCGGAATATGGTTTAAGCAGCAGCATTGTTCATTTGGGAAGCAGCGGTCTGTTTCACAAGGCACACCGAAGACCGAAGGCTTGATTTCATGCGGCGCCCTGTCCTGGTTTTATTTTAGGATGCTCTGCTCTGCTTTGTTTTCAGTCTTCCGTATAAAGAGTTCTTTGGTGGTGTAAGTGGACTGACCGTGGCGCAGTTTAGGAAGATCAACGGCTTTCCTAACGCCTTCTGGGGGTGGGGAGGAGAAGACGATGACCTTTGGAACAGGTACGTGGCTGTACGAACAGTTTAGTGGCAGAGTTCCTCTCACTTTTCTTCGTGTAGGTAGCTTGTACTTTGCATTCCCAAGAAAAGATGCTTTGGGATGGAGAAGTTTTGAGATTCCTCAATCCTGCTTTGTGTCCGTCCGTCCCCCCCCCCCACCCCTGTGCAAGAGGACCTTCTGAAATTACGGACAACACCCCATTTGAGCATTCTTTTGCATTTTAAATGGAACTCAGATCATCAGTGTTTGTGCCAGGTGCTCTCTCTCTGTTTCATTTGCATGTGTGGTATTGCAGGGTTCACTATGCTGGGTATAATGTAACGAGGCCCGAGGGAGACTTGGGAAAATACAAATCCATTCCTCACCATCATCGGGGTGAAGTCCAGTTTTTAGGACGGTAAGTTTAATATCATCTTCAGAGACCACGTTCCAGAATTATTCAATGTGTGAAAACTTTAAAATACACACTGCACCCAAAAAAACTCCCCAAGGGCGTTTTCTGTCGATGTCATTTTTTATATAGAAGTAAAGCATTTTTGTGCTTGTTTTGGAGAGAGAGACATATATCCGCACACACACATATATTTATGTTCTATTAAAGGGCCCAGTTAACTAGTTATACTAAAAAGGGATTTTCTTAGGCAAAAACACAACGCATTTTTCCCCTTACGGGTGTCTAGGTCATAAGGGTGCAGTCATTTTTTCAGGTGGCATTTTAAGCCTCGTACTAATGCTCACTGAGAACGATGGTGCAGAGAGGTGTTTCATTACGTTTGAGAACCAGCAACTGTATAGAGCAGTGGTCGGCAAACTCATTAGTCCACAGAGCCAAATATCAACAGTACGACGATTGAAATTTCTTTTGAGAGCCGAATTTTTTAAACTTCAACTAGATAGGTAGGTACATTGCTATTCACTTCATTAGGGTCCTCCTAAGGCTTAGGAAGAGCCACACTCAAGGGGCCAAAGAGCTGCCTGTGGCTCTCGAGCCACAGTTTGCCAACCACGGGTCTAGAGCATTAAGTGCTTTCATTCGTAAGGATGACCTTGAGCATGTTCCCCGTCGGTTTTCATTATTTTGGACATGTTTCTGTTACTTTTCCTTTTTCCTCCCCAACACCCTAGATACAAGCTGCTGAGGTATTCGAAGGAGCGCCAGTACATCGACGGGCTGAACAACTTAATCTACGTGCCCGCCGTCCTGGTGGACAGGCTGTATACAAACATCTCCGTGAACCTCACGCCAGAGTTGGCTCCAATCGAAGACTATTGAAGAAGTCACCGTCATGGCAGCCTAGACTGCGACGCTGATCATAAACCCAGGGTGCGCTCTTGAAGGAGGCCAGTGGCTGGACGTGGCCCGGGCCGTTATGCAGCGGAGCCAGCGGTCTCAGTGACCACCGTGTGGGGTTGCCTACAGCAGCCTCCTTCCTCCCATCCCGAGACCCCCACCCCCCCACCCCCCCAGCGAGTGCTCCAGAGACCAGGTGCCATCGCCAAGACGGGGTTAAGAGCGCCCTGCAAAAAAAGACATTTTTATATGGAAATCTATAATTTAACTCAAGAGAATGCTTTATTTCTGCGGAGACCTATTTTGTACATAGGGGATGTACACTGTTGTGTTGAAATTGTTGAACAATAAGGTGCGTTGCAGTTTTGCATGTAATGGCTTATGCCTTTATCGGGCTTTTATAAACATTTTTTATTTGCATGGAACAAACAGTGTACATTTATGAGACTGAACAAAGGCTAACCCTGTGTGACATGAAGGCACTGTCAATAATTGACAGCCAGTGACTACAGTAAGCTGTTATACTAGTTTTGAGCTTTAGACCTTCAGCCTCTGTGTGTAGGGAGAAGTCAGCTTTCCTACGGCCCTGAGGGTAGAAGAAACGGCTTAAGCCGCTTTTCTTCCTGCCAGGATTGGCTGTTTTTTCCTTGCTTGCAGTCTCATCAGATTTTGCTAAATCACAACCGTAATGTTTATGCATATTGCATGACTAATGCCAAGAAAAAATCTTAAAAGTTATGGTATGACATGAGATCAAGGACCTCCTCATGTTAAATGCTTTCCATGTACCTCTGGTGTTAAGTGTCAGGGATTTTGTGCCTCAAAAAGTGTTCCCAATGTTGTGTGTGTTTGTACACTTTTTTGTTTGTTTGTTTTGGTTCATAGTGAATAGCACTTCTATTATTTCCAGGTCAGAGGAGCCAAAAATTTTTTTAGTTTTAAAAAAATCAAAACAATTTTTTAAAAGAATGTGTTATATGGAAAACCCAATAGTACCTATAATATACAAATGAATTATACTGTTAGATAAGAAATGAAATGTTATATTTTTATGAAGATAAATGCTTAGTAGGTAGAAAATAAATTTTAAGTTTAATTCTCAGACTCATAGAATTCAAGTTTGGAAGGGATTCTTTTTAATCTTGCCCAATTTCATTCAAACTGTATATTTTTTTTTTTTACTTTTAAGAAATTACATCTCTGGTGTTCATTATTAAAATGTCCTCACTGAAAGCATAATTTAATAGAATTATATTCTAACACATAATCAGCTATCTAAATATGTTGATGTTATAAGGCACATCTCAGAAAACAGGTCTTATTACCTGACATTAAGTATATTACTTTATCTTAAGTTTGGATGAAGTTTTTATGGCAAAACCAAACAGTATTTTTACTTTGAAAATTATCAATTATTGTTAACCAAAGATTCGTTAAATATCTTAAGGTATTTTCACAAATTTAAAACAAAAAAATTGTTTATCTATACAGTGAATCTTTAACAACGATGACGAACAATAGAAATCTGTATTTGAGAGACGTGTGGATAACAGTTGACTCATAGATTGTTCACCTAAAATAGAAATATGGTATTTATCTCAGGTTGTAACTTTAACTTTTGAAAGTTCGCGTTTTCTATGGCAATATTGGTAAAACAAATGATCACTAACCAAATCACAAAATAAGTGAATTTCTTGTACTTTTAGAAAACAGATAGCTCTCTGTTATGATACAAAACAGAGTTTTCCCACATTTTTTTCTTAGAAATATTTCCAAAATATTTGTCTCTAATTTTTTTTTTTTGCTTGTACTGAAAATAGTGAATAATCAAACTGCTGAAAGTAAATGTGTTCTTAATTTGTCTATCTGTTCATTTGCTGTCTCTCATAGTCAATGTAGTTGTTTAATTCAATGAAATGGAAGAAAGTAAATTAGGAAGTTACCATTTGTTGATCACTAACAAGATAATTGGGGCATAAGAACATAATTAATCCATAAAATAATTAAAAATATTTTAGTTGGGGTAATTAGGACTGTTTCAGAGTCTTATTAGGAAATCATATATTTTTTTAATGTGGAGCTGCCCAAATTTTGGAATCGTTTTATTTTGATATACATTTTATAATTTCAAGAGAACTCAGTTCTACTAGTATCTGCCTTATTTTTTTGGATTAAGTCTAATAGTAATTTTTGTTTTAGCTGTGGGCCATGAATATTTTGCTTTTTTCAGTTTTGAATATGGCATGTCATTCTGTGAAAAACATCTTACTAGTTTGCTTTTTGTCTTTTGTTTGTTTTTACTGTGCTTTTTCACTGCAGACTTAAAATTGATTGTTGCCTGTAATCATTTATATGTTTCAGTAAAAGTGACAGAGTTTTGCCCAATTAATATTTATTATCGGAAAATAAATCTATTCCACAAGACTAACAAATATATTGTAAATCTTTTTGTTTGGTGGATGTATTAGTGAACATGTGTTCTTACCTACTCTGTCAGGTGGGATGCTAGGTATGTCTCCGGAAAAAGCACTTCATTTGTAAACAAATCAAGTCAGGCAAGTGTAAGCCTTTCTAAAATGAAGACGCCCTCTGATAACTTAATCATTGTATTTCTTTTTTTCTTTTTTTTTTTCCTTTATTTTTATTTTTTATTTTTTTATTTTTTATAGCTTAAAGTATTACAAAGGGTATTACATATGTATCCATTTTATCCCCCCGCCCTAGACAGTCCCCTAGCCTCCCCTATCATTGTATTTCTTAATCTCAACATCAAGAAGCATACATATGTGGACATAAGAGTTATTATAAGTCCCCTGGCACAACTGGGAAAGTTATATAGTGCCTTCAACTAGAGAAAGTAACAGTGATTAATGGGCCTATTTTCTTAAGGTATATTTTTATTGATTTCAGAGAGAGGAAGGAAGAGGGAGAGAAACATCAATGATGTGAGAGGATCATTGATCAGCTGCCTCCTGCACGCCCCCTACTGGGGATCCAGCCTGCAACCTGGCATGTGCTCTGACCGGTAATTGAACTGTGACCTCCTGGTTCATAGGTCAATGCTCAGCTGAACCACTGAGCCACACTGGCTGGGCTAATGGGTCTATTTGTAGAAAAAGGAAAAGTGTTCACATTTGCTGTAACATTATATCAAAGTCATAGTGGAGATAGTCATTTAAATTTTGCCAAAAATTAAGGTTAAATGAATATTTTTTAAAATATTAAATTTTTGTTAGTATTTTGTGAAAAGGTGTTCAGTTAGAAAACCTTACTTACAATATTATGTAAATACAAAATTACGTATTAGAAACTAGCTTATACTTCTTTTCCAGCCAAGAGATTAATATCCACTTTGAAACAAAATGGAAAAGTCAATACAATATTCTCCCTCTTTTTGCAGGCTACATATGAGAGAAAGCAGAGTTTGTGTTGTTTTATTTGGTGTTTGATTGTCTTCCTTATATTTCTCTATGTATCTTTTTTTCACATTAGCACTCAAGATTTATTGCCTTGTATTTGCAAGTTTGCCAGTTGAGAGAACTAAAATGGCCATAGTGGTGTTTTATCAGAAAGAGAAAGTGTACTTAAGATTCACTTACTTATTAAGATCCAAAAGGCTTTTACATAAAATGCACTGAATTAAATGCTAGTCATTTCTTGTATTCTTTTTTTTTGTTTTTTTTTTTTTTGTTGCTGCTCATGGAAATGTTTGTACTTTTTTATCATTGTCTTTTATGAAATATAATATTCTGAAGACTTTGTGTGATGGTGTAATTATTTTCTCTTGGGAACTTTTTTGGGGTTATGTGGGTTTTTCATTGTTGTTGTGTTTATATTTTCCACATGAAAAAGGTCCCATGAAAAGAAAGGTAAGGAACTGTGCTGTATGCTGCCTATCGGTGTCCCTATGGTGGGTGTGACATCGCACTATAACATTGTATGATGTTACCTTGGGGAGGGGAGCTGGGGAAAGGTACTCTGAATTATTTCTTACAACAGCACGTGAGTTTACATTACTTCAAATGGAAACATTTAATTTAAAAAGAAGCAAAGAGCCCAGCCAGCAGTGTAGTTCAGTGGTTGAGCGTTGACCTCTGAACCAGGAGGTTCACGGTTTGATTCCTGGTCAGGGCACATGCCCGGGTTGCAGGCTCCATCCCCAATGGGGGGTGTGCAGGAGGCAGCTGATTAATAATTCTCTCTAATCATTGATGTTTCTATCTCTCTCCCTTCCTCTCTGAAATCAATAAAATATATATTTTTAAAGAGGCAAAGAGTCCTGTATGAAAGATGACCAGCTCCACTCACAATGAGAGACATACAGGTTAAAATTACATCGAAGTAAACCCCAGAATTTCACTGTGCCTCTCGGTGAGGTTGCACAGCTCAAGTGCTCATAGAAAGGGAGGAATTGAGCCGTAGTCAACAAGATGACCCAAGCAGGTATGCTCTGTCCCAGAAATCCTTCCTTAGGCTTCTACCCTAAAGACAGTCTCTGCAGACCTGAAGCAACATGGGCACGCGTTTATTCGTGGAGGCTTTGTTTGCAGGAGCAACAAATGGAAAGCTCCTGAGTGTGTCCAGGGGAGCCGGTTGAGTAGGCTCTGTTCACCCCCACACTATGGGGAGCCCTCCACGGCCATGTCGGAAGGAGGCATGGATTCCATGCTCCCCTTAGCTTCCAGGCTAATGCTGTCCTGTGGGAAAATAAGGTTCACACACTATATAGCGTGCTGCTTCTTGTGAATGAAAGAAGTGGAAATAAAAGCGTGTATTTGCTGCTTTTTTACAAAAGAGTGACTAGCAGGCCAAACCAGAAACGAATGCAAATGGTGGCCTTGGTGGGGGAGGTGTGTAGGGGTGTGTGAGTGGGGGTGGGCGGGTGGGCGGGTAGTTGTTAGCAACTGGAACTGTGTCAGTATTTCAAATTAAATTTTAAACTAACCCTAACGTCCATTTTAAACAATTTTACATTGTTTGGACAAAAGAGAACCAATGTTTAGTGCGTTTGTTCTTCATTCCCGAATGATGAGCTTCAGCAAGCAGAGAGGAAACAGTTCCTGTGTGGTCACTTTCTTGCTGAATCATGTAAATGTCCCTAATTCCGAGTTTGCATGTTTTTACTGTGCCTTTTTTTTTTTATATAATATATTTTATTGATTTTTCACAGAGAGGAAGGTAGAGAGATAGAAAGTTAGAAACATCGATGAGAGAGAAACATCGATCAGCTGCCCCCTGCACATCTCCCACTGGGGATGTGCCCGCAACCCAGGTACATGCCCTTGACCGGAATCGAACCTGGGACCTTTCAGTCCGCAGGCCGACGCTCTATCCACTGAGCCAAACCGGTTTCGGCTACTGTGCCTTTTTTTTTTTACATAGTTTACTTTGTATTGTTGACGTGGGAAAGTAATGACCACCCTCTGGTGGCAGCTGTGCCCGTGGCCCTTCCCGCATACCCCGGCCCCCCTGGCCACAGGGGTCGGCCAGAGAGAGCACGGAGTGGGCCCACGAAGCTGGCCAGATTCTCAGAACGTGGAGGGACCGGGGACTGAGGGGGTTACTTTCTGGGGTTGGGGGCGGGAAGGAGCTAAACCCCGGCTCCCTCCCTTACGGTTCAGTGAGCAGAGAATCTGCAGAGAATGAGAGGACTCACCTGGAGAATCAAGCAGCCCAGAGACAGGAAGAGAGACCGTGACTTCAGCTCCTGCTGGCTCTCCAGGCCCAG